>NW_027530567.1:80801-92334 GCF_008692635.1 Crocuta crocuta | reverse complement strand
ATTGGGGTACTTGGGTAGCTCAGTCAGTTGAGCATCCAACTTTTGATTTTGGCTCAGGTCATAAGCATTAATGACCTTAATTATGACTCTTAACATCATAGCATTAAAAAAAAGGCAAAGGGACTATTTTATGTGTAAAATAAGTGGTGATAATTAGATGTAAGAAAATTATGAATAAAAGGTTTAAAAATGGCCTCACAAAAATATGACATCACATACATAAAATGTAGAAGAGGAGGNACAGCGACGTCAGTGTAACTAACCCAGACATTGAACCAAAGACTGGCAGAACAATCTTTCCACAGTTAATCCTAAAGATGAGACCATATAAAAAATGATAGGGTACAGATGCATTCAGGAAATAAACTAACCTCTAAGACTAACCACAAATTGGAAGGGCACCACAAGCTTGGAAAAGGAGAGGAACAGATCCACACGAGATATCTCAGAGATGGGGTACCTGCACAAAGAAAACAAGTCCACATAATGTTTGCTTTGAAAACCAGACTTAACATTGTAAGTTTTTAAAATCAGTGGGCTTAACACTAGGCACTTTAAAAATCAATCAGCTCTGCATTCAGAAATCCAGAGAATGACAAGAAACAGTAACTTGACTAAAGACACAGTATAACAAGCAACCCAACAAGATACAACATAGATGCAACAATTTAAAAAGTAACTGGGATATACAAGGAGATTTATTTATTATACTCATAATGTGTGCTGTAGAGACAGAGATCTTTAGGACACTTCTCCAAGAACAAAAATGCTGGTGAGTGGCATTTCTCTTCTCTGTCGCTGTGTTCTCCTGTGGTCTCACCCCATCCAACCTGCTTCATATGTCAGGAGTCTTCTAAAGTGAAGCCTGATGCATCTCATTCTGCAACCAATGACAATTTGACAAGCAGCACTCCGAAGTGACTCTTGCCTGGGGGGAAAGTGGGTAAATAAGATAACCACACATACCAATTCAACTGCAGTCCCAGCAGTGAGCTCAGGACAGACACCTGATCTGAAAGCCAGCTCTTCCCAACAACAAATGTCTCATAGGATCCAGCAAAAAGAGAGAGTGTTTTAGCTTTGAGTGACTACAACCCAGACAGTGAGACTGGGAGCAGATATCTGGTCTGACTTCAGTCCCCAACCACCATCTAAAGCTCCTAAGGGAGACAACACAGGAAGAGTACGCTGCAATTTATTGCAACCACAGTTCCATCAAATGAGCTGAGGGCAAGAATCTGCTCTGAAACAACTATAAGCCCAATGTGGCCCCAGTCTGGTTCAATAACCACACAGGAACCAAATCCTGCCCACAACAGAATAAGAGTGTCATTGCAGCAGACTGGACTAAAGACAAACATTAATCAACCACAACAGTAGGGTGCACAGAACACACATGTAAGACACTGCTGAAGCACCAGGTTCTGGTAAAGACAGAACATCATGCCACAGAATACTAAAGGACTCCTTCATAAGGTCATTACATTCATGATCAGGAGATGCGGCTGACTTTCTTAATATATAAAAATAGGCACAGAGACTTCGACAAAATGAGAATACAAAGGGATATCTCCCTTAAAAAAAAAAAGCAGAATAAATCACCGCAACAGAGCTAAATGAAATGAAAATAAACAGAATAGCTGAGAATTCAAAGTAACGGTCATAAAGACACTTACCAGCTTCAAGAACAGAATGGAGGATCTCAGTGAGACCTTCAAAAAAGAGATAGGAAATAGTTAAAAAATCAACAAATAGGAGATGCAGTAATTAATAACTAAAATAAAAAATACACTAAAGGAAATAAATAGTAGACTGTAGAATGCAGAATAACAAATCAGTGAGCTAAAATAGGGAGAAATAGAAAGCAACCAAGCTGACCAACAACAACAGCAAACAGAAAGAAAGAAAGAAAGAAAGAAAGAAAGAAAGAAAGAAAGAAAGAAAGAAAGAAAGAAAGAAAGAAAGAAAGAAAAATAGTTTTAGGGAACTCGATGACAATATCAAGTATAGCATTCAATTTGCATGGATCCCAAAAGGAGAAAAAAGAGAAAAGAGGACAGAAATTTTAATTGAAGAAAAAATAGCTGAAAAGTCCTTTAATCTGGGGGAAGAAGCAAACTTCCAGATCCAGGAGATGCAGAGAGTCCTCAGCAATCAACCCAAGGAGGTCCACACCAAGATACATAATAATTAAAATGGCAAAAGTAGTGACAAAGAATTTCGAAAGCAGCAAGAGAAAGAAAAACAGCAAGGGAAATCCCATAAAGCTATCTGTTGATTTTTCAGCAGAAATGGGGCAGACAAGAGGGAAGTGGCACAATATAGACAAAGAGCTGAAAGGAAAAAAAATCTGCAAACCAGATTACCCAGCAAGGCTATCATTCACAATAGAAAGAGAGAAAGAGTTTTCCAGACAAACAAAAGTTAAAGGAAATCAAAACCGAACCATCCTCACACAGAAACGTTAAAGGGAATAATTTAAGCGGAAAGAAAAGGCAATATATAAAGCTAAGAAAATTAGAAATTTAAACAAAATCACCATTAAATGCAAANGGAGGACACTTGTGGGGATGAGCACTGAGTGTTATGTGGAAACTAATTTGACAATAAACTATTAAAAAATAAAATAAAATAAAATGTGGAGGTGGAAGTAAAAATTTAGTGCTTTTATAATGGGTTCAAACCCAAGTGACCACAAACCTATTATTGACTGCTATAAGCATGGGATATTAAACATAAACTTATTTGGTAACCATAAATCAAAAACTGGTAATAAATGTAAAAAATAAAGAGAAAGAAATTCAAACATATCACTAAGAAAACTGTCTAAATACAATTAAAAAAAGCAAGACCAAAAAAAAGGAAAGAGAAGAACTACACATACAACCACAAAACAAGAATAAAATGACAATTAGCATATACCTATGAATAATAACTTTGAAAATAGAAGGACTAACTGAACTAAATTTACAATCAAAATATATAGGGTGACAGAATTTATAAAAAAGCAAGAATCTTCCCTGTCAAAAGATAAAGAACCATCCATATGCTGCCTAAGAAAGAATCATCTATATGCTGCTCACTTCCAACCTAAAGATACATGCAGATTTAAATTAAAGTGACTGAAAAACATCTATCATGCAAATGGAAGCATAAAGAAACATGGGATAGCAATACTTATATCACACAAAACAGACATTAAAATAATGGCTGTAACAAGAGGCAAAGAAGGACACTACATAATCATAAAGGGAATGATCCAACAAGAAAATATAACAATTGTAAGTATTTGTGCACCCGACATGAAAAAAGCTAAATACATAAAACAACTATTAATAAGCATTAAAAGAGAAATCAATAGTAATATGAAAATAGTTGAGGTCTTTAACACCCCAATTACATCAATGCAGATCATCTACACAGAAAAAATCAATCAGGAAATATTGGCTTTGAATGACACATTGGACTTCACAGATATATATAGAATATCCATTCTCAAAACAATAGAATACAAATTATTTTCAAGGGCACCTAAAACATTCTCCAAAATAGATCACATGTTTGGCTACATAAAGAGAGTATCCAATAAATTCAAAAAGTTGAAATGATATCATGAAACCTTTCTAACTACGATGCTATGAAACCAGAAATTAACCACAAGAATAATTCTGGAAGAACACGAATACAAGTAGTCTAATAAATAAGCTACTGAACAATGAATGGACCAACCAAGAAATAAAAAAAAAAAAATCTGAAAACACATGGAGAAAAATATAAATGGAAACACAATGATCCACAATTTTTGGAATGCAACAAAAACTGTTTTAAGAGGGATGATTATAACAATACAGGCCAACTACAAAATACAAGAAAAATCTCAAACAACCTAATATACCACCTAAAGAAAACCAGCAAGAGAAGAACAAAGAAAGCAAAAATCCTCTAAAAGGAAGGGGAAAAAAGATTGGAGCACAATTAAATAGAGACTAAAAAACAATGGAACAGGTCAATATAATCAAGACAGGTTTCTTTGAAAAGATTAACGAAATTGATAAACTTTTATTCAGATTCATGCAAAGAGAGAGTGGAGATAGATAATGTAAATAACTAAAATCAGAAGTGAAAGGGAAGAACAGCAGCCACCACAACAGAAATAAAAAGGATTATAAGAGAATATTATGAAAAATTGTATTTCCCAGAATTAGACAAACTAGAAATAGTGGATAAATTTCTGGAAGCATATAACCCAGCAAACAGAATCAGTGGGAAACAAAAATTTTGAACAGACTGATTACTACCAATGAAATTGAATGCTTGATCNAAGAGAAAACCCTCGGCTTGGAAAGACAGTGTTTTTAGCTCTGGCTGGGGTGCTGACTTTAAATTAAGTACGCTGGTCCCAGAAGGCGCCAGGAAAAACTGAACTCCCTTGTGCCCGGCACCATCCATGGCCGTGGAGGCCCGGTGAACTGGCAGCAACGCCTGCGGAGGCGGTCCCAGTGCCAGGTAAAGTGGCAGCGGTGCGGGACAGCGGCCTGCTGAAGCAGTGGCGGTGTGCTGCAGCGACGCGGACTCTACGGACCCGAAGTTGCTACGTTTCCCGAACGCACTCAGGTTGTATCCCTGCTAGACCCCAGAGGATCTGAGGCTGTGACACTTCCCCCACCACCCACTCAGCCCCCAGGCAACAGGGAAGCAGCGACCTGAGGGACTGTTCAGGGCAGTATAACAAAGCCCGCGGACTGGGACATGGAAATAGGCAGGGCGTGGGGCATAGAACTCAGCCCACCTTGGCTACATCCTCAGCAGAGGGAGATCAGACTGAAGAAGGGATTTGCAGTGCTTGGTTGAGAAGGGACTGGGGCGATGCCATTCTTCTCCCACAACCACCAAGGAGGGGCCTCAAGGAGGCCAGCAGACACAGTGGAGACAAGACTTGCCTACACCAAACCACGCCCATCCACTACAGATAGCTGTTTTGTTGTAGTAGCTGTTTTTACCTGAGCCTTGGTTTGCGTTTATTGGTTTTGTCTGTGCATTTGTGTACCTGTGTTCCCTCTGTGGTTGTCTGTTTTCTTTTTCCAGGGCTGCCTCCAGAAACAAGCCAAACTACACATGGTGGAGAGTCCCAAATACCACTACCAGTAGGGAAACAAACTAACCAAACACTCAACAAGAGAAACCAAGAGACACCATCCAAAGAACACTTCCTGAACAGACAGGCCCTGAACAGTCAAAAGAACCCTCTCTAATACAGCAGAACTCGCAGGGTACATGTGTACAACAAGCTTTTAAAATTAACAAGAGATAGAAAGCTAACCAAAATGATGAAACGGAAGAACTCTCCTCCAAAGAAACTCCAGGAAGAACTGACAGCCAAAGAATTGCTCAAAACAGATATAAGCAACATAACTGAACAAGAATTTAGAACAATAATCATAAAATTAATCACCAAGCTTGAAAAAAGCATAGAGGACATCAGAGAAACTATGGCTACAAACACTATGGAGTTTAAAAATAGTTATGGTAAATTAAAAAATGTGATAAATGAGATACATAATAAACTGGAGGCGTCCAATGCACGGATTGAGGAGGCAGAAAGGAGAATAAGTGATTTGGAAGACATTATTATAGAAAAAGAAGAAACTGAGACAAAGAGAGATAAACTGATCCAGGAACATGAAAGAAGAGTTCGAGAGCTCAGCGATATAATCAAACAGAACAATATCCATATCATATGAATTCCAAAAGAGGAAGAGAGAGGGAAAGGTGCTGAAGGAGTCCTGGAACAAATTATAGCAGAGAACATCCCCAACCTGGAGAGGAAAGTAGATGTTGAAATTCAACAGGCACAGAGAACTCCCCTCAGAAGTAACTTGAATCGATCATCTGCACGACATATCACAGTGAAATTAGCAAAATATAAGGACAAAGAGAGAATTTTGAAAGCAGCTAAGGAGAAGAGGGTCCTAATGTACAAAGGGAAACCTATCAGAGTGGTGACAGACCTATCCAATTAAACTAGGGAGGCCAGAAAGGAATGGCAGGAGATCTTCAATGTGATTAAAGGAAAAAAATATGCAGCCAAGAATCCTCTAGCCAGTAAGCCTGTCATTCAGAATAGAAGGAGAGATCAAAGCCTTTCTGAATAAACAAAAATTGAAAGAATTTGTCACCACTAAGCCAGCCCTACAAGAAATCCTGAGGGGGACTATCTGAGGGAAGTGTTGCAAGGAATGCAAGGTACCAGAGACACCACCACAAGCATGAATCCCACAAAGGACACAATGACTCTAAGCCCACATATTTCAATAATAACACTGAAAACACTGAATGTAAATGGGCTGAATGCTCCAATCAAAAGCCATAGAGTAGCAGAATGGATAAAAAAACAAAATCCATCTATATGCTGTCTACAAGATACCCATTTTAGACTGGAAGTTACCTTCAGATTAAAAGTAAAGAGATGGAGAAATATATATCATGCTACGGGAAGTCAAAAGAAAGCCGAACAGAAACAATCTTATAGATAAGAATGTGCTAATATTAGGGGACCTTAATACGCCACTTACAGCAATGGATAGATCAACCAGACAGAAAATCACAGAAGAAATAATAGACTTAAATGACACATTGGACCTGATGGATCTGACAGATATATTCAGAACTCTACATCCTGAGGCCACGGAATTCACTTTCTTCTCAAGTGCGCATGGCACATTCTCCAAGATAGATCACATACTAGGACACAAAAGGAAAACTGACAGTAATACAATTAATAGTAGGTAGCTTTGAAACTCCATTTACATCAACAGATAGATCATTCAAAGAGAAAGTAAACAAGGAATCCGTAGCTTTGAATGACATATTAGACCAGATGAATCTAACAGATATATTAAGAACATTCCATCTGCAAACAGCTGAAATACACATTCTTTTCAAGTGCACATGGAACATTCTCCAGAATAGGACATGTGTTGGGCCAAAATACAAATCTCTATAAATTCGAAAAGGTTGAAACCATATCATGGATCATTTCTGACCACAGTGGTGTAAAACTAGAATCAACCACAAGAAATAATCTGGAAAGAACAAAAATACATAGTGGCTAAGTAACGTGCTACTCAACACTGAATGAATCAACCAAGAAATCAGAGAGGAAATTAAAGGATACATGGAGTCAAATGAAAATTAAAACACAGCAATCCACAATCTTTAGGATGAAGCAAAAGCTGCTATAAGAGGCAAGATGATAGCAACAGAGGTCTACCTCAAGAAACAGGAAAAATCTCAAACAAGCTAATGTTACACGTAAAGGAGTTGGAAATAAAACAACAAACAAAACCCAAAGACACTAAAAGGAAGGAAACATATATCGAAGGAAAAATAATTGTAATTGAGACAAAAAAGATTAATAAAACACATCAATGAAATCAGAATTCTTTTTTTAAACATCAACAAAATCGATTAACATTTAGCTAGATTCATTATGTAAAAAAGAAGACTCAAACACAATAAAATCATTAATGAAAAAGAAGTAACAATTGACATCACAGAAATTAAAAAGACTATAAGAAAATATTATGAAATATTATATGCCAACAAATTCGACAACCCAGAAGAAGTGAATATATTACTGGAAACATATCACCTTCCAAAACAGAATCAGAAAGAAAGAAAGAAACAAAACAAAACAAAACAAAACAAACAACAACAAAACTGAGCAGACCAAATACTAGCAATGGAATTGAATCAGTAATGAAAAATCTCCCAAAAAACAAAATTCTAGGACAAGAAGACTGATTTGGTGAATTCTACCAAACATTTAAAGAAGCATTAATTCCTGTTCTTCTCAGACCCTCCAAAAAATAGAAGAGGAAAAAATATTCCAAATTCATTCTATGATGCCAGAAATACCCTATACCAAAAAACATATAAAGACTCTACAAAAAAAAAAGGATACAGCACACAATATCCCTGATAAACATAGAAGCAAAAATCCTTCCCAAAATGTTAGCAAACCAAACCCAATGATAGATTAAACAAATGATTCCCCACAGTCTAGTGGGGTTTATTTCAGGGATGCAAATATAGTTCAATATTTGGAAGTCAATCAACATGATGAATCTCATTAACAAGAAAAAGGATTAAAAAATGATTATCTCAATAGTTGCAGAAAAGCATTTGACAAAGTACAGCATCCATTCATGATAAAAACCCTCAACAACTAGGTTCAGAGGGAAAATATCTTAACAACAGCCCAAGAAAGCCTCATATGAAAAACCCACTGCTAACATCATATTCAGTGGTGAAAAACTGAGAAATTTTACTAAAAGATCAGGAACAAGACAAATTTTTGGACTCTGATGACTTTTATTCAAGATAGTAATGGAATTCTTAGCCATAGACATCACACAAGAAAAATAAATGGGGCATCCATATTCATAAGGAAAAGATAAAAATCACTATTTCCCAATGTCATGTTACTGTCTATAGAAAACTCTAAAGACACCATGAAAAAACTACTAGAACTAATCAATGAATTCAGTAAAGTCAACGGATATAAAATTAATATACAGTAATCTGTTGCATTTTTATACACTTATAAAAATAGCAGAAATAAAAATTAAGAAAGCAACCCCATTGATAATTTCAACAAAAAGAAAAACCTGGGAATTAACCAAGGAGTTGAAAGATCTGTAGTCTGAAAACTATTTTTTTTTAATGTTTTATTTATTTCTAGGAGAGAGAGAGAGAGACAGCGTGAGCAGGGGAGAGTCAGAGAGAGAGGGAGTCACAGACTGAAACAGGCTCCAGGCTCTGAGCTGGCAGTCAGCACAGAGCCCGAAGCGGGGCTCGAACCCACGAACCGCGAGATCATGACCTAAGCGAAAGTCGGACGCTTAACCGACTAAGCCACCCAGGCGCCCCTGTAGTCTGAAAACTATTAAAACACTGATGAAAGACACTGAAGATAACACTAAGAAATGGAAAGATAATCTATGCTCAAGGATTAGAAGAACATATATTGTTAAAATATTCTTACTACCCAAAGCAATCTAAACATTTAATGCAGTCTGAACAAAATATCAACATTTTTCACAGAACCAGAAGAAATAATTCTAAAATTGTTTGGGAGCACCTGGATGGCTCAGTTGGTTAAGCGTTCAATGCAACTCTTGATTTCAGCTCAGCTCATGATCTCAGGGTAGTGAGATCTAGTCCCATATCAGTCTCTGTGTTGAGCATGGGGCCAACTTAAGATTCTTTCTCTCCTTCTGCCTCTCTCCCCACCTTGTGCTCCCCAACTCGTGCTTTCTCTCTCTCTAAAATAAACACACACACACACACACACACACACACACACGTTTTTAAAATTGTATGGAACCACAAAATACCTCAAATAGTTAAAGCAAGTTTGAAAAAGAAAAATTCTTGAGGTATCATAATTTCAGATTTCAAGATAACTACAACCTGTATTCATAAAAACACTAAATGACACTGAGACAAAAATAGGCACAGAGATCAGTAGAACAAAAAAGAAAGTGCAAAAATAAACCTACACTTTTATGGTCAACTAATCTATGGCAAAGGAGGCAAGAATACGGAATGGAAAAAAGACAATCTCTTTCACAAGTGATGTTGGGAAAACCGAACAGCTACACGCAAAAGAAGAAAACTGGACCACTTTCCTACATCATACACAAGTGTAAATTCAAAGTGCATTATAGATCTAAATATGAGACCTGACATTCCTAGAAGAAAACATCAGCAGTAATCTCTGATTTTGACTATAGAAACATTTTTTCTAGATAAGTTTAATAAGGCAGGCCCTTTTCATCAGGTCCTTAGTAGAAACCTCACTAAGTCACTGGGCAGGATCCGTGGGTGGACAGGACTAGATGCAGACCACAGCTGAGAAAGACTGGAACCAAATCACAGGGCAATATCAGCGTCAGCAACTAGGACTGAAGTCTTCAGTCTTCTCTCCAGGGTTACAGAGAGACATGCCTTCTGTCAAGTTTTGGGGCAAGTGATACTCTCCTTGGACTGTGACAAAAATGGGCTGTATCCAGGTCAAAGGTCTGTTTCAAGATACGGAATCAGGCCACAGTCAGCAGGAGTGCCAACTGAAGCATGGATGGGCACATCTTTTGCTGAGTCCCTGTGGGCAGGACTGCTCCCAGACCACAGCTGAATGAAGCTGGAGCCAAGCCACAGGCTACTTCAATGTCCATAGGCAGGACCAAATTCACTTGGTCTGTCTCCTTGGTCCCATGGCAGAATGTGTTGTTGGCAGGACCAGGGCCAAATGGGGCTCCCTCTAAGTACACAGTGTATCTGTTAGCCAGTATCATAAGCAAAGATCCTGTGACCTGGGCATGAGCCTGCTTTCTAAAATTGCCTTGCTTGGTTTTGGGCTGGACCACTGTTTCATAATCTCCTACATGGATCCCAAAGCTCCCACAAAGGCACTTTTTACCATAAATGGATGTCAAATTACTGTTGTTGTGGGGGCATATCAGCAGGGGACTTTCTATTCTGCCATCCTGCTCAACATGATATTATTTTATGCAACCTAAATGTCTAACAATATGAGGTACATTAAATTATTGTACCACTTAACTGTGCAATACAATGAAGTCATTAAAATCGTGTTGCATTGTAAAAAATGATGTTATATATTGTTTTTTAAATACAAGATTCTAAACTATATGTACAAGGAGACTCTGATATGTTAATAGCTATTGTCCTCACAACAAGAAGAAGGTGAACTGAAAATCAGCAACTCTTCTTATATTCATCAGAAAATTGAGGGCAGAAGACAAAAAATTGCCAGGAAAATTTGATAATTTGACACTGAAAATCATAGCTTACCAGCCCACCACTGAAGCTAGGACTAGTTGAAACTTAAATCTCATTGATGAATTACTGGTGGCTCAGGGTGGACTAACTTGAGAATTAAATCTTGGCAAGTCCAGTCTTAATGGAGGTCCCAAAACTTTGTAAGTTTTATCTCCAGGAACCCAACCAAATCCACAGGATGAAGGTTGCAGAAAAATCCTCTCATGCTTCTGGCACAGGAAGAGGAAATGTAACCATTTTGAAAAACATCCAGAGAATTCTCTTCTCCTTAGCCATGGCACACCCTCAAAAGAAACTATGCATTAGAGACTAACTCACTTATTATTGTTATTATTATTTTTAACCAGGGACTAATTAACCTGGGGTTTCCCAGGAAATGTCCAACTTCAGTTCCCTCCAGCTGTTCTGGCTCACCTCAGGGAAAATAAATCTAAGAGGCACCTGTGAAAGTCAGTCCAGACACACATGCTCCTTAAATGACTGAGACCCAGTCAAAGGAGTATAGAATTCTTCCTCTCCTTCATACCATACCACCATATCAATCTGGCTCCTGCATGATAATAATGGATTACAACTTAAAGAACTAAAATATTCAGACCCTATCTAAAAAGCACTCTCTAGGGAAATCCAAAGACAACAAGGGAAGTTAAAAAAAAAAAAAACACCC
>NW_027530567.1:78140-80768 GCF_008692635.1 Crocuta crocuta | reverse complement strand
AGAGAGGGAGTGACAGACTCTGAAACAGGCTCCAGACTCTGAGCTGGCAGTCAGCACAGAGCCCGACGCGGGGCTCGAACCCATGAACCGCGAGAACATGACCTAAGCGAAAGTCGGACGCTTAACCGACTAAGCCACCCAGGCGCCCCTTCAGGTCTGATTTTGAACAAAAAATTACAAGACATGCTAAAAGGCAAAAACATATTTGAGAAGATAAACAAATATCAAAATTGGACTAAGATATGACAGAAATTTTTGAATTATCAACTGGATTTAAAATAAGTATGATAAATATGGTAAGGAATCCAATATAAAAAGTGAACAACATGGGAAAACACATAGGTAATGTAAGCAGAGAGATGGACATGATAAAAACGAATCAGAAGGATGTAGTAGAAATCAATAACAGTATAAAATGAAGCAAAGAATGTTTTCAGTTGGCTATCAGTAAAGTAAACATGGCCAAGGAGAGGATCACTGTGCTTGAAAATATGTCCATAAGTACTTTTAAAACATAAATACAAAGATGAAAATAATGATTTATGTATCCCTTGGGTAAATTCCTAGCAGTGCTATTGCTGGGTCATAGGGGAGTTCTATTGTTAGTTTCCTGAGGAACCTCCACACTGTTTTCCAGAGGGGCTGTACCAGTTTCCATTCCCACCAACAGTGTAGGAGGGTGCCCNCTCTGAGCCTCTTGTATTTCAACATTTACTTCCTTCCCCAGGTCGGGGAAGTTCTCTGCTATAATTTGTTCAGGACTCCTTCAGCACCTTTCCCTTTCTCTTCCTCTTCTGGGATTCCTATGATACAGATATTGTTGCATTTCATCATATCGCTGAGCTCTCGAACTCTTCTTTAATGTTCCTGGATCAGTTTGTCTCTTTTTTTTTTTTTTTTTGTCAACTTCTCGTTTTTTATAATGGTTTCTTCTAAGTCACTTATTCTCCTTTCTGCTTCTTCATTCCGTGCATTGGAGGTCTCTAATTTATTATGTATCTCATTTGTTGCTTTTTTTAAATTCTTCATGCCTGTTTATATTCTCCATTTTGTCTGTAGCCATAGTTTCTTTGATGTCCCTTATGTTTTTTTCAAGCCCAGCTATTAATTTTATGATTATTAATCTAAAATCTTGTTCATTTTTGCTGCTTATATCTGTTTTGAGCCATTCATGAGCTGTCAATTCTTGGAGTGTCTTTGGGGGAGAGCTTTTTCGTTTCGTCATTTTAGTTAGTTTTCTGGCTCTTGTTAGATTTAAAGACCTGTTATGCTCTCTGCACCTGTGAGCGCTGCTCTATCCATGAAGACTCTTTGACTGTCCAGGGCCTATGCTTTCCGAGAGTGTTTTTTGAATGGTATCTCTTGGTCTCTCTTGTTGATACCTTGGTTATTTTGTTTTCCTACTTGTAGTGATATTTGGGTCTCTCCACCATGTGTACTTTGGCTTGTTTCTTGAGGTAGACCTGGAGAGGAAAACAGACTGACAAACACACTGGCAGCAGAGGCACACAAACGCACAGACAAATCCGACAAACATGCAAATGGAGAGGGAGAGCGAAAAAGTTAATAGAAAAGACGGAGGAGGGAGGGCGAATAATAGAAAATAAAAAATGCATAAAAAGGTCAAAAGGATGAAAAGAAAAGGGAAAAAAGAAGAATACCTACGGACAAAGAACGGTTTATAGCATATAACTGGATTTCCCAGCTACAATTAAATAGTCGGATGTCTGCAGTGCTGTTTGAAGAGCATAGGGACAGAGAGAGAAGACAGGGCGAGGATGAGGCAAAATTAGAAATAGAATAAACAGGCAGAAGGGATAAGAAGCTTTTTTCAAATATTTAAAGGGTGGAGTATGGTTGGTTAGGTGAGAGAAGGAAACTGGTGTTATCCAGAGTAACTATGTAGTCTAATTACTCCTGAGAGAAAGAGAGGAAAAGTTCGGGAGGGGTAGAATTTACATCTACAGAATGGACTAAATTTGATTGTTTAAGCACGCCGGTGACCAGAGGTAATCAGGTCAGTGTTCTGGGGAAAAAAAGGAAAAAAAAGAAAAAAAAAAAAGGGAAAAGGGAGAAGGGCAGCTCTCAAGCAGGGATGGGTGTGGTGTGATCCAATGTGTCTGGTGGGAGTTCTGCCTTGGCGGTTGTAGGGAGGAGAGTGGTGGCGCTCCACCTCGCTTTTGTGGACGTGTAAACTACCAGGGCCAGGGGCTCAGCCATAGTTTGTTGCGCTTTTCAACCCAGGCCAGTCCCAGCCTCCAAATCCCAGGCCAAGCACCCCGCTGAAATTACCTCAGGCGATCCCCTGGCAACCCCCTCAGGGCAATTCCAAGCCTCCTGGCTAGCTCTGGGGGTGGAGCCAGAAGCCGCTGCTCCCTTCTCCTCCACGTCGGCTGAGGAGCTTGGGCGGGGCAGGGGCCTTGTCTGCCAGCGCGCTGAGCCCGCTGAAGTGAAGAAATCGATGTCCCTCTGTGTCTCGTCACCCAAAACACGAACTCGTGGGCAAATCTGCCAGTTTTTAGCTTTTTGCCTTCCCTCTAGAGTTCCAGCCAGCCAGGAGCGCGGACACCCGGTGCCTGAGCAAGGTTACTCCAGGGGTCCAAGCCCACCAGGAGGGCAATGGCGGCA
>NW_027530567.1:71385-78099 GCF_008692635.1 Crocuta crocuta | reverse complement strand
GCGAGCGCAGCCCCTCTGGGGCGAGTTGGAGCGTGGGGGGGGGGGCCTGGTGCACAAGTATTTTGTGCACAAGGTCTTTCTATTCCCCGAGAGAGGTTTTTCCCCTGAGCGGAGGTTTTTCTGTTTTGGACTTTCTTTTTCCCCCTTCTCACTCCCCGCAGAGGGGGGTCGCCCCGTCCCTCCAGTCTCCGATCCAGGCCCGGTTTTATCTTCCCCAGTTCGCACTTATGTTAGAAGGCTTTCTCAGTGGAATCTGCGTCCTTTTTCTCCCAATCTCTTGGGTTTCATACGGTTTCCTATGGCTTCAGATCTTTTCTGTGTGAGGCATGGGCACGAGTGCAGGTACAGAGCTCCCTAGCTCTCCGCCATCTTGCCCCTCCCTCCTGAATAGACAGTTTTCAATAGAAGACATCCTAGTGGCCAAAAGGTACATGTATGACCAACTTCACTAATCATCAGGGATATGCAAATCAAAATAATAATGAGCTATCATACCATATATTTTAGGGTACCCATTATCAAAAACATAAGAAATAATGAATGTTGGGGAGGATGTGGACAAAAGGGAACACTTGTGCACTGTTGGTGGGAATTTAAATTGGTGGGGCTACTATGGAAATCAGAATAGAGGTTCCTCAAAAAATGAAAAGTAGAATTACCATATGATCCAAAAATTCCACTCCTGGGTATTTATCCAAAAGAAATGAAATCACTACCTTGATAAGTGATTCATATATATGAATAATATTCAGACATTTAAAAAAAGAAGAAATCCTATCATTTACAACCATTTAGATGGCCCTTGAGGGCATTTTGTTAAATAATATAAGTTAGAAAAAGAAAAAAAATACTGTATGATCTCACTTAGATATGGAATCTTTAAAAAATCCAACTGATAGTTTAGAGAACAGATTGGTGGCTACCAGAGATGGGGACAGAGGTTGGAGGTGGACAAAATGGGTGAAGGCATTTAGAGAGTAAAAACTCCCAATTGGGATGAGCACTTGGTGTTATATGTAAGTGATGAATCATGAATCACTAAATTCTATTCCTGAAATCGTTATTACACTATATGTTAACTAATGTGGATTTAAATTTACAAAACTATATTAAAACAGTTATAAGATAAATAAGTTCTAGGATGTAATGTACAGCATGGTGACTATTAAGCAAAAATAATTTTATTCATTGGGAAATTTATTTATGTACCCTATCTTCTTCACTGCTAAAGTTTAATTATGTGGTAATACTTACTGTTAAGCAACCTCTGATTTCCAACTGGAATGTATTCAAGAATTTCAATGATGCTTTGGTTGTTCATAATAAAAACTACATTTTTATATCACTCTTGTCATTCGTAATGTATACCTTCCTAAACCAACAAGACATACAATTAAACTAATGGAATATCTAATCTATAGATAAAACCATCACTGATATAAAACATCCAGCTACCCATCAAATCTAATAGTATTGTCCATGGGGGAAAAATGATCTCATCATGAATTCCATAATAGATCCAAATGATATAATAACCAGTGCATCCATAGTAGCAAGATATGGAATTGTTTCATCATCACTTCAGTCTACTGAGTGTTGAAAGCAAGGAGTTTCATGGGACTATGAATGTTGTAGAAACTGACTTTAGGGCTAGCCTGAACAAGGAAGTTTAGGTGACAGAGGGGGAGTGAGAGTTCAGTGTGAGCATGTCTTCTCAAAGTGGTAAAACAGCTTACAGCTAAAGTAGCAAAAGGAGTGAAACTTTGAGTGGTAGGAAAGGAGGTGAGGGAAAGCTGGAGCCATAGTTCATAAATAAAAGATGATCCTTGTTATGACATTTAGTATTCAAGTGTTGCCTGTATTAATAAAGGTGAAAGAATTAAGTTATCTGAGTCTTTAGTTGAAATATTTATTTCAAATAAAACTTTCCGTGGCAAATGATTTTTTTGAGGTTTGTAGAAGCTTAAATCCAAGTATTAAACCTTTCTTCATATTGGTCAACCCACAGAATAACTCACATTTTCACAATTAACTAATATTTTAAACATCAGTAAAAACTGATGGCAAGTTTGCCATCCCTAGTTACAAGGAGTACTGCTTTTAAATTAGAAATATGTAGAGGAAAACATAAACGTGTTATTTTATGTCATGTAACTGTCTCTCTTCCTGTACCATCTCCATTCAATCCATCCCACACTGCTCTCAGATTAATCTCTCAAATGGGTTTCTGTTATATGCTTATTACTACCTATTGTATAATTTTATCATAAATTTTACTGAGAGTATTGTGTTTAACTTTCTTCAAAAAAATCATTCAAAAATGAAGAAACATTCCCCCCATTATATAATAATGAATTATCATGACATGGCCTAAAAAGTTCATTAGTTGAGTTTAAGTGCATATGCATTTGTTGTAGTGCATACTAGCCGCCAAAGCTCTCTGATTTAAATAGGTAAGGAAAGTTGTTGATGAAGCATAAATTCAATTCCAAAAATGTTAATAAATATGCTCGGATATTCTAGGGAGTCTTATTAGTGCTAAATTAGTGCATTTGCCTCTTTGAAATTTCTGTCTCCTCTATTTCTCTAATGTATCAGTATTTTAAACAGGGTCCTATGTCTGTGTTCTCAGTTCTATCTATTATTGTTAATTTAAAACTAGAAACTGTAGAGAAAGATCGCAATGTAACTGAGATAAGGTTTAAAAGGGGGAAATCTCACATGGACTTTGCAAGGTCAGAAGGGACTTTAAACCATTAACGAGCTGTGTCTCAGAATTATCATCAACACTACGTATTTAATACATGAAATTATTTCCACCCTTACCAATGACAGCTAACTACCCTCATACCTTTCTTTTTATATCTCATAATTTAGCTTCACGTATTATTCCAGGGAGAATTGAATCATGTGAAATTTAAAAAAAAATTCAGACTTAATTTCAATAACTCATTGAAAAAGAAAAGCAGATGTGTTTTCTGTGTGTGTGAGTGTGTGTGTACATACTGTGTGTGAACACACATGCAAGTACATGAATGTAAACAGGAATGCATCCACACTGATTCATTTTACATTATCGATAACACCTGATGGTTTCCCATCATTTTTAATAAGGAGTCTCCTAGCTATGTGTATGATTGGGGGTAGTTTTCCTCTATCAAGTTCAATTTGAAGTGGTAAAATTTTGGTTCAGTATCAGTTTTGAGCTTTCTAATACTAAAAGCTGTCAAACAAAAAAGCAACCATGTTGGCATTATACTTGTTCAGATACTGTGTGACTACCTTTGAGGTATCAGTCTATTTATTGATAGTATTCAAAGATCCTCCCACCCACTTATTAATATGAGATTTTATTATAAGTTATTTTTTGAACATCATCTACAGAGACACTTTTCCTTGAGTAAGAAGACACAATGTTCGTATTTGTTGGTGGAGGGGGACCTTCATGACTAAATCCCTTGGCATTCATTTTTACATGCATCAATTATTTGAGAAGAGTGACAACAATTGATCTCCAAAGATGTTAGGTGTTTGAAAGACATGGGACCATCTTTATACTAGAATTATAATTATAGATGAAGGTACTATGATTATTACCTGTGGAGTTGGGAACAGTTTTGTGCCCCATCACTACTGCATAAGCAGTGAACTTGAGGTCAGAGTCCCTGAAGTTTACATGCAGCTAGTCCTCTAGCTAGTCTCAGGATGAATTGTAAATTCCACAGAGAGGAGAATGATGTAATGCTGATCCTCCCAACACTAGAAGACAGTTTATCCTAAGGAAGAATTGATATACAGGGAAACCACAGCTGTGCAATGAAGAAATCTCTACCTTGTACCAGCTCTTTTCTCTATGCTATGGTTCTTATGCGACTAGAAGAGGGAGGTGGTGGTGAGGAGTAAGTTGTGGAAGGTTGGTCAAGCATTTGAATTGAAATGGCAAGCAATTTTATCTCAGGAAACATAAAGGTGGGCTTTAATCCCAGTCTTTTCCTATCCCATTCTCCCCAGATGGGCCAATGAGGTGAATTTCAAATAACCAGGAGATTCCTATAGTTGCTTCTACTTCCCAAGAAATTCCAGCAGTCCACTAGACTCAAAATTGAATTGCCCCAACAATGTCACGCCAGTGCGGATAACTGCTACCAGATGAGGTTAAACTACAGACAGACTTGGCACTTTAGATTCATGAGAGTTGGGGAGCAAAGGGCACAGGGTTCCTCTGATCATTACATTAAGCTCTGAATAATGCAACTCTGCATAGCATGTGATTGACTATTTGGTACCCTTCTTATTGTGTTATGGTGGGGGAGATCATACTACCAGAGCAGGCCTGTTTAACCAACCAAAAACCCTTAGAGATCTTTCTCTAGAGCAGAGAAAGAGCTTATAGTCTACTCAGGACTCTTAAAACTTCAATAAACAAAGATGGTGAGAGGAAACATCTGGAAGTAAGCAATATAGTTCCAAACTATAAGACCTACATTTTGTGGTGAACCAGCTAGAAATACTGTGAAATACAACACACATTTTACGATACAGGGTGAGGAGCAGAGTGCCAATGTGCAGGTATAACTGAGAGGTTCCTTACTGAACAGGAATTTGGATTGACTCAAGGATTTTAGGGGAAATGAACCAAAGAGAAAGTGAAAACATTTTAGATGAACTAGGGTGGGGGCATGGTTTCAGTCTGGTTTTTCATTAGGCTTTTAAAAATTTAGGCATTGGTTTTTCATTAGACTACAATGAATATTTGGATGTACAGAAATTTCTTTTTTTTTTAATTTTTTATTTATTTATTTCTAGGAGAGAGAGAGAGAGACAGCATGAGCAGGGGAGGGTCAGAGAGAGAGGGAGTCACAGACTGAAACAGGCTCCAGGCTCTNGCTTCACCACATTCTTTCTACTTCCCAGTATAGCCTTTCCTCCTAAAAACAGGTTCACTAAGCACACACAGCCAGGAAAAGGCAATCTAGTATGACTCAAGAGAGCAACTGAGGACAATGATATTGGCCTGAAATAAAATGTATGTTCATATTTTTCTGGAAGTAACCAAACCAGAGGAAGCTTTGCAAACTCTGACCTAGTTCTTGAATTTTGATTTGCACTATGACTCTACTTCAATGACTGCAGTTGGAAACTTGAAAATAAAAACTCAGTGCAATTGACAAAGTCAAAATGCTTTTATTTATACTGAAGTTTGAAAGTACATTTTTAATGGAGAAGGTGTACTTTAACTCAATATATGATACAACAGAGAAACCATACATTTTTCTAGTTTCTAACACACTACTGTAAAAGACAAAAAGCCAAGCTGAAATGAGCATAGAAAAGCATCAAATATGGTCAGATTACTTTACCCATTAGGATTTAGCTCACATTCTTAAACTGATCAATCGAATGCAAGGACAAAGTTTACATCATTGTATTTAAATTGTACACATATTCCTTTAATAAAACATAATATAGATTGAGTAGATGCTTCAGTAAACAAGGCTTTGCTGATAAACACAATTGAAATAACTCCATGTTGAATAGTTTCAGAGATAAACTGGAATCACAAGCATCTTCATTTATGTAAAGCCAGCGAAGACCTTTCAGGCTGAATAAAACTGTTGTGCCATTGCTAAACAGTAATAGTTACCTCCTTTAAGAAAAAGAAAACAAGTTAGTTATTCTGAGGAATAATTCTAATATATGCTTAAAAATACCGAACTCTTATTTTCAGGAATCTAAATAATCTGATGTAACAGGAATGATTTAGTACTTGTAAAATTTAAAATTTCTTAAAATTTTATAGTTAAAGTTTTCAAAGATCTTNCGTTATAGTGTCTTTCCTTCCCACAGCACTGAAGACCTTGAAGACTGATAAAACTAATTTCATAAACCATGATGTATATAGTTATCCACATTATTTTGCTATTTGCACAGAATGGTATGTTTGAGAGCCCTACGGTTTACCACAACCAGGAGGAAGGAGTGTCTGGTTATCATCTAAGGTAATGATAGCTTTGTACATTTATAATTTCCCATCTTCAGGTTAACCTTGAAACTGTGTATACTGCATGAAGGCAGATTAGTTCTGAATATCCATTTAACCACATGTTTGGTCAAACAGGTATCTACGTAAATGTTGACAATCAAAAGAATTCACACCATCCATATTTCATTCTGTGGATATAAATTGTACTTGGAAACAATTTTCAAAAAGCAATTCTACCTCTTTTTGTCTAACCTTGCTCTTTTCGATAACCATGGCTTATGGGCTGAATCTCTATCAAGATACCTCATAGCAGTTCACCTTTTGTCACAAAAGAAGAATCAGGGAAGAAAGTGTGGATGTACAAATCCATCAGCCATGCTTAAGAAACACCTAAAGTCTGTGTTTGCGAGTCAAATGTATCAACTTCACACATAAAGGAGAGTGCATTATAGTTGTTGGACTGATATATCTAGTCTAAAATATTAATTCATTATAACCAAAGTTTAGCATTAACAAGAGGAAAATATACCTTTTATAAGCCTTGTATATAAAATCTTTAAAATATTAATTCTTTCTCTATAGAGGTACTGTGGTGAGTCACTGGACCTTTCTGGATAATACCTCAGAACCAAGCATAAAGGTATGGTAAGATAAGAGAAGAATACAAGTCTCTTAGAAGACCTACAGGGTCAAACTTCATTAAAGGCAAACCATTTATTTTGCCAAAGACC
>NW_027530567.1:70591-71264 GCF_008692635.1 Crocuta crocuta | reverse complement strand
AATCTGCCAAAGACCCTGTGGAATTCAGATGAATTTTTGCTAAGACCAGAAGAAAACAAAGGTTGAAGTTTGGGTAATGTTAAGTAGTCTGTCACCCTGGAGAATTGCTCAGATTCCTTTGTGGCATCTGAGCATAGATATTTGATAAAATTCATCAGATAGTTGCTCAGTTTTCCAGTCTATCTCATCTTCTGTATATACAGCCTAAACATTAAAGGAAAGCCCNATTGAATTTTATAAAATTTAGCTAAAGCTTAAATCATGCAATATGAATTGTGAACATTACAAACATGGAAGCAATGGCAAAATAAAATAATATCTTATAAAAATGTTCCATAAACACAGTAACAAATGGTAAAAAACAATCACCATTTACCTTTTAGAAAAAATGGCTTCTGGAAAACCTCCCTTATTTATTATGTTTCATTAATGCCTTTATTTAAAAAAAAAACACATATCTGCCCACATCCTTCATGAAATGTGCTGGTTTACAAGGCCTATCAGTAACTATTTCCAAAGCAGCTCAAAAATCCAAATAAAAACTAGGCTAACAAAAAGAAAACAGTATTAATATGAATCAATTTTTCTACCCAGAATACAATAAATTGAGATTTAATAGTAGTAAAACTTTTTCTCCTAATTTGGAGGACAGTAGCAAAATAGATTTTTGTGC
>NW_027530567.1:65947-70344 GCF_008692635.1 Crocuta crocuta | reverse complement strand
TGTGCAGCAAGCTATATAATGCTGACATATTCTGTTAGTGTTTTACAAATACCAATACTGAGTGATCATCAGGAAAAAGCCAATATTGACTTGCTAACTGACACTAATCCTCAAAGTTTGCCACATTTCAATTTCAAAATGCATTTCAGCAACAATATGAGTGATTTATCACTTAGTAATAGCTGTCAAAATAAACTGCTAGATAAAAGAAAAACATCTGGGGCCATAAATAGAGGAGAGCAGAAGCTGAATTTCAATCCAAACTCAGTGTACTCACTTCATTAGGAACAGGAACAGCTAATTAGTATTTAAATATCTCATGTTTTTAAGAGGGTTTGTACTTGAGTTCCAAAGAAATGATATAATATGCATTCTAGATATAAATAAGATTAAAGATCAAGAAGAGCAACAAACAAAACCTCTCTAGAGGAATGTTATGGAGCTTGCAAATTTATAAGGAGTGATACACAATCACATTTGGGAAGAGTGGACACAGTTTATTCCAATAAGATTTACCAGAGAAGTAAAAGGGTGAATTTGATATACACAAATGTGGCCATTAAAAAAATAAAAACAATGGCCCATATAGTCCTTCCCTTAGGACAGCACTGACTGACATGGACATACACCATGGCACAAGAGTCTGGAGATGAGCCTCTGCTGATCAGTTATCTTTAAAAGGCCACACCTAGTCGTTCCAAATTCAGAAAGTGTGAGACTTGCCTTCTGTGACATATATCTGAGGCTTATGAGAGGAAAAAAAGGTAAAATCAGGTGTTACAAAAAAGGGAGATATGTGTGAAAGGACCGGAACAAAACATATGAGGATTTCTTATAGTTCAATCAAAATCAATTAAGCATATCTATTTGTAAAAAGACACTAGTTTGTTTTTATGCTGTTTGACTATCAAATAATGAGACATTTCTGGATGTTATATTTTTGATCATACTTCTTCATTATTCAATTCATATATTTGATATTATAACAACTTCTAAAAATTCTATTTGCCTCTATCCATGACTTATTTCTGATCTTATTTCATTGAAATAGGTTAAAGCAGCACACCTACTCTACACAAGTAGACTTCTACAGTCTATCAAGAGCACAATAAGCCAAATTCCTGTGCCCTAGAAGAAATTCTTTCAGAGTATGGAATTACTGGAATGTCACATTCACATGAATGAATGTAACATTTTAAAATGTGTAGAGTAGGTGGTCTTTTCAGCAGAAATTGCATGTATTGCCACAAGGAACTGATTATTGGAGAATGGATTAAAAAAGTAATTGGCCTTTTACATAAGATGAGTGGTGCTTTTGTCACAAGAGAGTTTAATTCTAGGCAGATATAAAAACATAACAGATTAGATTTTGTTTGGTGTAAGGAGGCCACTTTAGGATGAGACATTAAAATTTTTTTATCAGTAAAGTGCCACCTAACACATTGAAATACTGCTTTATTAGATTCTTAGGGGGTATGAAAATAATGATTTTGCCAATGGCCTCTTTGACCAGGTCTCCATTAAGTAAACAGTTANCATTTGGTTCTAATTACTGGAACATCTTAGGCATTTGGTTATATCTAGATCAGGGGATGAACAATGGAAACCATGATGTTACTGATCCATCATATCTGTCTTTCTCTTCTTTTATGTCTACAGACTTTTCAGTCTGTTTAGTTGTTGATTGGTTAAAAAAGAGGAAGCAGTATTGGAGATGGAAGGAGAACAGAAAAGAATAAAAGGGGTATTTTTAGTAGCTTTGCTATATATTTTTATTATTGCCTTCTTTACAAATAATGAATGTGCTATTAGGGATTAAATGACTTGCTCTACCATCAACAGATCAAAGGAAGAACTAGGTATGGTGAAATCTATGAACTAGATATGTTTATATTTCCTTGGAGAACACTACAGGTAATGTGCTTTTTTTGTGTTTGTTTTTTAGAAAAGTGAGCTCCAAAGCAGTGATAACAAATATTATTTATTTGCACAAATAAGTTATCACCTCACATACTTCTGCTAAATCCCAGGTCAGCCAAATATAAAGCTATATCATAGTATTCACAGCTTAAAGTGGGTGTGTCTCCTTTTAAATTTCTGTCACACCATTTAGAAATACCATTTTCTCTGCCCTAAAAATTCTAGCACCTACTTACCCACTTGGATGCTGTGTGGATTATGTGATAACATTTATGAACCACTATGAAATCCATGGAAGAAAGAGGTTATAGAAGTGTAAAGTATAGTGTTTAATCATCATTATGATTATCCCTTAAAAATTTGTGAAGCCCATTCTCTAGCACATTTTTTTCTGTACGTGCAAGGTTCTATTTATCAGTAATGAACAAATAGTAATTGAAGGTTCCATATTTTAAGAATTTTAGTATTAATTCTAATTAATTACATCACTAGATAAGCAGGTAACTGCTACAGCACTCTACTCGTGCCTATGATCAGTTGGAATTCCAGCGTCAGTGTTCAGGCTGCACAGAAAAAACAACAAGACCTGGTCAAAATTTCATTACAGCAAAGAGAACTCAAAATCTATTCAATGAACTTCACAGAAAACCACAATCTGGCTTTATAGTATTTTGTTGTGCTATATATGTTCAAGAATTGACTAAATCTCTGTGCAATAAATGTATTATTTTATTAGGCTTATCCCTTAAGCATATATTCATTGATGTGAATTTTCTTCTATTAAAAATGAAATTATACAAAGGTGAGAAAAACTATATATATAACAGTATTAAAGCTTCATTCATCTTAATCTGTAGGGGGTGATATTGACAATATAAAATTAGTGTAAATGATATTTCCTAACTCTAAAATATGCTTATGAGCCCCTTGTGCATGTGCTACAGCTTTACAATCTGCAGTGAAATGAATTACTAGCTTAATAAGGAAGGCATTTAGAAAGGTTTCCCCCCTTTATAATCTAAAATGTAAATACAGATCCACACTATTTTTTCTGTGTCAAAATCTACTAATAATTGCAATTTCCCCTCAGAATGAGATTTCCTTCCCTGATAGGATGGTTATGTATAAATAACTTCTCATCGGGTATTTAGTTTTTTAAATTTTTTAATTTGAGTATAGTTGACACACAATGTTACAGTAGCTTCAGGTGTAAAACATAGTGATTCAACATCTTTATATATAATGCTATGCTCACCAAACAAGGCTACTACAATATCGTGAACCGTATTCTCTATGCTGTGCATTTTACTCTTATGACTCATTCATTCCATAACTGGAAGCCTATATTTTCAGGAAGCAAAGCTGGAAGTGGAAAAATTAGTCTATTATGTTTTTGAAGGTTTATTTTTAGAGAAAATTATTTTTCTTACCCTGGGCTTATGCTTTCTTCCAAGTGTTTCCTCACCACTTAGTCACTCATATAAACAATGGGAGTGCACTTGTGATGAACATCAGGTGTTGTATGTAATTGTTGAATCACTAAATTGTACACCTGAAACTAGTATTATGCAGTATATTAACTAACTGGAATTTAAATAAAAACTTAAAAATGGAATTTTCTTAAGTACTGATAGGCTTCATCATAGGCATACTTTGAGCTATCAAACATTTATTTTAGAGTAGCTATCTTATTTTTCTCTTTTTTTATTTTGGAGTTGTTTTTATTTTGAGAGAGAGAGAGCGCACACAGGCATGAGTGAGGAAGGGGCAGAGACAGAGAGGGAGAGAGAGAATTCTAAACAGGCTCAGAGCCCAACATAGGGCTTGATCTCATGAATGGTGAGATCATGACCTGAGTGAAGGTCAAGAGCTGGCTGCTTAACCAACTGTGACACCCAGGTTCCCCTGGGGTAGCTACATTATTCATAAACTAATGGCAATATTTTTAAAGTGATTTCTCCAACTAAGTATTAACTTTTATGTTTTATTTAAGCTGTTTAGTTAATGATGTGTTTCTAATCTTCAAATGGGTACTATATTATTTTGCACTAAATAAGATCACATCTGAAAGGCCATGTTTTCTAAACCTGAATAAGAGATAAAACAATGTGTTTGTTAATGTTCCACTTCAGTCCTTGGTTCAATCCAAATTAAATATTCAATTAATTGTATGAGCTCTACTTCCATTGTGGAAACATGTTCAGAATGTGGCATTCCCAAATCAAATAAGTGATAATAGTTTAGGGTCCAGTTTGTTATTAGTACAGTACTATAAATATAGACCTACGAATTTGAGAGTAGTAAAAGTACATTAATATAAGAAAGGGGCAGATAATAAAATAGTACAGCATTTGCTTACTTTTTGTCTAGAGAAAGCATTATTTTAGAGTCATCTTTAGCAAGATCTGGTGTTGATTTTATAATGTGTCATTTAAAAAAAAAATAGAAGTTCCTTTAAAATACTAACCACACCACAC
>NW_027530567.1:61130-65910 GCF_008692635.1 Crocuta crocuta | reverse complement strand
ACACACGGGGCGCCTGGGTGGCTCAGTTGGTTAAGCGTCCAACTTCAGCTCTGGTCGTGATCTCACCATTTGTGAGTTCGAGCCCTGCGTTGGGCTCTGTGCTGACAGCCAGCTCAGAGCCTGGAACCTGTTTCAGATTCTGTACCTCCTTCTCTTTCTGACCCTCCCCTGCTCACGCTGTCTGTCTGTCTCTCTAAAATAAATAAAATGTTAAATAAAGTTTTAAAAAATAAAATAAAATAGTAACCACTTGGCTTTATTAGCATCCCCAATTTCCTGTTATATGCTTTAATCAAAACGAAGATCAGTCCAAGTTTTATTTTCCTTGTAAATGGTATCACAATGGAATATCAATCTCTCTTATTCATTTTTAACTCACTTTGTTTTTTGAATTAGTTCTTTGATATACCTCTACCCATTATTTAATTTCTAGTCCTTGCAAGACCAACCTTAAAAGGTGATTTATTTCATTCCTTCAAAAATTAATTCATTTTTTATTAAACACCTGCTACATCAAGCACACTTGGTGTTCAATATATGGTGATTCTCATATGAGGATAAATTATAAAAATATATTTGCCATATACTGAAGAGAATGTTTTAAAGTAAATTTTATTCATCAGCTTTATGCCAAATATTTCACTCTTACTAAAATCTACACATGCAAACACAAATAATGACTTCATATATATTTTGTAAGGCATATTAATAATGATATCTTGTATTTGTCATACTTTTTGACACGTATGGATCTAAGTTATTGACGAGGATGATTAGGCAAATATTATAATTACTATTTTACTAAAATGAAGGCAGAGAGAGGTTGAATAACTTCTCAATGTTAGTAACTGAGTTAGACAGAGACTAAACAATTCTGACTACTAGACTAGTGCTCTACCTACTACTTCATTGTGTCTCCCACAGACCAGTTATAAAATGTCAGTAAAGGCACATGTGTACAGTACACAGACCTGCAACTATTGAGTCACACTAAGATCTATATGTACTTAAATTGTACTTTCCTGCAGAGAAGAGAAAGGAAAAGAAAGAAGAATAAATAAAAACTAGTATATACAGGAACGCCTACTGTGGGGCACCTGGTTGGCTCCGTCTGTTAAGTGTCCGACTTTGGCTCAGGTCATGATCTCACAGCTCGTGGGNCGACTCTTGGGAACC
Organism: Crocuta crocuta; assembly: GCF_008692635.1. Taxonomy (NCBI): domain Eukaryota; kingdom Metazoa; phylum Chordata; class Mammalia; order Carnivora; family Hyaenidae; genus Crocuta; species Crocuta crocuta. The sequence continues at coordinate 64,734 of NW_027530567.1, read as the reverse complement.
ATACTAAGTCATTCTGAGCATTTGTGTCACATGTGGAATTTTAGATTCTTTCACTACTTATTATAGATAATTCTATGATGAAGAGTGGTAAGTTGCTTATATTTCTATGCCATTCCTCTAAAAATCTAAGGTTATATCACCCATTTTCCATAAGTAAATAAGGCATAAAATGTTTTCTAAAGGTCAAATTTATTTGAGTTTTGTTTAGGATGCCTATTGCAGATATTTTAATTTAATACTTAAAAGTACAATTAAGGGGCACCTGGGTGGTTCAATTGGTTAAGCACCCAAGTCTTGATTTCGGCTCAGGTCATGATCTCACAATGGGGAGATCAAGCCCTAAATCAGGCTCCATGCTGGGCATGGAGCTTGTTTAAGATTCTTTCCCTCCCTCTATTCCTTCCCTCTGCTCATGCTCTCTCTCTCTCAAAATAAAAAAGTAAACATACTATTAAGTTCTTCTTTTATAACTTTTAACTACTCCTTTTGTATGTTAAACTAATAGAAAAACACTATAACCCCTCACCTCAAAGGAATCAAAATATGGAGGAAAATGAAAATGGAAGTAGTGGGAAAACATTAAATGTTTACTTGAACACTAAAAATGGCCACATCCAGGCCACCTGGATGGCTCAGTCGGTTGAGTGTCCGACCTTGGCTCAAGTCATGATCTCATGGTTTGTGAGTTCAAGCCCCATGTTGGGTTCTGTGCCGACAGCTCAGAGCCTGGAAACTGCTTCAGATTCTGTGTCTCCCTCTCTCTCTGCCCTTCCCTTGTTTATGCTTTGTCTCACTCTCAAAAATAAAGAAACATTAAAAAAAGTTTTTAATGACCACATCCAACATTTCCCATAGAGGGTTGAAATACAGTTTGCAGGAGATTGTAACATTTGAGTTGCAGGTTTTGCTTCACTCATTTTAAATGGCTACTCACCAATGCTGAGATCAACATGATATTCACTTGTATTTTTTTAAATTTTTTTGTTGAGAGAAAGAGAGAGCGAGAAGGAGAGAGAGATAAAGGAGAGATGAAGAGATAGAATTCCAAGCCGGCTCTGTGCTGTCAACGCAGAACCTGCTGAGGGGCTCTATTCTACCGATCATGAGATCATGACTTGAGCCAAGATCATGATCCGAGGCAAGATCAAGAGGGATGCCTAACTGACTGAGCTACCCAGCAGCCCCCATTTGTAATTTTTTAAAGAAAATAAGAGCACTTAAACATTTATGGGACAATAAGGAAATAGTGAAGGAATGCTTATAAAACTGTTGTTTTCTTAAAAGAGAAATTGGTAGAAATGTTGTCCAAATACCCATTTGCATAATTGAGGTAAAGTAGATTCCAGCTTAAGTATGCAGATTATTACTGAAGTTAATTTTCAAACATTAAACAAGTGAATTATAAACTGTGGGGATATCAGAGTAGGGGAATTCAAAGAGGTCTATATAACATTCTAAAACATATTTTTCTTTAAATTCACTTTAATTTCAAAAGTAGATTCTTATATGGCTATCATAAATGAGAAAGTAGTTCTCTATGGTGAAGAAATAAAGCTTTATGCTAATGGCTCATGGTAAAGAATCCTGGCCTAAAGTTATATAACTGAACATCTGTTAAGGTCTTGTTCTGACAAGATGATGTAAGTTTTGACACAGATAGAAAAGTTTATACTTTTATTTCAGCTTCTGTATACAGTTATACATATAAAAGGGAGCTGTATGATATTTGTGTAATTTTTTAAATATATTTTGTAATGTTTCATTTATTTCTGAGAGAGAGAGAGACAGTGTGAGCAGGGGAGGGTCAGAGAGAGAGGGAGACACAGAATCTGAAATGGGCTCCAGGCTCTGAGCTAGCTGTCAGCACAGAGGCCATAGCGGGGCTCCATCCCATGAACTGTGAGATCATGACCTGAGCCGAAGTCGGCCGCATAACCGACTGAGCCACCCAGGCGTCCCACCATTTGTGTAATTTTTATAAGTACTGTCCCAATCTCTGCAGTTTTAAGGTAGAAGCGATTATTTAATTATACATGGTTTTAGACTATTTTGGTTAAGTAACTACAAATGAGAGAAGCCTTCTTCCATCTAGATCCTGCTGCATTGCTTTGCATAGGATAATACTGCAGTCTAGATAAGTATCCTAACTAGCTAACTATGAGAAATATTTACAGTATGGATTGAAAGTGGTAATATCAATTTGAATTGATAATGAGAATAATGGGTGAGGGAGTTAAGATTGCTGTGTTTTAGAAGCCACTATCAATAGCCAGCTAATTAGCTTCTTCTAGGCTATTTCCCTACTTATAAAATGGGGTTAATCATACCTTTATTAATTATCATACAGGTGGAATCCTGGTGGAGAATGTGTGTGTTAAAAATATCACAAAGACAAATTCTTCTTTCTAATGGAATTGTTACTAATGAGATAACTAATAATAAGCCTAGGATTGCCACATTTTGTACAATGGAACAGAAAAACTTAGCCAAGTCTAAATAAAATCCAAAGTTTTCAAAGGGAAGGGAGACTGGAGGGAACTGGGAAGGGAAACATCTTGAATGTATTTATTATTTGAATTCCTGGATCCAGCTATACCTGAATCTATTCCTGGAAGTTTCAGTGAAGTCACCTAATAAGTTACTTTTTTAAATTAAGCCCTCCTCCACCCAACCCCCCAAAATGAAAAGAATGGCACAAAGTTCACCAGGCTATACAAATATTAGATCTTGCCTTTCTTTTTTGCACTATTCCATTTTTAGGGTTATCAAATAAGCATGTTGGCATAAAACCACCATACATTTATGTGGCTGCAACATAATTCTGTCTTTTTTTATTTTATGCTACTTTTAAAAAAAGTGATGTGACAACAATGACATGTTATTTTTCACTCTATTATGGCAGTTGTAGTAATGTTCCTCTGGGTAGTAAAAGGCTCCTACTCTCAAATGAAGCATTTAAGAGGAAGAAAGACCGACTTCCCACCAACTTTCTAATCTCTGACACTCTAGACACTTCACAAACTAATATTTCCACTTTACAATGGGAATATTAAAGTGCCTATGTATGCTTTCCAACATAGTACAAGACATAAGAAGGGAGGAGAATTAATGATTGATGAGGATAGGGCAGGAAATAATCTGTGGAACCCCAAGAGAAAGATGTAGAGCACAATGTTGTGTGAGTTAGTAGAAAGGCCTATAGAGAAATTCTACTACTCTGCTTTTAATTTTTCTTGTCATATCACATGCATGGCAAGTAATATGTTTGATTAATCTTTTCCAGTCTCCTTACTTGCTCCTGTCATCACTTTCTATGCTATTCTACCAAATTATGCAATAACAATCTTAACCCAAGTGTAATTGTTTTCAGTAAATATTGGCATTCTACCTTAAGGTCACTGGAGGGATGTTATTCTAGGTTACCAAGTGAGCAGCAAATAAAGAATATAAGGAAGTTTCAAAGGTCAAAGAAGGTTAGACATTGCAAAAATTGTTTTTGATGAGAATATACATATTCATATGTATTTCATAGTATAAGTATATATTAAAATTCTATATTATAAACATATATTAAATTACATTGTAAGATATAATAAGTGTGTTT
>NW_027530567.1:56675-61122 GCF_008692635.1 Crocuta crocuta | reverse complement strand
TAATGCATTTTGTATTTTAGAATGGTAAGTGTATATTCTCTCTGAATAAGCTTTCACTTTTTAAACAAAAAGGGTTCAGCAGAGAGAATTTTTAGTACATTTATCTTTTGCGTCAAATTTGGGTTTACTTTTTGCATGTAGGTTGCATTTAACATCTATTTCTGGTGTGTTAGTAACAAAAAGGAGGAAAATTATTTAAGATTCCACCATATTTATGGAAAAATATCAGAGGAAAATATATTACAGTGTTAAATATTTTTGCGTCATGGTCAAATATGTAGGCAAAAAACAAGTGTAGAAATTACTCACAGAGATTGACATTCCTGTTGAAAAAGCAGTTAATAGTTTGGTTTCTTTCCTCAGAACAAATACAATGACAGAAACAGAAGTAATGTGGCACCGTGCTCATACACTTTACCATGCTATCTTACTTGAACTTTTTTTATTATTTTATCCTGTTACTAGAAAGTCAGTTCATGAAGGCTATTGTGTGTTTTCTAAAACCTAAGAACTTCATATCCTGGGTTTGCTTTATTTTTTATTATTAAGATGATGGTGTCAATTCTCAAAAATTTAAGAAATATGCACTATCAACTGCACCAGGAGTCCCTAACAATGAAATATAGTCATACAAAAGTTAACTAAGGTATAAACATGCAAAAGGAGAAGTCTCCTTGTGATAATAAAATGCTGTTATTTGACGTTCAGCAGTTCATGTTACTGCTGTTCATGCTAATTAATTAAAGGAGCTGTTGCTATAATGCGCAAATAAGGAATCTGAAAAAGTGAGATGGCTTTTAGGTCTCCAAGTGAAGTTGTCAATTTGGTTGTGGGCAATCAAATGAAGTTTGACAAGGGAGTAAAAGGACTATAATTAGATTTCCAATAGGAAAATAACTAAATGGCAGAACACAGTAAAGAGAAAATATTACTTTGTTAGTTAGTGGTACTGCTGTTCAGTCTTAGTTTTTATCAGTGCATTTGTAGTTGTGCTAAATTAATTTGCTTTTATCAGCAAAAAAGTACACAAATGGTACTTGAATGTCATTTGCAAAAATCATTGATCTGAAGGTGCACTTAATGATACCCAGTATGTTTATTTTATGTGAAACACAGATTGGCCGATAAGATGATTAATGTGCTGTCTTATAGGCCCTCAACTGAGTTATGGGAATCTGGGTGGGAGAATGATAGTATATATGCTCCACCGAATCCTCCACCTCCAGCAATAGCGGACAAAGCCATCAGAATGAGTATGTATTCATTGTTTATTCACCTTAAAATATTCAGAAGAAGCTGCTGTAATAGACTGCTAAAATAAGGGATACAGAAATCCTTATATCGCAAGGAAGTTTATGCATGATACCTTGTCTGTCAACCAACATTCAATACAAAACAAAACAAAACAAAAAGAAATAACTAAGCTAAAGAGATTTAGGATACATGTAAGAAACATACTATAAAGAATCTTTGTACTAAAGTTCATGTGAAAATTATCATAAAGCTGTATATGACTTTATTACTTTTAAAGATGGCGAACTAACATTCGTCCAAGTTCTCTTTAAAATCTTTTGAAGAGATATCCCTTTGGAACTGATTTAATTTCAAGAGACAGAGCACTAGGTGACTGATACATTTCTATCCAGCAGAGCTATTAACAATAGAAAGAGAAAAGACTTCACTGGTGTTGGAATTCTTTACTGTGATAAAGATGAGTTTTGGAAATGGCATTGGATTGGCATGCATGAATTGAGCCTCATAAACAATGCTAGGAAATAATCTTCCAAGGTAAAAAAATGGGTAAATGAGAGAAATGGAAAGATGAAGTCAGTATCAATATAAGTCACAAAAGATAAAAACTATAACACACAAGAGCAAAACTATTAGGAAGAATAAAAAAATAATGGCTAAGTTTTACATTTTATGTTTTCCAGGCATTATACATTTTCTGAAGTTCATATATACATATAAAAGTAATTTTTGAATTCTGAGCTTTTTTTCTTTCATAGTTTATTGTTTAGTTGGATTCCATATAACACTCAGTACTCATCTCAACAAGTGCCCTCCTCCATTCCCATCACCCCACTTCCTCTCTCCCCCCATCAGCCCTGAGTTTGTTCCCACTATTCAAGAGTTTCTTAAATGATAAGTAATATTATCAGAATTTTCAGGTAATTGTTTGAATTGACTGATTTTGTAAACTGCACTTAAGATAGGCCTCATAATATTTTCAGACATCCTTTCCCCAGCTAATATTTTTTTGCTCAAAAATAAACTTATTTTGGATATTAAATTGTGATTTACTGTCATATTAACACAAAGCATTCACTCTAGTTTTCCATAATATGATGATGGGAACTTTATCATTTACAGTGCTTATGTACTATGCTAAGAGAGATAGGAATGTGTACTTTTCCATTTTTATCACATTTATCAAGAATATTATATAAAGTAACCTAAATGGTTGACATTCAATAAGTAATTACTAACACTTTCCTTTTCCATATATTGATAATATTAGCCATAAATATTAGACAACATGATCTGTAATTAGAAAAATATAATAAAAGTTAATTCCCTTGCTTTAAAATAAATTCTGTAACCCTTTTAAAGGCATACTAATTTACTTATGTTTAGCTAGCAAAAAAAAAAGGAGAACTTTTCAATGTATGCTAAATGAAAATAAATGTTAAATGTGCTATCCTCTAATCACAAATTAATATGCAAAAGCCATCCTCTGCAGACTTTGTTAAAGTAAGAGAAAACTGAAACAAATGGAAGGCTTTTGATTTATATCATTCAATTGACCTCCCATGAGTAAGATAATCTGTTTTTTATTGCATGGAAATGAAATAGCTTTAGGATAGTTCAAAATCTTGCATTAACTTCCAAGTTGGGAAAGATGTTACTGTTGCAAATTAAAGGCATCATATACATTAAACAAACAGCAATTAATTGAAAATATAGGATTAAAGGATAATAAAGATACAACTCACTGATGGTATATTTTTTAAATTTTTTTCATTTTATGTTTTATTTATTATTGAGACAGAAACAGAGCATAAGCAGGGAAGGGATAGAGAAAGAGGGAGACACAGAATTCAAAGCAGGCTCCAGGTTCTGAGCTGTCAGCACAGAGCCCAATGTGGGGCTCGAACTCACAAACCATGAGATCATGACCTGAGCCTTTGTCGGACACTTAACCGACTGAGCCACCCAGGTGCCCCAATGATGGTATGTTTAGTTTATCCTTTCCAGTTCCAAAATTGACCTTAGATCCCACTCAAAAGAGGGACGCAATCAAGCTCAATGTTCCATAACGACTGGGTCTATACTGATTAAGAAGGCATCAAATGCTTCTGGTTTATTCAACTCTACCTTGGTCCTGATATGTGGGAGCAACCTCAACTAGTGGGGCTTTCTTCATAAATTTAACTGTGATAAATTGATTGGACACACACTGAGTCCCATCCAAACTGGTTTTGGTCACAGACACAGCCTTTAAGTTAAAGGAAGAAAGCAGGCAAGCAAAAGAGGGATAAGAAACAGCAAAGATTCACTGAATGAACTAAACATGCATACTTTCACAATTAGCAAAATTAGTGCTTTAGGTCTACCCAACTGCCGCAGAACCAGGCATTACCACAGGATCCATAAGTTCTGACATTCTTTGTTTTGTAAAAATGATGGGCAACTCTACATGAATGAAGGTTTCTAAATTTTCTGAAGCTGCCAGATAAATGGTGACCCTCAAATGAACCCAAATGGATTTGTTAGTCACTTCCAGTTTGTTGCCTTCTTGTAGATCTAGTTGTTACACAGTGAAAAGGCACTGATTAGTCAAACCTCTAGCAAGCAACATATCCATGGTTGCCTTCCTTTCTGAAGTGAGGAAATATTTTTTTTCATAAAGATGCCTTTTCCTTTTTATGAGAGTGAGACATTTCTTCACATTAAACATGAAGAAAAAAAGGTGATCTACATACAAAGGGCTAGAAAACTGCATTAGAATCACACTGGAAAAACTCCAGTGGTTAAATTCAGTTTTTATTTTTAGATAGTCTTGCAATCCAGTGAGATTCTATATTAAATTGTCTTGTCTAGTTTCTTACTACAAAGTATTTTTAAATATATTAAAGTATCTAAGCATTTATGGGAATCCTGAAAATCANATTTAGATGGTTTCCAAAGTTATAAAAATTCAGCATCAGAATTTAAAAGTTGATAAAAATGTTGTCTAGAACACTTTAAAAATATTGATATTTTTTATTTTTCTACTTGTGGTTTTTACAAACAGTAGTGAGATTTTTAAAGTATATTATTGCACACTTCAGAAAGTAATTTATATTCACATTTATGCATTTTTAGAACATGCATAACACATAAGTATACACCATTTTAACAGTTAAATATTCAAGAAATTTGCTCACATTTTGTATGTAAAATT
>NW_027530567.1:49999-56576 GCF_008692635.1 Crocuta crocuta | reverse complement strand
GGTCTGCCTCTTCCAAAAAGTAAGAATTAAACTTATTTATTTTAGTTATATAAGGAATATCAATATAGGAGCTCATGCCCACTTCATATCAGGGAGTAATAGAGAGAAGTATGATGTTTACTGTACCTTGCATAGTAGTACTATCATGAGAAGTCCCAGTATTTTCTATTTCAATATCTCGAACTCCAGGATCTGAAAGAAATGACATTCAAGATTAAGGTACAATTCTGTTATTTCTGATTCCATTTAAAATTAAACCAGTACTTTGGTCCTATAGACAACACAAGACCTTTGATCTCATTTTTGTTTTTGTTTTTATATGTCTATTTGTTTGTAGTGGTAAGAGAGAGGATTATAAACTGTAGCTGAATTCTGCAATTTGGCAGATACTTTTCAAACATATAGTAAATACTTTGTTTCATACTCTAGAGATAATTCTCATGGAAATAATCTGTCCATAAAAATCCTTTCAGACTATCAGGTAACATGCCATGACTGTGAAATAAGATTGCATAAGTGGAAGTGCCCCATCCTTATGGTGTATTTTTCATTTGAAAAATGCTGTAGATGATTATCTCTATGCTAAGTGTACTGAATACCAAAATACAAATTGTGGTTTGTGGTCTTTATGCAGTACTGGCTGAAAGGACAGAGGGACACATGAATGGTATTGAAAAAATTGAGAAAGAAAAATAAGAGGTTAGGTTTTTATTTTCAACTTTATTTTATTAAAAAATTTATGTTTTATTTATTTCTGAGAGAGAGAGAGAGAGAGACAGCATGAGCAGGGGAGGGTCAGAGAGAGAGGGAGATATAGAATCTGAAACAGGTTCTAGCCTCTGAGCTAGCTGTCAGTACAGAGCCCGATGCAGGGCTGGAACCCACAAACTGTGAGATCATGACCTGAGCCGAAGACGGACGTTTAACCGACTGAGCCACCCAGGCACACTTATTTTCAATTTTAAATATGAAATATGATTATCTAAAAGTTATCCATATCCATGAAGCATAGCTCTATATGAGCTTTTCTGTATATGTATACATTTGCCTGGACACCCTTGCGTAATGTGATAACAGATGCCGGTGTATCACCTAATGCCATCAAAGATTAATGTGAGAAGACAATGACTTGAATACAAGGTACCCATCATGCTGTAGAAACAACTGTTTTTCCTTTATACTAGAAAAGCTAAACCTAAATCGCGTTCACTAATCGGTGGATTTTAAATATGTAAAAACGTGTCAAACCATTTCAGAATGACACATTCAGGGCCTCAAATAATAATAATGAGTACACAGAACTTATGTCCCATTGCTACTCAAAAACTGTTCCCTTTGAACCCTTTGATAAGCAAGGATGCTGGCTCCCATTAAGATATCCCATTGTGTGAGATATTAATGATTATTTATTCTTTCTCTTCTGTGTCTCAATAAGGCATGGTTAGCATGAGCTAAAATAATATAGCACTCTATTTTTATTGATTGTGAGCACAGTGATCCAAGACAGTCATGGTGAAAAGGGAATTGAACTTTTGGAAAGAAATATGACTGACATTTGTATTAAATTCTTTATTTATTCTTACTATAGGACCTTGAAGCACCCTTTTAGTTTTATGTGTATGTTATACATGTGAATGGGGCATGTATACATGCGTGCATAAAATTCATAGGCTAATACGTGTTACACAGACACATCAGCTAATATACATCTGTATATTTAACATGTCACATAAACATACAAGCTGTCAATGTGCTATTAAAGAAGAACCTGAATATTCTATGAGACGAAATGATGTTGTGGGATTTCATAATTGAAAAATGTGATAAAAATTGGAAGTAAGAGATTTCATGACAAAGCTTCTCACAGAATCTCCAGGAATGTACTTAGAGCATTCTTTTTCAACCAGGTCCTCCTTATACCCTCAACACTGATACAATCTACGTGAAAGAAATCAAAGTAAAGAAATCTTAATTAAAATAGAGTACACCAAATGTCAATATAGTTTAATATGAATGTACCTAAAACACTTACATTTTAGGTACAATGAGGTTATCAATATTGCTGCTTCTACTGCAAAAGTCAGCAGGATTTCCTTTTATTCCTAGGCTATTTGTATCTCCCAGAATAGGGATTATTTTGACACATTTGATTAATACCAAAGCACTTGGCCTCAAATGGAATTTTTAATGATTCTTGGATGAAACTCCTTCCTTCCTTTTTTCCTTCCTCCTTCCCTTCCTTCCTTCCATCCTTTCTTCCTTCTTTCTATTTTAAATTGGGTTTTTCTTTGTGTACCTTGAGTGTGAAAGTACAAATCAGACATTACCTTTCAACATCTTCAAGCCACTGTCACTAGTAGTGGCTTTCTTAAGTGCTTGCTCCACTTGTTCCCGGCGTTTTGATTCAAATTCCAAGGCTTCCTGTAGTTTTCTCTTGGCTTTTTTCTCCTTCTTCAGACGCTTTTGCATGGTAGNTTCCTTGTCTTTCAAATTAATGACCTTCAGCAACTTAAAGAGAATCAGTTATCCATGTAAATGTATGTTTCTGTGAGACAAAAATTCAGAAGTCTGAAGTAAAAACAAAATTGGAAAACTTGAAACAATGACACTGGTTTCTGTTATTTTTTTTAATAGTTTATCGTCAAGTTGGTTTCCATATAACACCCAGTGCTCATCCCCACAAGTGCCCTCCTCCATACCCATCACACCCCTTCCCCTCTACCCCATACCCATCAGCCCTCAGTTTGTTCTCAGCATTCAAGCGTCTCTCAAGGTTTGCCTCCCTCCCTCTCCCCCACTATTTTTCCCCTTCTTCTCCCCCATGGTCCTCCGTTAAGTTCTTCCCAATCCACCTATACGTGCAAACATATTGTAGCTGTCCTTCTCTGCCTGACTTATTTCGCTCAGCATAATAGCCTCTAGTTCCATCCGTGTTGCTACACATGGCCAGATTTCATTCTTTCTCATTGCCATGTAGTATTCCATGGTATAGATAAACCACATCTTCTTGATCCATTCATCTGTTGATGGTCACTTAGGCTCTTTCCATGTTTTAGCTATTGTGGAGAGTGCTGCTATGAACATTGGGGTACATGTGCCCATATCCATCAGCACTCCTGTATCCCTTGGGTAAATTCCTAGCAGTGCTATTGCTGGGTCCTAGGGGAGTTCTATTGTTAATGTTTTGAGGAACCTCCACACTGTTTTCCAGAGGGGCTCCACCAGTTTACATTCCCATCAATAGTGTAGGAGGGTGTCCGTTTCTCCACATCCTTGCCAGCATCTAGAGTCCTCTGATTTGCTTATTTTAGCCACTCTGATTGGCCTGAGGTGGTATCTCAGGTTTCTGTTATTTTTGATGAAAAATGATTATTAAATGATATTGAACATAAAATATTTTAGTATTGTAATTATAGTCATCATCATTCATATAAAGCATTTAACCAATTATTTAAACCAGAAATCTAGATTTATTCAAATTAACATATATCTTAATGTCCTTTAAACAAAAACTTTTGCTTCCACTAAAATTATTGGTTCAAAACTATTCTTTATGTTGATTCTCTCGAAACTTATAATTACATATAGTATAAACAATGGTACAGTGATGAGAGATAGAAGCAGAAAAATGTTCACTTTTAACTCAGAAGGCTGACCTACAGCCTGCATTGTTTCAATTACATATATGCTGGTTGCTACATTTTTGAAAAAATGTTTATTTTTGAGAGATAGACAGAGACAGAGCATGAGCAGTGGAGGGGCAGAGAGAGAGGGAGAAACAGAATGAAAGCAGGCTCCAGGCTCCAAGCTGCCAGCACAGAGCCCGAGGCAGGGGTTGAATATACAGACTGTGAGACCCTGACCTGAGCCAATGTTGTATGCTCAACCAACTGAGCCACCCAGGTGCCCGCTGGCTACTACATTCTTAATGGGTCTCATGACTGCCTGTAAATCTGACCAACAGTTCATATTGAACTGAATGATAAGCACCAGAGAAATCTTACAAAAGCAGTTTTATGAGTAGAAATTTGACAAAGACATTTGCTTCATACAGCAAAAAGTGAAGTTCTTTCTGCCCATGGTTCTGTTCCCATGCACATACTGAAATTTTTTCTGGTACTATATCCTATTACTTTCTTTAATTAGAAAAAAAAGATAGTAATCTAAATCTAAAAAGTAATAGTAGGTAGTAGATAGTATCTACTAGTAAATACTAGTAGATAGTAGACAGTAATCTAAAAAAGATATTACCTATTGTAGTAGATGAGGATACTGATGCTCATAGAGATGAAGTAGATAATTTTTCTAAATTGATGAGAATAACAGAGTAGTTTAATATAATTATGTTAGTCAGCAGATGTAAAATGTTAACTACAGTGTCTAGCACATAGCAGACAGTTAAGTATTAGCCAGTAGTAGTAGTAGTAATAACAGCAGTAGTGACAGTAATGATAGTAACAGTGATATTATTATTATATCGTAATATGGTACATTTATTAAATACAAATAATTCAGAATATGGTTGATAATAGATAGAATATTACAGCTACCATGTCTAGGCCTTTTTAAAAGGTAATAGATATGATAGTAATAATAAAGATAGACTTGAAGAGTCTATGAGAAGTTAGTAAACAGAAATTGGCATGAGCACATCCTTAAAAGTTAGAAGCCAGTTTTACTCCCTGTAGTAGATATACATAAGTCAATTTAAGAATGTTATACTTAACATATTATTTTTAGGTTGTTTAGTATAAAAATTATCCTACTAAGATGTGGCTTTTATGATGGCTAATCATAATAATCTATTTTGCATACTGAGTACCAGAAATAACTTATTTTTTATAAACTTTAAAAAGACATGTTAACTTTTGCTAAACAGTGTTTAATGAATTTGGCAAGATAATAAGAGGTTTAACTCTGTTGTTTTTAAGATTTGTATGTAGGTATGTACATATGTATGTATGTAAACTCTTCACCCAATGTGGGGCTTGAACTTACAAACCTGAGATCAAGTGTCACCTGCTCCTCTAACTGAGTCTCTTTTCTTAAGATTTTGTTTATTTTTCAAAGAGGTTTAATTTCTTTTCTTTTGTGAGAGAGGGAGCAAGAGAGAGAGATAGCATGTGAGCAGGAGAGCAGCAGGGGGAGGGAGGGAGGGAGGGAGAGAGAGAGAATCTTAAGCAGGTTCCATGCTCAGCATGGAGTCCCACGTGGGACTCAATCTCATGATCATGAGATCATGACCTGAGCCAAAATCTAGAGTCAGACTCTTAACTGACAGAACCATCCAGGCACCCGNAAGAGCCTGGAATAGTGTAAAGTTAGTAGATTTCATTCATCTGGAATTATTCTTCCTTGTTCAGGGAGTCATTATCTATATATAGATTTTGTCTCCTTTTCTCTTTTCTTCTTCTTCTTCTTCTTCTTCTTCTTCTTCTTCTTCTTCTTCTTCTTCTTCTTCTTCTTCTTCTTCTTCTTTTTTGCCTCTCCTTCCCATTCCTCAACTATTTTATTTAATTTTTACTTTGAGACCCTTCCATAGGAGAGTAAGCAGAGAAGTGAAGAAACTAAATGAAATTCACAATTATCAATTTTGCTGCTATTTATATAGTAAGTGTAAGGTAAAGGTGGAAATTATTGGCTGAGGTGAAATTTAAAATTTTCTCTGATTTTGGAATAAAATAGTCTATCCACATCTGTATATGATTTAATGTATACTCACAGTTGGAAAGTTAATTCTATTTGTGAACATTATTTCTCCATTCTCTCCATTTTGTCTCCATCCCTACTTATGCTACCCTAGCTCAGTCCTCATCACCATTGCCTGGATGACAGCAAACTGCTTTTACATACTTTCCTTGTTTCTAGTTTTACTTCAAGCCCCCTCTAATCTACTGCCAGCACCTAAGTGGTGCCCTAGCTTCTCCCTTATCTTTCTCCATCATCTCCCACCATTGACTTCATAAAATGCAGAGCCACAGTAATAACAAACTGTTTACAATTGCCCATGTATGAAGCTTCTTGCCTTCATGCCTATGCTCACTGATAACCTCTGTCTAGAAAGTCCAAATTACTCAGACACTCTCATGCCCTTTCATAGCATACTAATCTTCAGGACTCACGTTCAGGTATAAGAATCAGGAAGCCTTCCTCGACCATTCACTCCTCCACCACGCTGAACTAATTACCCCCTCTTTATATAACCATATATACTGTGGATCCTTGTTCTTGCCATTTCTGTCTTTAAATGAACTGGTTATTTATACTAGCTCTCTGAAATGTACATCTCTCAAGGACAGGGACTTAACTCTTAAATCCCTAGAATCTAGCACTGTCCTTGACAAAGAGTAAGCATTTCATCTATAAGAATTTATTTGATTATTTACATCCAGGGTATTTTATGAAATTGTGAGAAAACTAAAAATATTCATGTTTTCCAAATCTACAACTAGCCTGGAGTCCATATCTAATTCTTTATCTTTATAATAAAGTGAAATAGTATAAATATCTTACCTTGTGGATCACACACAGGATTTGTTTCATAGCTTCTCATTTTTTCAGTAGTTCTAAGCTATCC
>NW_027530567.1:40529-49946 GCF_008692635.1 Crocuta crocuta | reverse complement strand
TGGGAGTTGTCTTTCAAGGTTTTCTCTAATTTCTCTCTCTCTATAGAGCTCCATTCGCAGTTCCTTTTTTTCCTGTTGAATCTGCTTCTCCTGGAAGTGAGCATTATCCAAAGCCACTTTCAGCAGACCCTGTCAAAGTACAGCAAATGACATGCAGTTCATATTATCTGTTTTAGTATCTCAAACATGAAATAATTTATGTAGATGCTAATGTCTTGTATTACATTTATTTTGTTTATAGAAATATTGTTGACCTGAATGTTGGTCAACAGAGTCTCCACAGAGGACAGACTATCAGCAAAAATGAATGGTCCAGGGAATCCAGGAGGTAATGCCTGTCCAGAAGTCAATTGGATCTTGTCCAACGGTGACTTGATCATTGGAATTTGAAATGGTATCTCTTCTGTAATAAAAAAAAATAATATCAGGTTCATGAATTAACAGCTCAAAATTTTCTGTTTCCTTTACTTCTAGTAACATCTATAAGGATTTTGTTTCTAAAAGTAAATGATGGCAAACTAATAATTGGAAGTCATATGTATTTAGAAACCAGCTGCCTCTAGTTTCTCAAAATAAGTTTTTCAGTAAATAATCAGTGAAAATGAAGCAACATTTACTGCCAAAGAGGCATGAGACTTTGAGAAAAAATTATGTATGTTTATGAATGCCTACAAATTAAATAATCAGATCCTTCCTTGTAATGGATACACTGCTTTTTATTTTTTCCTTTACAAATCTATCATCTCCATTCTTTAATAGGGGTACTGAAGTTTAATTTCCATACAATAAAATTCACCTATTTGAAGTGCACACTTCAATGATTTTTAGTAAATTTACAGAGTTGTGGGACCATCATCACAAATCTATTTTAGAACATCTTAATCATCCCCAAATATCCCTCATGCCCATTTACAGTTAATCTCCTTCCCCATTCCCAGCCCCTGGAAACAAGTAATCTATTTTCTGCCTCTATAGGATTGCCTTTTCTGGATATTTTACAAATAGAGTTATATAATCTGTGGTTGGTTGTGTCTGGCTTCTTTTACTTAGCACAATGTTTTTGAGGTTCATTCATGTGGTAGCATTTATCAGTGGTTTGTTCCTTTATATTGCTGCAAAGTATTCCATTACATGGATATACTGATTTACGTTTAATTATTCAATAGTAGATGCTCATTTGGATTTTTACAGTGTTACCTTTTATTTTGAAGAATACTACTTATGAAAAAAATCAGTTGTGGTGTAAAAACACAAGTTATATCTTTTCTCCTTATTTTTATATTATCTTCTCTTACATTCTCATTACCTTAACAAGATTCTCTCTCAGCTTCTGGTAAAGAGATACCAATAGAACATTTGTTTAATGAGATGTTTCAAATTGACTTTGAACAAATATATCTAATTATGAAAGGAATCTTCTCTTACTTTGAGAAGCTACTTGCCTATGTACTTGGAAACGAATTGAAAAATTTTTATGTGAGATGTTTGAACCACATAGCAAATTTCCTCCCAAGTTGGAAACTGGGGCTTTTTTTTTCTTTTAAACATAGGTAAAAATAAACTGCTACAAAGAAGTAATTTTGGAGGGTAGCCAAACTAACCCTGGTATTCTTAAACTGCTTCAAGAGCAGTGCATGATACGGTGAATCATAACACCTCAAACAAAATTACTCTACTTTCTTCAGTCTCTTCATTTCAGTATCTCGGCACAAACAAAGTTTGAAAATATGCATCTCTCTGGTCAGGAAAATTTTCAGTGACCACATATATTATGAGAACCACTCAAGAAAAAACCTAGGCTTGAATCTGGACCTAAGCAATTTTCACAAAAATCTAGCTAATGGTGGGGCGCCTGGTTGGCTCAGTTGATTAAGCGTCCGACTTCGGCTCAGGTCATGATCTCACAGTTCGTGGGTTCGAGCCCCTCGCCAGGCTCTGTGCTAACAGCTAGCTCAGAGCATGGAGCCTGCTTCAGATTCTGTATCTCCCTCTTTCTCTGAGCCTCCCCTGTTCATGCTGCCTCTCTGTCTCTCTCTCACAAATAAATAAAACATTTAAATAAATGAAAAAATCTAGCTAATGGTTCTAGATCCAGTAATGATAGAAATATGGATTTATCATACAGTTAGATCTCATTTCTTAAATTGCAAGCAGACTATACATTTAGTATGCAGAGTCTTGAACCACACAGATTTCATAGTCATTATGGTTTGCTCCATAGCAAAGGGTATATTCCATTTACTGTGTGGAAAGCTGTGACATACAATTCTGAGAAGCTTCTGTGAGTTTTTTTAAGTTTATTTATTTTTTGAAAGAGAGAGAGAGAAAGAGAATCCCAAACAGGCTCCACACTGTCAGCCCGGAGCCTGATGCCAGGCTTGAACTTAGGAACCGTGAGATCATGACCTGAACCGAAATCAAGTGTTTAAGTCTTAACCAACTGAGCCATGCATGGTCCTCGCTTCTGGAAAATTTTAATGAGACAGAATAATATATGAATAAAATGCTTTTGATAGAGATCACCTTTACACATTTTTTCACAACTTCTAATTTTCTAAAATTTACAGAGATAAAAAGTGATAAGCAAATATTTTATAGAATTAACACTTTCATATTATTTGAATCCAAAATGTTATAAAAGCATTTGTTTATTGGTCTTAAATAATTAAATAAAGTGTATAAACTAGCCTGTTAATTTTCTTCTACTACAGGAAGCTATAAAGAGCATATTCCCAGGGTTTTCTCATAAAACTTAAAAAAAATGTTGATTATAAATGTATGATGCATGTGTTTTGTACAACTCCTCTATTGTAAAATTAACGCTAACCCCTTCCTTCTTTCCTTCCTTCCTTCCTTCCTTCCTTCCTTCCTTCTCCAGTTCCCTCCTTGCCAGTGGAAGTTTTGATAGAGGTGATTTATTCCAGAAGGAGTGGGCACATTATCACAAATTCTGTGATCAATTTCAACTACGTTTTGAACATTTGAAATATGTCATTAAAAACCTAAATTCTAAAATGTCTTAGGCAGCAGCTTTAATGCTTCTAAAGTACATTTCTCAACATCTAACCAAGCACAATTATGTTTTATTTGTATTGTTTGAAGTCTCTATTTAGGTAGCATTTTGTCTTCTGCACGTGATTGTATTAAGTGGATAGAATAATTTCATAGTGATTTATTGATAATAACTAGAGAGGTTCTACACCTTTGTGTTGACGTTTAAAAATCTCAAAGTATGAAGCTATGTAGCCTGGAAGATCTATTTTTACAGAATGAACTGCTACACAGTTGTAACATTTACATTCTGCTGATTCAGAGGTAATATAATATTTCTTCTGAATAAATATTTTGTATCAGGAGCAGAATTTTTTTAAATTAACTGATTCCTTGTTATGTATCACTCTATGCACATGTAACCTCAATGGTAAGAATCGGAAGAGAATTCTACAAATAAGATACCCTAAAAGGAAAGAAATATATCCAGTATGCATGAAAAAATTTATAATTACATTAAAATTGCCAGAAGTCTTCTATTTGGAGATGAAAGATATGCTATTAAATTGGCTGAAATGAAAATTACTATTAACTATGAAGACAGGCTGTATGGTCTATGGTTTGTAATGTTGCTGTACAGTAGATTGAAGTTTCAAAATAGCATTACTCTTCTTTAAAGAGATGGACACAGTTGAATTAGGTGTTGCTTGCTGCAGTGAGGATCAAATGCAAAAAGAATCATATTTCATCAAACCTAGTCAACACTAGGAAAATAAATAGAAATCTAAGAGGTATGCAGGCAATTATTCATTTTGATAATCTGGCCCAAGAGAGACACATAGAGACAGCACACAGATCTAAGCTTCTACCAAAAGACAAATAGGATACAGAGGGTGGGAACTGGGATGACAGTGTAGCAGAGGTCAGATCGATTTTCAGCAGCAGTTTTCACACAGATGAGATAAGCCTGGACTCTATTTGGCCCATTGTTCATATCTTACCTGCCCCACAAGCAACAAATTTCCTAGTCCCAGAAAAGGGCAGTAAAGAAGAAGGATTCTACTTATGACTTCTTATGATTAAGTTTTTGTGCTAACCAAACATGCTTTTTCATACCAAGGTCACATTGCATGTTAAGGTCTGTAATAGCCAAAAGCTGGTCGAAATGTATTATGTTTTGGTATACATGAGTGAAAATGTCAAACCATTTCTCATTTTTTTCTGATTTAAATCATATGTTACAAATATGTGTAGTAAATGCATTTGAAATATATTTTAATCTTGTAATAGGTCTTCACATCTGATGACACCATTTTTCTCAGTTTGAATACATGCACTGTTACATAGGAATTTATTCGGTAGCCTTGAGAAATCCTAATTGGCAATGAAATTACATATGGACAAATACTAGAACCATACATTGTTAGTTAAAAAAAGAGCATCTCTTTGTAAGCCAGGGAGAGAGGGTTTTGACTGAGCACTTTAAAAGGCTGGAGTTCAAAATTTATATATTTAAAACTTTATCAACACACATAATGCAATAGTATAAATTAAAAGATAAAGAAAGGAAAACTGCTACCTAGCTAAGTAGATAAGCAACATCTTCATTTACTGAAGCAAAGTGGAGACTACTTTTATTGAGCCTGTTTCTCAAACTTGCCATACTTTGTAATAGCACTTGGGAATCCATTTGCAGAACCAGCTCTCAAATTTATTTATTTACTTTTCCTTAAATAGTTTACTGTCAAGTTGGTTTATATATAACACCCAGTGCTTATCCCAACAACTGCCCTCCTCCATGCCCATCACCCCTCTTCCCCTTTCCCCCACCTCCCCCAGCTCTCAATTTTAATTTCTTCCTTAGGGCCCAGATGAATAGATGTAAAAGTTGACAAGAACTTTATTTTTAGAAAAAAATATAAACACACAGTAAATGCTGAAAATGAAAAAGGCCCCCTAAAAATTAAAGTCAAGACTTCTAGAGACTTTCTATGTGAATATAGTGCTTATTTTCCCACTATTTCATGGAGTTCAGTGTTTCCTCTTTCCTCTGGACTGAGAATTGTAATACAAGATAAGAAAATGAACATCACTGGGGCACCTGGGTGTTTCAGTCAGTTAAGTGGCTGACTTCATCTCAGGTCATGGTCT
This sequence comes from Crocuta crocuta, assembly GCF_008692635.1. NCBI lineage: Eukaryota > Metazoa > Chordata > Mammalia > Carnivora > Hyaenidae > Crocuta > Crocuta crocuta. The sequence goes on along the minus strand of NW_027530567.1, from coordinate 44,804 downwards.
CGTGGTCTGTGAGTTCGAGCCCTGTGCTGGGCTCTGTGCTGGCAGCTCAGAGCCTGGAGCCTGCTTTTGATTCTGTGTCTCCCTCTCTCTCTGCTCCTCCCCTACTTGATCTCTGTCTCTGTCTCTCTTAAAAATAATAAACATTAAAAAATTAAATAAAAGAAAATGAATACCACTGACTCACTCAACAGTGGAAAAATGCAGCCACCTGCCATTAGGTCATCAGTTTTTATTCCTTAACAAATAAATTATATTTCACAATTTCATTTGAGTGCTTTCCCCTAAATACATCTATCTCAAGAGACTTTCTTTTGTTGGTGCCATCAGTATTACTTTTGGCACAAGCAAGACACCTGTTTCCTTGTTCCAAACAGAAGAACAATGAAAACAATATGATGACCAACTATTGTGTAGTGATGTGACTTGCATGAATATAAAGAAGTGTTCTTTATTGAGCAGTGTTCTGAGTCGAACTGTGATTCAAATGTTGTCATCATCAAACATGGAAAATAAAAACTTGATCCCCACATTATTACATTTCTTTAGGGAGATACAAAAAGAAATAATGCTGCCAAATGAAAACAGAATACTAGCAGGAAAAGAATGAAAGGTTACCAGGCTGAAAAATTGACATACAATACTTCTAAAACTAGTATGGTCCTATTTTGCTCTGGAGCTTTAGATTAACAATTTGGCATAACAGGTTCATTTATAAATTATGAATCAGAAATAAGTCATCTTTCTAGGTGCCTGGGTGTCTCAGTCAGTTAAGCGTCCAACTTCAGCTCAGGTCATTAACTCACGGTTCATGGGTTCGAGCCCTGCGTTGGGCTCTGTGCTGACAGCTAGCTCAGAGCCTGGAGCCCGTTTCAGATTCTGTGTCTCCCTCTCTCTCTGGCCCTCCCCTGCTCATGCTCTCTCTCTCTCTCTCAGAAATAAATAAAACATTAAAAATTTTGTAAAAAAACAGAAATAAGTCATCTTTCAAATAAAATATCATGCTAATAACATGTTATTTTCAGTGAAGAGTTAGAAGGAGTATGATATCTAGTCATTGTCATTAGGAGCTGACATATCTAATATAAATGTCAACAAGTTATAGAAGTGGACAATTAAGTGTAAAATCATGTGACATAGGTTTTTAAGGGCCTCTCAAAGGAGAAATCACTTCAGTGTGGCTTAAGCACTTAAACTAATACATTCATTCTCTAACTGAAAAGTGTTCCCACTGTCATTAAAATACAGTCCCATGTACTTCCCCAGAATATTAGGTATGTCAACAATCACCCTGCTCAAACTAGTGTTGAAAAAACTGGGTAAAACAATGATAAACAATTTAAATTAAATCAATGATTAGCAGATAAATTACAGGGAGCTCAGTGAAATTTGAATTTCAGACAAAACAGCAAATAATTTTTCAACATAAGTGTGTCCAAAATATTCCACAGGACTTTGTTATACTAAACATAATTTGTTGTTTATCTGAGATTCAAATTTCACTGAGTATGTTGTTTTCTTTTCTTTTCTTTTCTTTTTGTTTTTGTTTTTCTTTGTTTTGTTTGCCAACTCTATTAAAAAAGAACAACTCAGAGCATTTATAAAGCTAGTGCTGGGATCCCTGGGTGGCTCAGTCAGCTAAGCATCCAACTTAGGCTCAGGTCACAATCTCACCATTCGTGGGTTTGAGCCCCACATCAGGCTCTCTGCTGATAGTCTGGAGTCTGGTTCGGATTCTGTGTCTCCCACTTCCTCTGCCCCTCTCTCACTTGCACTCTCTCTCTCAAAAATAAATAATTAAAAAATTTAGGGATTTCATTGACTGTGTAGACTGTTTTGGGTAGTAATGACATTTTAAAACTATTTACTTTTCCGACCTATTAGCATGGAATGTTTTTCCACTTCTTTGTGTCTTCTTCAATTTCCTTTATAAGTTTTCTATAGTTCTCATCATACAAATCTCCTATATCTTTGGTTAGGTTTATTCCTAGGTATTTTATGTTTTTTTGTGCAATTGTGAATGGGATCCGTTTCTTGATTTCTCTTTCTGTTGCTTCATTGTTGGTGTATAAAAATGCAACCGATTTCTGTAAGTTGATTTTGTACCCTGCAACTTTGCTGAATTCATGGATCAGCTCTAGTAGGCTTCTGATGAAGTCTGTTGGATTTTCTATGTAGAGCAACATGTTACCTGCGAAAAGTGAGAGTTTGACTTCTTCTTTGCCAATCTTTATGCCTTTTATTTCCTTTTGTTGTTAAAGATGATTCACAACCAGAATGACATTGTCATGGAGAATGATGAGGGAGTATAAGGCAAGCTGAAGGCAAAGTACAAGCTAGCATACCACCCCCCAGGTGGAATATGTGTGATATTCCTTAGGAATTCCTTGTTGCCCAAGAACAAAGGAAAGGGGAAAACAAATGATTAACTCATAGGGATCACAGTCACGCGAGATATGAGTCTTCATCAGTTTACAACAATCTTAGTAAATTACAAGAGAAAAGGCAATCTTATCATGAGCTTAATCTCCAGAAACCTATAGATTCAGTTTCCTGGACCCCCAACATCACCTTCCCCTCCATAGTGATGTGGGGAATAAGGGAAGAAGGAAATGGCAGGTTAAATTAAACTTTCTTATAACCTNAAAACACATTCCCCTGCAGCCTATTGACAAATACGTAAGGAAAATGTGGAGTACAATATTTCTCCAGGAACTCCCCCTAAGGTCCTAATATTAATGCCTTACCAGAGAAAAAACCTTAGCTTGACAATAGCAAGGCCACACGTATCTTGGAAGTTCTCTTTAGCATATTAAAGTCCTTCTGGAGGTCTCCCTTTTGTCTTTACCTCCCCCCAACTCCATAGTATATAACAAGTCATTCTTCACTATCCCAGTGCAGCTCTTTCTGCCCACAGGTCTTGTCCTTGTGCTTTAATAAAATCACCTTTAGAATTCTTTCTTGACCATCAGCCCTTAACCCCACCATCACTCCAAAACCCCATCAGAAAACTTGGCAAGAAAGTCTCTGTAGCAGTTTATAATTTGTCACCTCCTATAAACTCATTAATAAGGAATAAATAGATATACAGGTTTAACATTTATAGACATCTTCACTAATAAATGAAATTATACCTATTTATAATTTGTGCATATTCATATTTTTTATTTTACTAGCATACGATGATAGAAAATTAAGAATTTTCTCTCTCACAGACAAACATGCACATGCATGAATGAACACACACACACACACACACACACACACACAGTGGTGAGACTACATACTGATTTTTCTGTGTTAGCTAAGAAATAATAAATTGAGTCACTAAGGCACCACATTTTTAAATAAAATTATGAGGGGTTTTCCTAATAGATGAGTCTTGAAATCGTAATAACAACATTGTTGTAAACCTAGCCAGTTCAAAAGGATGCCATTCAATTTAATTATTTTAAAAAGCTGAATCTTTGAAAATAAATTTTATTTTAAGTCAAATACTGCAATTTTCTCATTTTTCTTTCTTGTGTAATGTAGGCATTAAGACCATAAAAACTGTTGCTCTCCCTCTGAAAATCTCCGAAGTTTTATCAAAGAAACAGTTATTTACCAGTAATTCTCCATTCAACAACCTTCACCAAATGCACAATCCTACTTTTGGATGTTGTCTCTTGCCATGAGAACTTACATCACCGATTGAACAAGCTCTTTTTTGTTAAAATAGTAATAACAAATAATAATAGTAATAATAATTAATAATAATTCACAAGATACACCTAAGGGGGAGGGGTAAACATAATCAGTAGAACATATTAATGTGACATTTTGTAGGATACCTGGGTGGTTCAGTTGGCTAAGGGTCCAAATTCAGCTCAGGTCATGATCTCGCGGTTCATGGGTTTTTGCCCTGCGTGGGGTTCTGTGCTGACAGCTCAGAGCCTGGAGCTTGTTTCAGATTCTGTGTCTCTCTCTACCCCTCCCCCACTCAGTCTCTGTCTCAAAAATAAATAAACTATAAAATTTTTTAAAATGTGCCATTTTGTTTCGTGTTTTAACGCTGCTCTTCCTCATCTTCATTTCTAGTTAGCTTTTAGGGCTTATTTTGATTTTATTCTCTTCTATTTCAATATTCATATCTAGTTTAATGACTTATCATAAACAGTGTGTACTTGGAGTACATATATTGTGTTATAAATTAGACTGGATTCACAGACTTGTACGTTGAAAAGTGTGGTAGCTATTTCCTCCAAAAACTGCATTAGATAATTATAGTTTGCCAGT
>NW_027530567.1:38711-40524 GCF_008692635.1 Crocuta crocuta | reverse complement strand
TATTAAAGTTTGCCTGTGTGACAAAGAGAAATAACTTCACAATCTCAATTAGGAAGTTTTCACAAATGTATCCTAGTTTAACTTCAAGGGTTATTCAAAGGTTAATAACTAAATAACCTCACATTCTTGTTTTAACTCTTTTTCCCCTAAAATATTAGAGTCTGCTATTCTACTCATAACACACAATGAATATGACTGGATTTCTCTGCATCTTGGGATGTTACATCTCTAAACCTAAGTGTCCCTATTTGTAGAATAGAACGAACTCCTCACAGAGGTTCAAATGAGAAAACCATAGTGGAAGCATTTAGTACTGTACTTAGCATTTAGTAGATTCTCAGTAAAATTTGGCTGAATCTGAAGCTAGCTTCAGGATGTTTAAGAAAAAAAAAACTGCATTGAATATACACTGGTTCCCAGGCTTGCCTATGAAATTTCTTTTTAATTTCTTCTAGTAAATTGATTAAAGTGTGTAGTTATTGTAGCAATTAAGGTTTTATAAGTATAGTATTTTGCTTTCCTAATAAGTAGAAAAAAAATAGATCTTGAAAGTTTGNGCATTCTACTGAATAAAAAGAAAAGAAAAATGTATTTGAAAATTTCCTGGAAAATTCAGCCTTATTTTATTAATGTGGACATTCCTTTTCCTGTTGTTTGTTACAAATATTTATGGATCTATAAGGAATGGCAAGCATCAAAGCAAAGACACTGCAGATATTTTTCACTTTGCTAGTAACCCTAGTACTTGAAGCTTCTTTTCCCATCTTCTATCATAAAAGCTTTACTTTGAATGAATAATATAAAATGTTAGCTTAATATAAAATTTAGAATTATTATAAGATTATGTCTATACTGAGTGTGGGTCTAAGCAAACAAAATAGATATTCTATTTGAAATCTTGAAACATAAAGGGAAAATTGTTTCAGTAATCTAAATTACTCTAAAACTATACAAACTGATCAGAACTACTTGGGTAATTTCTAAGCACTCAACTTTTAGTGACAGTTTTATTTACTCTGATTTTCTCCTCTTTTCTTTCCCTATCTGATTCTATCCTTACACATACTCATAGTCAATGATCTTTCTTTAGAGGAAAAATTGTTTTTAAGATTTACTTTGCGGGGCACCTGGGTGGCTTAGTCGGTTAAGCGTCCGACTTTCGCTTAGGTCATGATCTCGCGGATCGTGGGTTCGAGCCCCGCGTCGGGCTCTGTGCTGACTGCCAGCTCAGAGCCTGGAGCCTGTTTCAGTCTGTGACTCCCTCTCTCTCTGACCCTCCCCTGCTCACGCTGTCTCTCTCTCTCTCTCTCTCCTAGAAATAAATAAAACGTTAAAAAAAATTTTAAAGATTTACTTTGCACAAAGCCCAATTATTATATGCAGTTGTCTAAGATTTTCTTTTCATATAAATGTTTAATATTCTGAACTCAGCCAGAGGAAACTTGTAATGTGAAGAAATAAAGAGGAAATTAAGAACTAATCTANCTTTCAAGTCCCAGATTCCAATTTTCTGAAATTGTTCTATATTAATGATTTAGTTATTTGGACAAAGTGCTTTAAAGATAAACATTATAACATTTGGAGTGCCTGGGTGGCTCAGTCAGTTGAGCATCCATCCGACTCTTGATATTGGCTCAGGTTGTGATCTTGCAGTTGTGGGATAGAGCCCTGCATCGGGCCCCATGCTGAGTTGGAACCTGCTTGAGATTCTCTGTCTCTGCCTCTCCCTTTCTCTCTCTCTCAAAACAAATAAATAAATAAACTTTAAAAATATTATCACATTTGATTCCAGTGAAATTATGTTCAACTTAGT
>NW_027530567.1:36830-38149 GCF_008692635.1 Crocuta crocuta | reverse complement strand
GTCACCCATTTCAGCATTTGAGCTGTACTTATCTTGGTGTTCACTGTAGATGACTTTAAGGAACATGCTTCCACTCCCTGAGCAGCCATATCTATCCAGTGTCCTTAAAGAAGATTGTCATTTTCTTAATCTGAATTGATCATTAGGGAAAATCACTTTGCTTACTGCCTCTGTGTTCACTGTCCCCTTCCAACCATTATTCAGTTCCATGTGACATTTTTCCAGTGTGAAAATACCATATTTTTTACACAATATTGAAATTATCTCCTGTTCATGGTTACTGACAATGGATTGCATCTTACATTCAGTTAAAATACCTGTACTAATTGATAGTGAAATGCACCGTAATTGGCTTATGATTCTCAAGTACAACCTGTATCACAGATTCTTGAGATAACTTACTAATAAACAAAAAAACCATCTAACTTTACCTAACACTGTCTCTGAAACAGGCCGATTTTTTTTTTTTGAGAGACAGTGTGAACATGGGAGGGTAAGAGAGAGAAGGAGACACAGAATCCCAAAACAAGCCCTAGGCTCTGAGCTAGCTGTAGGCACAGAGCCCGATGCGGGGCTCGAACGCACGAACCGTGAGATCATGACCTGAGTTGAAGTCGGATGCTTAACCGACTGAACCACCCAGGCGCCCCAGATTTTTTAAAAAAAAGTGTTGGAGTGTAAAAGCAATGAAATAATGTTACTCAAATTTGAATAATGGTGTGTATTGCTTTATAGCCGCAGCTATAACTTCCCAGAGGATACTTTGTCAGCCCTTCCAAACATTTAAATTATACAAAAGCTGCATTCCAGGTCTTAGATACTTATTTTTTCATTTGCTTTTCAACGGAATAAAACATGTTGTAAAGGACAATCCTGCTATTACGTTTACCCCCTGCATAGACTTTAGATATATTATATCTCATACCATACACTAAGCCAAAATGTATAGACACAACAGTAGTATTTTCACAGATATAAAATACTCCTAATAAGATAGAAATATAAAATAGGAATAAATTACACAGGTCCGCTTTAATAAAAGAGTAGCCTTTAGACTCTTATATTCTTATGATACTAAAATTCCTATTTGTATGTTGTGCATATATTTTCAAAAGCTATATGCCCTGTTCAAATGGTATAGTTGTCTCTTTGCAATATTGCTTATGTCCAAGCAGATACAAAATTTGTACAAAACGCATCTAGAGAGCCATAAAACTAGTGGAAAACATATTTCTCCACAGTATTTTAGTACTTTGAAAAATTCAATCAATGGGAAAAATGCATTTACTATAAACATTAAAAGCCTTATAAATATGATG
>NW_027530567.1:32194-36533 GCF_008692635.1 Crocuta crocuta | reverse complement strand
ACTCGTTTAAAAAAATTTAAGAGCTAGCATAGAATATGTCTTCTTATATACTAAAGTTCAAATTCTTTCAATTTCTCTGATTTTTCACAGGACTCATTCTTGAAATTTAAAAAAGATTTTAACTGCAATGCAGTCACAAATTTTCAATATTATGACATTTACAAAATGAAGCCAGAAAATGCATTTTCCCTTCAAGATAGATTTTACTCTTATAGCACAAGATACTGTTTGATAACTGTAACTTAGCAAAGAAAAAATGACTTCATACATACTTAATGTGCTGTATATGTTTGTGTAAGTTTGGGCTTATTTGGATAAGCCAGTGTAGGGAAAAATGTCCTATGTGTTCCTCATGGTAGAATAGATTAAAATTTAAATTAGAAACAATGATAGTCAAATCCAGAATTCAGAATTTCTGGAGTTGAAATTTGGGGATAATTTTTTTTTGTTTTTATGCTTTTTTGATTTCTTAGAAAGGAATTAATTCAGTTCCTCACTGTTATCTATTGTCTTCTACTCAGTCCTCAGTCTTCATAAATTTCATTTCTATACTTATGAATGGGAAGTGTGTGTATATTTGTGTGTGTGTGTGTATTTTCTCTTACAGTTCAAGATAAAGTAAAATGGTACTTTTCACTTCCTTGTTTTACACCAAAGAGTTTATTTTTTTATAAGCATTCAACAACCAATTTTTATAACTAGCACTTTTCTTTGAAACTTCCTACTGGTTCCCAATTGTCCTTGCAAAAAATACAGGTATGATCATGAAACGTAAAACCTCTACCAATTGATTTTTATCCAGCTATCTTTTTTTTAAATTTATGGAATGTCTGACAAAATATTGAATCATCTTAAACATCTCATAAACAATCATTCTTCCCTGTCTCTTAAAGATATACACACTATTGAAGAAAGAAAAGGTAAACTACCTTTTTTGTTTTTTCTTTGAATGGGAACGAATAACTAGAGTCTATTCAAATATATGTTTTCTCCTTAGCTCCAGTTTGTACTTTCTACTTTCCACTAGATACTTTTACCAGAATATTCTATCATGACATGAAACTATTCAGAAAGCAAAACTATGACTTTATTAAGATCACTTATCATCCAACCATAGGCCTCAACCAAATATGACACCGTATCATGATTCTTATTCATTTTCACTATATCTTGCCAAGTCTTGAATCCTCCTAATTGCTTAGACTCTTCTCTTTTTTTTGTTTTTCTCATCACATTTAATCTGTAAACAGGTCCTATTAATACTGCCTTTAAAATATCTCCTGTTTCAACCNCTTGTTTGACCTGTTACCTATTACTCTGAAAGCTTTCTCATTTCTATAGTTTTTCTTCTACACACATATCAAGAGTATTATCCAATCTCCTCTACATTTATAAATACTATCTGTCATTTAATATCTTAAATTAAGATCCTCCATTAAAGCTTTTCCTGACTATCTCATCCCATAATAACCTTCCACTTCTAGTTAATTTTCAAAAACACACATATAGAAACCAAAATATATCTACTAAACCATGTCTTTCACAGTGTTATTTACAACTTTTATTAGTAATTGAATATTTATATATTAATGCCTTAAGTCTCTTATTAGACGTTAATAATTGGAGAGGAAGGAATATTGTCTATTTATTGTTCTGGGTTTTTTTCTGCAGAGACTGCTATTTCCTATATACACTATTCATTCAATACATATTTGTAGTTTGATTTCTAAATTGCATAGGATGGGAAACAATAAGAATGTTTTAAATAGGTTAGGGAAAGTAAATAGATCTTTTAGGCTCTGAATCTTTGGAAACTTCCCATGATCCCCAAATTAAGGAAAGAGTACTCAACAGGATAGCCTCTATTTTGTGGTTTGAATGAGCTTGTTACAACTTGTGGACATGTCTTGGTCAGAATGTCAATAATGAGGACAGGATTTTGAGGTATTGATTCAATCTTGAACGAATGATAATTTCCTAAATGCAAACTGAATAGCTTTGTATGGGTGGAAAAGAAAATGTCTGATTTTCCTAGCATTACTTAACATTTCTTTAAGGAACATTCTATGCTTGATAGGAACTAGGTTCTTGTTCTCTGATAGTTGATTACATAAATGTTGTTTATCCTTAATAACATCATGCTAATTACAATTGAAACTGGAGTTATTCTTCAACATTTAAAAAAAGTGAAATTTCATGTGGATTCTAAGCTCTTTTATACCTGTTCTTTATTATCTACAAAAATATATATTTTAGGGGCACCTGGGTGGCTCAGTCAGTTAAGCGTTGGACTTTGGCTCAGGTCATGATCTCACGGTTCGTGGGTTCAGGCCCTGCGCCGGGCTCTGTGCTGAGAAATAGCTCAGAGCCTGGAGCCTGTTTCAGATTCTATGTCTCCCTCTCTCTCTGAACCTCCTCTGCTCACGCTGTCTCTATCTCTATCTCAAATACACACACACACACACACACACACACACACATATATAAATCTTGAATACTACACTTTTAAATGACTAATCACAGTAGTATGCAACTTAAGCTGTGTCTATGCACACAACTACTTTGATCCCTTTCACTGAAATGAATTTGTATAAAACATTTATTAAATTGAGAAAAAAAAAACAACCACTCAATTATCTTACAGAGTTGACGTGTTTTCAGATTGAACTGATTGTCCATTTCAATTTTAATTACCAAACTTTGTATGCTTGTGTGTGTGTGATAGTATTAAGTGCATGTAAAACTGAAAGCCATCCTCTTCATTTCTACCTAGAAATAAGGTACACAGTGAAATATTCTTTCTACACAAAATGAAAGAATTTCTGTAGCACCTAAGCATTATTCTAAATTGAACTACAAGTGGGAAATTAATTCAATATTGTTTTCTTTGGTTGATGTCAACTCTCTATTTTTTTAAGTTGTACATCATTTATGAAATAAATGACATCTATTTCTAATACCTTAAGAAAAAGGTAGGTTTATAAATTTTTTTGGCTTGTATCTTTTTTTTTATTTTTAATATTTATGGGGGACCTGGGTGGCTCAATTGGTTGAGGGCCGGCTTTGGCTCAGGTCATGATCCTGCAGCTCTGAGTTCGAGCCCCGAGTCAGGCTCTGCTCTGAATTCTGTATCTCCTTCTCTGTCTGCTTCTCCCCCACTCCTGCTCTCTCTCTCTCTCTCTCTCTCAAAAATAAATGAACATTAAAAAATTTACTTTTATTTATAATTGAGACAGAAACAGAGCATGAGTGGGGGAGGGGCAGAGAGAGAGGGAGACACAGAATCCGAAGCAGGCTCCAGGCTCTGAACGGTCAGCACAGAGCCCGATGTGAGGCTGGAACCCACAAACTGTGAGATCATGACCTGAGCCGAAGTTGGATGTTTAACAACTGAGCCATCCAGGAGCCCCATTGTATCTTTTTTCTTAAATGCCCTTTCGGGTCTTTTGCCTATATTCTTTCTTTTTTTAATGTTTTTTAAATTTATTTCTGAGAGAGAGAGAGAGACAGTGTAAGCAGGGGAGGGTCCGAGAGAGAGGGAGACACAGAATCCGAAGCAGGCTTCAGGCTCTGAGCTAACTGTCAGCACAGAGCCCAACGCGGGGCCTGAACCCACGAACCGTGAGATCATGACCTGAGCTGAAGTCAGAGCTTAACCGACTGAGCCACCCAGGCGCTCCAGCCCATGGCATTGTATCTAATATGTGGAAGAAAATGTTAATTCTATGCTGCAATAGCTCTATATACAAAAAGTCATTTACACATAAATGTATAATATTTAACTGCCTTTTTGTCTCTTATTTTCATTCAGTGTTGTGCATATAGCAGTATCTTAAACCTATTAAACTGTTTGTTTCATAGCCTGTATATCTCTATTTATTTTCCTTGTAAAATTAACTTCTTTTCTAGCCCTAGGAGAGCAAAATAAAACTTTCAATTTTCACTCAAAAGTGATTTCCCATTTAATCTTCTAGAGACATGTTTCTATGTTGGCACTAGATTTTACTAGTATTGTCTAAAGATTTATTTTTCAACCCCTCGTTAAAGGCAGTGTTGATGAAAGAAATTTATTTCTACAGGAAAATATGGTTTACTACATTGGTCTTAAGTTTGTTCACAGCTCCTGTTTGTTAAATAAAAAAAGGTTTTCCATCCAATAGCCACAATATTGTGTCATATTTGGTACATGAAATACTGAGAGAAAAATGTTAGAAGTATTTATAAGTGATTTAGAAATAATTAACCAAAACTATTGTGAACATTGGAGATGCTATCTTTTTATCAAAAACCAATAAGAATTTTCATCACACTGATTTGAAAATGTTTTTATCCACATATT
>NW_027530567.1:28415-32079 GCF_008692635.1 Crocuta crocuta | reverse complement strand
TCATCCATTACTACCATTAATTTTTTTGGCTGCCTCCTTATCATGATCAAAACCATGACACCAGCATCAACTGCTCATGGCTTGGTCCCTGCAAGTTGCTGATGTATCAACTATGATGTAATCATTACCAAGCACTTACAACCTAATGGGCAGCAACTTGTTCTTTAGGTCCATGCATACATGTGCATTTCCACTCTCTTACTTACTCTTCCAGAAGCTTCTGATATTGTTCTCTGCTCCCATTTGAAGGGAGAGGAAAGAGCCCAGATGCATATTTTGTTTATTTCAAATTGCCATCCCACTTCCAAGTGATTACTTATCTGCCTCTTTTCCTTGCTGTATCCTCTCTCCTACCCCTCTCCCAAACCCATGACATAAGTATATGTGGTAGTCTGGTGTTAGAGAGTAGTTAATGGTTTTTGTTTGTTTGTTTGTTTTGTTTTGTTTTGTTTTTTTGGTTATGGAAAGGAGAGTAATTTGAACTTCTCTACATGGTTTCTCCTATATATTTCTATAAAGACTTGCTTCTATGACACCATTTCCCTTCTTACATTTTATAGAAAAAAATCATTGAAAGAGTTGTCTATGTTAGTAATAGCCAATTATCTTGCAAACTTACTTCAATTAAGCTTTTGCTCCCACTTGTCCACTGATACTACTCTTAAAAGTGGAGAATATTTAGTGCTATATCTAAGAATCAATTATTAGCCCCAATCTTACTTGACTTAGCAGCTATTGACATAATTAATCATGCCATTAAAGTATATCCTTTGAATTCTGAGACCCCTTCTCTTAGTTTTTATCCTACTTCATTTATTATTCTTTCTGAGTTTCCTTCACAAGTCCCTCTTGTCTATAAGACCTATTTTGGATACCTGAGGGCTCAGTTCTTAGGCCTCTTCTTTATTTAATCACTCCTTTACATTTTGAGAGCAACTTTAACAGTGGTTTTTACACATTGTACATTCACAATGATTATTTATTATGTTTTACTCCATTCTGTTTTGTACATGGTAGTAATATAATCAGGTTATTCTTAAATTTCATATAAAAAACTGTTTGTCTCATGAGTTCATACTCATCATGGAACATAAATATATCATTATTTGTGTTCATATAAATATGTATATACACACATTTATACATAATATTGTCATGAATATAATTTCTTTTCTCAATAAATTTCCTTGAAATAGATCTCAGGTAATGACTCCCACTTACCATTTACACTGAAATTACAATTTATAGCTTGTTAGTGGGAAGTACTATGTAAAGGGTTCCAGCCACTGTGTTCAGAAAAGCTATTGATTGTCTTTATTACTAGAATAACTAACTCTTCAAAATATTAAAGTGAGTAATATGAACATTGCACTTGGCAACACTATTAAACTGGGCAGTGAACTACTTTAAATAGCTGTGAATGTTAAACATTAGTTCAGCTTTAAGTAGGTTGATTTCAATAGCCAAATGTGCACTGCAGTCTATCTGAACATTCAAAGTACCATTAAAACTTAATTTTACAGAAATATTAATGGGCAGAACAAAATATTTAAGGTAGAAAAGAGAGTATTCATTTCATCAGATGAAAGGAAACAGTAAATGAAGGTTCATGTTTTAAAAGGGTGGCAATGACTTAACTCTTTTCAGGGAACTATCCTAAGTTCAAAGCACCATGGAGGTATTTAAACTGTTATTTACATAAGAATTATTTTCATTTGCAAATACAATTCTCAGGAAAAAATTAATAGCTTTTTAAAGCTTGAGTTATTAATTGAAACAGCATAGGAATATTTTTTTCAATGTAGAAGTTAACTAGTTTATAAATGCCTAATTTAGGCATTTCTACAATAATGAAAAATAGGAATAAATCACAAAATAAATGGGCATGATCAGAAAGGGAATAGGAAATTACCAATGATAATGCTAAATGGCTCTTATATGTGGTGGTTATATAATGGTAAAAGTGCTGACAATGAGATGTAAGTCTGATAAGTTTTCATTGCCTCTTCCCAATAACACCAATAAATGACTCTGAGAATGTTTTGAAGTATTAAACAGATTGAAAAGAACATAAATATTGAAAAAATACTATGGTATTGGAATTGTTCTCATTATTGCTATGTTGATATTTACAAAGGATAGTTCAAGTTGTAAATTTCAATAATTAAAGAGTGAAAATAATCAAATAATAACATTGAAAAATACTTTGAAAGAAAATGAACAATTATTTGCTAATAAAATATACTGAGCTAAAATCAGATTTGTGGCAAACCAAGCTAAAGCATATACATGATATACAAAACAAAACAATTTTTAGCACTTCATTCTATCACTTTTCCTTTTAGGAGCAATGTAATGTTGTTGTACTAAAACCAATACCTAAATTTTACTCTAAAAATTCCATAAAGAAATGCAGGTAATGAAAACTAAGAATATTACCTACATATTCTTGAATCCTAGTTATTCATATTTCTTGCCAAGATTCTTAAACACTATGATAAATAGTTTCAGGTCTTAAGTTAGAATAAAAACTGGAACCTTTTTCAGAGCATTAAATTATAGAAGCTTAAAAAATAAAAATGAGGTGAGCTGTTTACCTGTATAAATTGGTCCTTTGGATTAGAAAGAATCATTACCATAGTTAGCAATATTTTAAGACTGGATTTGTGAAAGAAATTTTAGTTTTCTCCTATTTTAAAATTTTGGAAAGTAGGAGATAGACTTGTGTAGTTCTTGTATTTCCACAAAAACACTTGATCGAATGCTCAATGTGTATGGGCTTATATGATGATTTCCTTAATAAAAGGTACTAGAAATATGACTGCCCCATATACTAGGGAAGAAAGTCTATCTTTAGAAAATCTATAAATATTTTTTACTGATGATGATGTGACTCCCTTAAGGTAATTCAGCCCAGAATTTCATCGCACATTGTGTGTTTTGCGAAACCATATCAAAACACTAGTTCTATGCAATACAAGTAGAAATATAACCTGGTATATTTCTGGAAATTAAAAAGAGAACTGAATGGGGGCGCCTGGGTGACTCGGTCGGTTAAGCGTCCGACTTCAGCTCAGGTCATGATCTCAGGGTTCCTGGGTCCGAGCCCCCTCCCCTTCCCCGTCAGGATCTGTGCTGACAGCTAGCTCAGAGCCTGGAGCCTGCTTCAGATTCTGTGTCTCCCTCTCTCTCTGACCCTCCCCTGGTCACGCTCTCTCTCTCTCTCAAAATTTTTTTAAAAAATTAAAAAGTAATAATAATGTGATTTTGTTCTTGTTGATATTGTTGTTGATTAACCCAAGCTAGGCTGGGCGATTTTACTGCCGAGTTTGATTAGAATCCTTAATATTTTTCCATNGGACACCTGAGTGGCTTAGTCAGTTAAGAATCTGATTTCAGCTCAGGTCATGATCTCACTGTTTGTGAGTTCAAACCACACTTAAGGCTCTGTGCTGACAGCTCAGATCCTGGACCCTGCTTCAGATTCTGTGTCTCCCTTTCTCTCTGTCCCTCTACCACTCATTCTCTCTCTTTCTCTCCCTCTCTCTGAATAATAAGCACTTTTTAAAAATAAAACTAAATAAATGAAAAAGGAACTGGAACTTTGACAATGTTTTCTTTTTCCTTATCTCTTACCCTTTTAAAATATAGTATTTTATTCTAT
>NW_027530567.1:27705-28277 GCF_008692635.1 Crocuta crocuta | reverse complement strand
CGGTAGTTTATAACCTGTTAATATAGCATGAATACTTCTATAAGGTTGAAATTAGGATCAACAAAATAAAAACTAGGTTTGTAAACCCCCAGAAGAGGTAACTGAGACTGACTTCTTGTCAGNTAAAGCATTCTTCATCAAGCATTCTTGGTTGTTTTGATGAGCACAATATCACACTAAGCACTACAACAATAATAATGATATAAGTGCCAAATACTATGCTAAGCACTTTACATTCATCATCTCATTTAATCCTCATGACAACAGCAAAAGATTGGTACTATTATTACCCTCATTCTTTTAGCTGAGGAAACAGACTTTGAGAGATTAAAAAACACTTGATCAAACCACACAGCAAAGCTGTGTGAATGAAGTAAATTCAGTTCTGTTTGACTCTGGATTCTGAGCTTTTAACAACTGTCTCTTCACACAGCATAATGCCTGGCTTGTGGTACACTGAAATAATATATCAATATTTTTAAACCCATAAAATCATACTTTGAAAAAGAACAGACACTAAGACAATTAGGTTTTTAAATTTCCTTATGGTAGAGATTCTCAGCACAATGGCT
>NW_027530567.1:22062-27690 GCF_008692635.1 Crocuta crocuta | reverse complement strand
AGGGACATATCTAATCTGTGTTTTAAGTAGGTGAATGGGATCCAGGAAGCCAAGATACAAGACCTATTATGTTTAACTATATCTAACAGCATAAGCACTTATTTTTTAAATGTAAACTGCAGTCTTCCACAAAATAAGCAATGTCATGAAAAAAACCTGGCTTACAACTTTTGTAAATGCTGCATTTTCAATATCATCGTGTCAGTCTTCATTCACTCTTTGACAAGGCTGTCATTCAAATAGCAATCTAGTTTTGTAACACTTTAAACAAAGATCAAAACACTGATACTGCTGAATTAACATTATCTTCCCACTTAAACATTTTCATACTGCAGCATCTATATTAACTTCAAAGAATTCTTTCNCCCCACAGAAACCATATTTTTAGATCTACTAGTCGCTTGAATTTATAATTTTAAAGAACTGTAATAAGAAAGCCTATTCAATTAATTTTTTGTATATTTTGTTTACCAATAAGAGATAATGCAGTTAAACATGACATAGGTTTGTTTTAATTCTTACTTTAGATCAACCAAAAATGAAAAGCATTCTAAAATCAATTTAATAGGTGAATAAATTCAGCAAACAAAAGCAGTTTACATACATTAGCAGCCTCAGCATTAAGTTGACTTGTGNCTATTTTAAAAAAGCTATGTAACTTTTCTATGATGCCTATATAAAAATACCACGACTATTTTTTGTTATGTTTTTCAAAAGTATTACCTAGTAAATGTCACTATAAACACAAAAACAAAATAACTAATATATGGGATGTAAGCATGCACCAATGATGTATATTAAGGTATCAATTCTTGAGGATATTAGCCCTTCCCAGAGAACTATGCACTGAACACTTCACAAAGTTCTCTATTTATCTAGCATTTGGTGAATACAATTAGGGGATATGACTCTGTATCAGGCATTAACACTTCAGCAGAAAATAAGGACATAGTCTTCAAGGAATGTTTTGTATTTTAGTTGTTTTTATTATTATGCCCACAGAACAAAAAAAATACTGAATCAATTATTTATATGTAGTTAAATTATGACTCAAAATGTGTTATTTTCCTTTGGGGGGAATAAAGGTATTTGGCCACATTCAATAGTTTGACCTTGTCATCCAACTTAGTGATAGAAACTGTCAGGTGAGGTATCCTCTTTGGCCATATCTAAGTAAAAGAATTGATGCATTTATAAATGTAACATTTATTTTTACATACCATTTGGGAGTGGAATTGGACCAGGAGAAAAGGAAGAATTTTGTTTTATGTTTACAACTGGCTAGAAAAAAACAGGTTAATCTGATATGGGAAAGGCATAGGCAATTCAAGTGAATTGCTTACGAGTAACTTAAGTCAAAAGCAGCCAAAACTCATGTTTCTTCAAAAGATGTTCTGAAGCTAAGGGACTGACATTTGAGAATTCTTGGATGCCTTTAACTTAAGAATTCTTCTTAGGGCTCCACAGTTTCCTTAGAGCCAAGAATTGCTCAGCATAATAATTTTGCTGTGAAAATGTCGCCACCCACATGAATATATGGGAATATTAGTGCTTGAGTGAAAACATAAGCGATTGGCTAATATGTAGTCACCGATGAGTGTATTTTGTATGTGTCAATGTGCTTTAATATTCTGGGTGATTCGAGAAGGGGACAAAATGGCAGAGAAATAAGAACTCTGTACATTGCACTCTCTCTCATATCTCACACGGAGAATGCCTGAAGCCATAAGAACCCTTAAAGAATCGAGGAGTTTGGGAGGAAAAGGAGACAGAGTCCACTGAGAAAACCTTCTAGTGTGAGTGCAAACTGGGGAAGATAAAATTGGGCCAGGACCAGAGACACAAAGGGAGTGGGCGAAACCCCTCTGTGGGGAGTCTAGAGAGGAAAGAGAGTGGCCGAAACTGCTCAAGACACTGTTCCTGTCCCTGGGGAACAGAAAAACCTCTGCTCAGGACACAGAGGGACCTGGTTTCCTGCTCTCCAGCCGACCCTAGGCTGGACGCACTCTTCCCAGGCGAACCCAGGGGAAACTGCTCCCCAGCTCGACCTGGAGGGGACGCGCGGCAGCTGTGCCTTTGTGCCTCTGGCTCTGCTGGATCCCTAGAAGGGAGGTGGAGGACTTAAAACTGGGAGATTTGCCCCCGAGTTCCTGTTTCGGGCAATGAGACACAGAGGGACCCAGTATCCTCCTCTCCAGCTAACACTAGGTGGGATGCACTCTTCCTAGACGACTCCCAGATGAAACTGCTCCTGGCTCACCAACTGGACCTGGAGGAGAAGGGAGGAGCAGCTTCTGGCTCAAACCCCAGGGGGAAGGCAAGAGGCTTGGGACTGCCCTGAGGTGATCGCCTGCGAGTTTGTGTTTCCAGCAATTTCAGTGGGGCGTGCAGACTGGGATCTGGAAACGAGGCCTGGCCTGGGATAGAGCACGGCCCACTTCAGCTGCGCCCCCAGCACAGGGAGTTTACACGCCCAAAAAAGCGAGGTGCAGCGCTTGGTTCAAGAGGGGACTGGAGTGCCACCATTCTTCTTGCCACAACCACCAAGGCAGGACTCCCGGAGGACTCATTGGATCAAACCATACCCATTCCTGCTAGAGAGCTGCATTCCTTTTTCTTTTCTTTCTTTCTTTTTCTTTTTTTTTTTTCTTTTTTTTTTACCAGAGCCGGGGGAAGACCAATTCTGGTCACTGACTTGCATAAACAGTCACATTTAATCCATGCCTAGATGTAAATTCTGCACCTACCTACCTTTTCATCTCTTTCTCTCTGGAGTAATCAGACTATATAGTTTCTCTAGATAACACCATCATCATTTCTTTCACCATTTCAACCATATTCCACTCTTTGGGTCATTGAAAAAAGCTTCTTATTCCTTCTGCCTGCTCATTTCATTTCCAGTTTTGCCTCATCCCCACGCTGTCAATTCTCTCTTTCTTTATGCTCTCAACCAGCACTACATACACCCGGCTATTTATTTGCAGCTGGGAAATCTGGTTATATGCTTTAAACTGTTCTTTGTCTCTTGGGTTTCTTCTTTTTTCCTTTTCTTCTTTTTTTCTTTTTTATGTATTTTTTTTTTTTATTCGCCTTCCCTCCTCCCTCTTTTCTTTGTACTTTTTCGATTTCTTTTTCGGTTTGCATGTTTGTTGGATTTGTCTGTACATTTGTGTGCCTTTGTTCCCTGTGTGTTTGTCTGTCTGTTCTCTTTTCCAGGGCTACCTAAAGAAACAAGCCAAACTAACATGGTAGCGAGTCCCAAATACCACTATGAGTAGGACAATAAAATAACCAAGGTCTCAATAAAAGAGACCAAGAGACACCATTCAGAAAAAACTTTCCGAACGGACAGGCCCTGGACAGCCAAAGAGCCTTCTTTGGTATAGCAGCACTCACAGGTGCAGAGTGCATAACATGGTTTTCAAACTAACAAGAGATAGAAAGCTAAACAAAATGATGAAACGGAAGAACTGTCCTCCAAAGAAATTCCAGGAAGAAATGACAGCTAAAGAACTGCTCAAAACAGATATAAGCAAAATAACTGAAAAAGAATATAAAACAAGCATCATAAAATTAATTGCTAGGCTTGAAAACGGCATGGAAGACATCAGAGAAACTATGACTACAAAGACTATGGAGCTTAAAAATAGTTGTGATGAATTAAAAAGTACTATACATGAGATGCAAATTAAAATGGAGGCATCCAGTGCATGGATTAAAGAGGCAGAAAGGAGAATAAGTGATTTAGAAGACACAATTATAGAAAAAGAGGACGATGAGAAAAAGAGGTATAAACAGATACAGGAACACAAGCGAGAGTTTGAGAGCTCAGCAATACAATCTACGGAATATCTGTATCATAGGAATTTCAGAAGAGGAAGAGAGAGGGAAGGGCACTGAATCATAGGAATTTCAGAAGAGGAAGAGAGAGGGAAGGGCACTGAAGGAGACCTTGAACAAATTATAGAGGAGAAGTTCCCCAATCTGGGGAAGGAAACAGACGTTGAAATCCAAGAGTCTTCTGTACGACATATCATAGTGAAACTGGCAAAATATAAGGACAAACAGAGAATTCTGAAAGCAGCTAGGGAGAAAAAGGCCCTAACATACAAAGGGAAACCTATCAGAGTGGTGACAGACCTAACTACTTAAACTTAGTAGGCAGGAAATCTTCAATGGGATGAAGAGAAAAAAATATGCAGCCAAGATCCTCTTTCCAGCAAGCCTGTCATTCAGAATAGGAGAGATAAAAGTATTTCCAAATAAACAAAAATTGAAAGAATTTGTGACCACTAAACCAGCCTTATAAGAAATCCTGAGGGGGACTCTCTGGGGGAAATGTTACAAGGAATGCAATATACCAGAGACACCCCCAAAAGCATAAATCCCACAAAGGACGCGATGACTGTATACCCACATTTTTCAATAAGGACACTGAATGTAAATGGGCTAAATTCCCTAATCAAAAGACATAGGGTAGCAGAATGGATAAAAAACCAAAATCGATCTATTTGCTGTCTACAAGAAATTCATTTTACACTGGAGGGCACCTTCAATTGAAAATAAAGAGATGGAGAAATATCTATCATGCTACAGGAAGCCAAAAGAAAGCTGGAGTAGCTATACTTATATGAGACAACCTGGACTTTAAATTAAAGACAGTAACAAGGGATGAAGAAGGGCATTATAATAACTACAGGGTCGATCCATCAGGAAAAGCTACAATTATAAATGTCTATGCACCAAATATGGGAGCACCTAAATATATAAAACAGTTAATCACAAACAGAAACACTCTTATGGATAAGAATATGCTAACAGCAGGGGATTTTAATACTCCAGTTCTAGCAATGGATGGATCAACTAGACAGAAAATCACTAAAGAAACAATGCACTTCAGTAACACATTGGAACAGATGGAACTGACAGATATATTTACAACTCTACATCCTGAGGCCATGTAATTCACTTTCTTCTCAATCGCACATCACACATTTTCCAAGATAGATCACATACTGAGACATAAAGTAGCCCTCAATAAATATAAAAGAATTGAGATCATGCCATGCACACTTTCATATCACAATGCTATGAAACTTTAATTCAATCATAGAAAGAAGTGTAAAAACCTCTAAAAACATGGAGGCTAAAGAACACCTACTACAGAACGAATGGGCCAATCTGGCAATTAGAGAAGAAATTTTAAAAATATATATATGGAAACAAATGAAAACGTAAATACAACAATCCAAACTCTATAGGATGTGGCAAATCAGTCCTAAGAGGAAAGTACATTGCACTCCAGGCCTATTTCAAGAAATTAGAAAAGCCAAAGTGCAAAATCTAACAGTGCAACTAAAGGAACTAGAGGGAGAGCAACGAGAGCACCCCAAACCCAGTAGAAGAAGAGAAATAATAAAAATTAAGGCAGAAATAAACAATATAGAAACCAAAGAAGCAGTTGAACAGATCAATGAAACCAAGAGTTGGTTTCTTGAAAAAAATAAATGAAATTGACAAACCTCTGGTCAGGCTAACAAATTGGACAACTTAGAAGAAATGGACAAATTCCTAAGCACACACTCACTACCAAAATGCACACGGGAAGAGATAGAAAATTTGAAGCAA
>NW_027530567.1:17357-19346 GCF_008692635.1 Crocuta crocuta | reverse complement strand
AAAAAGAAAGAAAATTTGAACCCACATATAACTCATGAAGAAATTGAATCGCTTATCAAAAATCACGCAACAAATAAGAACCCGAGGCCAGATGGCTTCCCTGGGGAATTCTATGAGGCATTAAAACAGAATTAATACCCATTCTTCTCAAGCTATTCCAAAAAATAGAAATCAAGGGAAAACTTCCGTACTCATTTTATGAAGCCAGCATCACTTTGATTCCCAAGCCAGACAGACACGAGAAAATAAAGAGAACTACAGGCCAATATTCTTGATGAATACAGATGCAAAAACCGTCAACAAGACACTTGCAAATTGAATCCAACAGCACAAAAAAAGAATTAACAACCAAGATCAAGTGGGATTCATTCCTGGGTTATAGGGATGGCTCAGTATTCTCAAATCAATGTGATACATCACATCAATGAAAGAAAAGATAAAAACCATATGANCCATTCTTCTCAAGCTATTCCAAAAAATAGAAATCAAGGGAAAACTTCCGTACTCATTTTATGAAGCCAGCATCACTTTGATTCCCAAGCCAGACAGACACGAGAAAATAAAGAGAACTACAGGCCAATATTCTTGATGAATACAGATGCAAAAACCGTCAACAAGACACTTGCAAATTGAATCCAACAGCACAAAAAAAGAATTAACAACCAAGATCAAGTGGGATTCATTCCTGGGTTATAGGGATGGCTCAGTATTCTCANAAAGGCATAAGAATTGGCAAAGAAGTCAAACTTTCACTTTTCGCACACAACATGATACTCTACATAGAAAACCCCCCACCAGAAGCCTATTAGAACTGATCCATGAAATCAGCAACGTTGCAGGGTATAAAATCAATGTACAGAAATCAGTTGCATTTTTATACACCAATAATGAAGCAACAGAAAGAGAAATCAAGAAACATATCCCATACACAATTGCACAAAAACGATAAAATACCTAGGAATAAACCTAACTAAAGATATAAGAGATCTGTACAATGTAGACTATGGAAAACTTATGAAGGAAATTGAAGAAGACACAAAGAAATGGAAAAACATTCCACGCTCATGGGTTGGAAGAATAAATGTAGTTAAAATGTCATTATTACCCAAAGCAATCTACAAATTCAATGGAATCCCAATCAAAATTGCACTAGCATTCTTCTCAAAACTAGAAAAAACTATCCTAAAATTTGTATGGAACCACAAAAGACCCCAAATAGCCAAATATTGAGGAAGAAAACCAAAACAGGAGACATAACCATCCCAGACTTTAGCCTCTACCACAAAGCTATCATCATCAAGACAGTATGGTATTGGCACAAAAACAGACACATAGGCCAGTGCACTAGAATAGAGAACTCACNATTGGACCCACAAATGTATGGCCAACTAATCTTTGACAAAGCAGGGAAGAGTATCCAATGGAAAAAAGACAGCCTCTTTAAAAGATGGTGCTGGGAGAACTGTACAGCAACATGCAGAAGAATGAAACTAGATAATTTTCTAACACCATACACAAAAAGAAACTCAAAATGTATAAAAGACCTGAATGTGAGACAGGAAACCTTCCAAACCCTAGAGGAGAAAGTAGGAAACAACCTCCTTGACTTCAATGGCAGAAATTTCTTACTTAACAAATCCCCAAAGACAAGGGAATCAAGAGCAAAAATGAACTGCGGGACCTCATCAGTATTAAAATCTTCTGCATGGCAAAGGAAACAATCCATAAAACTAATAGGTCGCCAACGGAATGGGAAAAGATAGTTGGACATGACATATCAGATAAAGGACTAGTATCCAAAATCTGTAAGGAACTCACCAAACTCCACACCCGAAAAACAAACAACCCAGTGAAGAAATGGCCAGAAGATATGAACAGACACTTCTCCAAAGAGGACATCCAGATGGCCAACAGACACATGAAACAATGCTCAGCATCCCTCCTCATCAGGGAAATACAAATCAAAACCACACTGAGATACCACCTCAC
>NW_027530567.1:9175-16903 GCF_008692635.1 Crocuta crocuta | reverse complement strand
CAAGAAGATGTGGTTTATCCATACAATGGAATACTACATGGCAATGAGAAAAAATGAAATCTGGCCATGTGTAGCAACATGGGTGGACCTTGAGGGTGTTCTGCTGAGTGAAATAAGTCAGGCAGAGAAGGACAGATACCATATGTTTGCATATATAGGAGGATTAGGAGGAACTTAATGCAGGTCCATGAGGAAGAAGAAGGGGGAAATTAGTGGGGGAGAGGGAGGGAGACAAACCATGAGAGACTCTTGAATGCAATGAACAAACTGAGGGCTGATGGGATTGGGAGGAGGGGAAGGGGGTGATGAGCATTGAGGAGGACACTTGTGGGAATGAGCACTGGGTGTTGTATGGAAAGCAACTTGACAATAATCTATTTAATGAAAAGAAAAATGGATAATGGACTGAAATAGATATTTCTCAAAAAAATATTAAAATAGATAATAAATGCCTGAAAATATGCCCAAATCATTATTCATCATGAGATGCAATTCAAAACCATGTATTAGCACTTCATTCCCACTAGAATGGTTGTAAGCAAAAAGGAAGATAATAAGTATAGGAGAGGATGGGGAGAAACTGGAACCCTTATACATTATTTATGGGAATTTAAAATTCTGTAGCCACTTTGGAAGACAGTGTGACAGTTCATGAAGTGGTTAAATGTAAAGTTACTGTATAATCCAGCAATTTTACTCCTATGTATATACACAAGATATATACCCAGAGATATAAAAATATAAGTGAATTGGGGTGCCTGGGTGGCTCAGTCAGTTAAGCTTCCGACTTCAGCTCAGGTCATGATCTCATGGTTCGTGGGTTCAAGCCCTGCACTGAGCTCTGTGTTGACAAATTAAAACATGAACCTGCTTCAGATTCTGTCTCCATCTCCCTCTGCCCTTCCACCACTCACACTCCCTCTGTCTCTCTGTCTCTCTCAGAAAATAAACATAATTTTTTAAATATAAATGAATAAAAATTTTATAGTAGTATTATTTATAATGGAAAAATACTTTCACGTATTTGTGGTCTTTCCAAGTTTTTTCTTGTAGCTGACTTCAAATTTCATTACGTTGTGGTCAGAAAATATGCATGCTATGATCTCAGTCTTTTTGTCCTTATTGAGGTCCGATTTATGACACAGAATGATATCTATTTTGGAGAATGTCCCACGTGTACTTGAAAATATTTGTATTCTGCTGTTTTAGGATGAAATGTTCTGAATATATTAAGTCTATCTCTTCCATTGAGTCATTCAAAACATTTTTTTTCTAGTTGATTTTCTGCCTAGATAATCTGTCCATTTCTGTAAGTCAGATGTAGAGATCACCTGCTATTATTGTATTCATATCGATGAGTTTATTTATGTTTATCTTTAATTCCTTTATATATCTTGGAGTTTTCAAGTTGGTGGCATGAATACTTACAATTGTTAGATCTTGTTGGATAGAACACTTTATTATAACATAGTGCCCTTATTGATTTCTTGTTACAGTATTTGGATTAAAATCTCATTTGTCTGATATAAGTACGCTTACTCTGGCTTTCCTTTGACATTCATTAGTGTAATAAATATTTCTTCATCCTGTCACTTTCAATCTTCTAGGGTCTTTAGTTGTAAAATGAGTCTCTTGTAGGCAGCACATAGATGGGTCTGGATTTTTTATATACATTCTGATGCCCTATGCATTTTGATTCAGGCATTTAGTTCACTTACATTCAGAGTGATTATTGATAGATATGAACTTAATGCCATTACATTACTTGTTAAGTCATGGTTTCTAGAGAGTTACTCCATTCCTTTCTAGTATTTGTCATTTTTCGTCTTTCACACTCAAATAATCTCCTTTGATGTTTCTTACAAAGCTGGTTTTTAAAAATATTTTCTAAGTTTATTTATTCATTTTTGAGAGAGAGAGAGAGAGAGAGAGAGAGAGAGAGAGAGAAAGGAATGAGCAGAGAGAGAGGGAATCCCAAGCAGGCATTGTAACATAAGCATGATGGAGCCCAATATGAGACTCAATCTCATGAGCTGTGAGAGCATGACCTGAGATCAAACCAGGAGTTGGAAGCTTAACTGACTGAGACACCCAGGTGCCCCTGTTGCAGGGCTAGTTTAATGGTTGCTGACTCCTTAAGTTTTGTTTGCCTGTGAAAATCTCTGTCCTTCTATTCTGAATGACAGCCTCACTGGGTAAAATATTCTTGGCTGTATATTTTTCCTACTCAACAAATTGAATATATCATACTACTGCCTTCTGGCCTGCCAAGTTTCTGTGGATAGATGTGCTGCTAACCTTATTTTTCTTCCCCTGTAAGTTAGGGATTTGTTTTCCCTTCTTGCTTTTATGATTTTTTTCTTATTTCTGTATTTTACAAATTGTACTATCATATGTCTGGTGTTGTCCCCCTTTTTGTTGATTTTGATGGGAGTTCTCTGTGCCTCCTGGATTTTGATATCTGTTTCCTTTCCCAGATTAGGGAGTTTTCAGATATAATTTGCTCCAATAAGCCTTCTTCCCCTTTTTCCGTCTCTTATTTTCGGACTCCTATGATACAAATTGTATTACACTTTATGGACTTGTTGAGTTCCTATGTCTACATTCGTGATCCAATATTTTTCTTCCCCTCTTCTTTGCAGTATCATTATTTTCCATAATTTTAACTTCTATATAATTTATTCATTCGTTTCTTCTTCCATCCTTGTAGTTATTATATTCAGTCAGTTGTCAATCTTATTTGTAGCATTTTTAAAATTTTGACTTGATTAGTTCTTGTATCTCTGTGGTAAGGGACTCTCTAGTGTCTTCTATGTTTTTCTAAAGCCCAGCTAGTATCCTTAGGATTGTTGCCTTAAAATCTGGATCAGCCCTATTACTTATATATCTAAGTATATATATTGGAAAAATAGATTAATGGCCACGACTTTTTCTTGTTGTTTCTTTTGGGATGAATTCTTCTGTCTGGAATTTTGTCTAGTTCTCTGTTTTCTTCTGTGCGTTAGGAAAGCCTACTAAGAATAATGGCTTTATGAAGAAGGGATCATATACTGTTCAAGGTCTGGGACTTCCTGAAGTATTCTGGTGTATGCTGCATCACTCTGCAGCTGCTCTTTGACTCCTCTTTACCTCCTGTCAGTTCTCTACAGAGTTTCCCCTTGCCTGCAGTGGGGTGTGCTTGGACCTTCTCAAGAGTATGGAGAGTTTTAATTAGGTGTGCTCCAGATGCTTGTTAAAAGATGCCTGATCTTATTTCCACTAAACGTGATGATTTGAAGCATTCTATCATCAGTTGACTTGGTGCATGAGGAGAGTTTGTGCTGGTCTTCTGGAGAAGAGGCCCATTGCTTTGTTTCTTAGGCACACTTGCCCTAGTAAAGAAGCACCTGTAGCACACAGGAAGGTGGAGCATGGTGTAAGTGGATCAGGCCTCTACAGTTAGTACTATTTCTTCACTGATATCAGTCATGCTGATAGGTAGGGGAGAAAAATGTTTCCAGCTCTCTGCCTCATAAATGGAGAGGGTAGTTCATGTCCACCATTGTCTGGGAAGCCCTCAAAGAAGAGTAAAATACCTCCCCTCATTTGTCCCGGGTGTCCCCCTCAGATCCTTGCTTTCACCCTGTCTGTGTCTTGGCCATCTGCTTTCCCAGCAGAACAGTGATCGCAGGCACACAAGCTGAGTTTCAAACCCAAACTTTAGGGACCCAGCTCAGTGTGGACTTGCACTGGTTCTGTGGAGTAGGGTCTCACTACACTGGGGCTGGTGCCAGTTTGTTCCTGAAGGATATTTGCACTGACACGCAGGTGCTTTGAGTTTAGAGTAAAGTGCAGCAAAAAAAAAAAAAATTGTGAGTCCAAGTTAGCCATCCTCAGCAGATGTCTTTTCCATTATGTTAAGGAATAGAACAGTGTAATTTGGCCTGCCGGCTCTTTTGTCCCCTGAGAGGTAATGCCACCTCTCCCAGATACACTCCAAGAAGTAGAAACTGTCTTCTAGTGCACCCTAGCTGATCCTCGGATTTTGTTGTCTTCTCTTGGGCCTCTGCCCTCCTTTTCCATAGGAACACTGCTTCACCCACGGGCTCAACACTGACCATGGCATGGGCTTCTCAAACTCCAGTTCTTGAGCTCCACTCGTTGTTAAAACTCACCATAATCAGCCTGTCTCATTTCCACTGTCAGTGGTTTGGGGGAAGTGCTGTTTGTGCAATCTCCTGTGCACTTCTCTCTCTCTCTCTCTCTCCCTCTCCCTCTCTCTCTCTTCGCTCTGTGATTATGGATCCATCTCCTCTACAGCACCCAAGATCCTTTTAACCCTCAAATCCCATCTTCGCACCTCCTACCTTCCATGATGCAACCTCTTGTCTCCCTATGTTTGTGCAGTTTGTTCTCTCAGTCCTCAGATCAATTTCTTGGTTGTTCAGAATGATTTGATATTTATCTAGCTGTGTTCAAAGGACAAGGCAAGCATATGATCCTCCTACTATTCTTTCATCTTAGCTCCACCCCATTTGAAGGAAAAGCAATTTAAAGAACAAAGGATTTCTAATACAAAACCATAGAGGTCAGAAGGATTGGGACAACATTTTCTAGTGCTGAAAAAATAACTATCAAGCAGAAATAAGTATCTGGTGAAAATATTCTTAGGAAGGAAGAGGAAATGAAGATATTCTCAGATGTAGGACAATGAAGAACTGGTTGCCAGCCAACATTGTTACTAAAAGAATGGCTAAAGAAAAAAACGGGTAAAGAAAATCTCTTAACTGAAAGAAAATAAGAGAAAAAATTGAACATCAAGAAGAAATAAAGAATAGGAAAAGCAGGGCGCCTGGGTGGCTCAGTTATTTTAGTGTCCGACTTTGGCTCAGGTCATGATCTCGTGGTTCATGGGTTCGGGCCCCACGTGGGGCTCTGTGTTCAGAGCCTGGAGCCTGCTTTGAATTGTGTCTCCCTCTATCTCTGCCCTTCCCCCACTCACACTCTCTCTCTTCTCTCTCTCTAAAAAATAAACCTTAGAAAAAGAACAGAAAAAACAAACATATAAGTAAATATTTATGAAAAACTTCAAACTTAGTGAAAATAAAAATACATCATATCAAAATTTGTAAACCTCAGCTAAAGCATTACTGAAAGGAAATTTTATAGCATTACATGTTTATCTTAGAAATGAAAAAACAGGTAAAATAAATTATAGAATCTCCTACTTTCAGAAAATAAAGAAATTAATAGCAAAATAAAACCAGAGCACGCAGGGAAAAAAAGACCACAAAAATAAAGGTAAAGACAGAATTCAATGAAAGTATAAACAGAACAATAAATAAAATTAAAGAAACAAAAGCTTATACTTTAAAAAGATCAATAAAATTTGAAAAGCTCTAGCTAGAATGATAAAGACAAAAGAAAAGACAAAAATTGCCAATATCAATATTTAAAAGGAAATATTACCACAGACCCCACTGATATAAAATAATAAAAAGGAATGGTATGAACAATACTAAACACATAAATTAAAGAAGTTGAATGCAATGGACCAATCCCTCAAAAATTACAAACTATTCAAACTTGCCTAATAAGAAAAATAGTCTGGAATTAAACTAAAGTAATTAAAACTCAGAATTTAACCCCCTCCAAATGAAATAACAGCACACAGATAGTTTCATTGGGCAACTCTACTAAGAACTGTGAGAATTAACACCAATTCTACATAATTTATTCCAGAAGATTTAAAAACAGGGAAACACTTCTTGATTCTTTGTATGAGACAAGTGTTACTCTGATACTAAATATGAAGCCATTACAAAAACCAGACTGCAGGCCAATCCCTCCTGAGCATAGATGAAAAACTCTTAACAAAATTTTCAAAACAAATCCAACAATGTATAAAAAGAATTAGACATTTTGATCAAGGGTGATTTATTCCAGGTATGTAAGGTTGTTTTAACATTGGAAAATCAGCCAATGTATTTCACCATTTCAACAGATTAAAATGAAAAATCATATGATCCTATAAACATATGTAGACGATGTATGTAACAAAATCCAATGCCCATTCATGAAAAAAGAAATCTCAGCAAGTTAGCCATAAAGATAAATGACCTCAACTT
Organism: Crocuta crocuta; assembly: GCF_008692635.1. Lineage (NCBI taxonomy): Eukaryota > Metazoa > Chordata > Mammalia > Carnivora > Hyaenidae > Crocuta > Crocuta crocuta. The sequence goes on along the minus strand of NW_027530567.1, from coordinate 10,796 downwards.
GATAAAGTGTATTGACAAAGAAATCTACATAAAACATCAAACATAATGTTGATAAACTGAATGCTTTCCTATTAAAATCAGGAACAAGTCTAGGGTGCCTGGGTGGCTCAGTCAGTTAAGCATCTGATTCTTGATTTTGGCTTAGGTCATGAATCATGTTTTGTGGGATCAAGCCCCACATCTGGCCTTGCACTGTTCTAGTGCTTGGAATTCTCTGTCTTCCTCTCTCTCTGTCCTTCCCCTATGCATACACGTTCTCTCTTTCTCTGTCTCTGTCTTTGTCTCTGTCTCTCTCTCTCAAAAATATATACATAAATATTTAAGAAAATCTGGAAAAAGTCAAGAATGTCCACTTTCACCACTNAAACCAATTGCTAACATCATACTAACTGGTGAAAAACAAAGCTTTTCCTCTAAGATCAGGAACAAGACAAAGATGTCCATTCTCACCACTAATATTCAATATAGTACTGAAAATCCTGGCCATCATAAGACAGAAAAAAAAAGGAGATAAAAAGCATACAAATAAAAAATGTAGAAAGAAAACTGTCTTTATCTTCATATCCCATGGCCTGATTGTCTCCCATCCAAGTACTAACCAGGCCCGACCCTGCATAGCTTCTGAGATCAGATGAGATTGGTCGCATTCAGGGTGGTATGGCTGTAGACCGCATGGCCTGATTGTCTATGCAGAAAATTCCAAGGATTAAAACAAGCCAAAAATGATTTTGAGCTAATGAGTAAGGTTACGTATGATGCCGGGATACAAGATCAACATATACAAATGACCAGTATTTCTATATACTAAGAAAGAGGTGGTGTGAAAACAGAATTTGAAAATTCAAAAACATTTATAATTGTACAAATGATGAAATACTTATGTATAAATTTAACAAATCTTGTATATGACTTATATGCCAAAAGCTAAATTTGCTGGTGAAAGAAATCAAATAAAATAAGAATAGATGGAGAGATGTACTCTATTGATGGATTGAAAAAGTCAAAAGAGTGAAAATGTCAAATTTCCTTCAAATTAATATCTAAGTTTAAAGCAATTCTTACCAAAATCAAGCAAGGATATTTATGAATGTAAAGTAGCTTTTATGAAATATATTATAAAGGCATAGACTTTAGAAACACCATAACAATCTTGAAGAAGAATAAAATAGGAAGAATAATTCTGATATTAAAACTTATTATGGACCTTTAATAGTTAAGTTCATGGTATTGGCAGAAAGACAGATACATAGATACATAAAACTGAATAAATTACCCAGAAATAGCCCTAGGCAAGTAATGATTACTGATTTTTGATCAAAGTACAAAAAAAAATCAATAAAGGAAAAATAATCTTTTCACCAAATGGTGCTGGAGCAAAAAACAAAAGTATCTTGATCTGATATCATGATCATAAATGTAAAAGGTAAAACTATGAAACTTATAAGGGTGCCTGGGTGGCTCAGTCGGTTAAGCATCCGACTTTGGCTCAGGTCATGATCTCACGGTTAGTGGTTTCAAGCCCTGCATCTGGCTCTATGCTGATGGCTAGCTCAGAGCCTGGAGCCTGATTCAGATTCTGTGTCTCCCTCTCTCTCTGACCTTCCCTGCTCATTCTCTCTCT
>NW_027530567.1:0-9160 GCF_008692635.1 Crocuta crocuta | reverse complement strand
AGAGACGAAAACATAAAAGAAAATCTTCACGACCTAGGGCTATGCAAAGAGATTGCAGATGTGACACTAAAACCACCATATTAGAAAAAAAAATGGCAAATTGAGCTTCATCAAAATTAAAAGCTTTTGTTGTGCATAATACCTTGCTAAAAGAATATAAAAAAAAGCTACAGAGTGGGGAAAATATTTGCAAACCACATATTTGACAAAGGACTTGCATCTAGAATATATTAAAAAAACTCTCAAAATTCAACAATATGGAAACAAGCAAACCAATTAGAAAATAGGGTTTAAGACACAAAGAAACATTTCAGCAAAAGGAAATACAGACAAAGGGTTCAATATCACTAGCTATTAGAGAAATGCAAATTAAAATAACAATGATATCACTACACACACCTATGAGAAAAGGTTATTAAAAAAAAACAACACAAGATGCTGGCAAGGATGTGGAGTACTTGGACCACTCATATATTGCTGGTGAGAATATAAAAATGGTCCAGCCACTCTGAGACACAATTTGGCAATTTGTTGTAGACTGTACACACATTTATAATATGACCCAGAATTTGCACTTTAGGACATTGGTCCCAGAGAAATGAATGAAAGTTATATTAGATAAAAACCTGCACACAAATGTTCACAGAAGCTTTATTAATAATATGCAAAAATTGGAAACAAGATGCCCTACAATAGATGAATGGAAACACAACCACTCACCAACCAAAAGGAAAATCTATTGACACATGAAGCAATTTGGATAAATATTAAGAGAATAAAGTTGAATAAAATAAAAGGTAATCTCAAAAACACATACCGTATGATTCCATTTTTAAAACATTCTTAGAATGATGGAATTATAGAGATGGAAAACAGCTCAGTGGTTCTCAGAAGCTAGGGGCCATTATGTGGGTATAGACAATAAGGAAACAGCAGAAGAAAACTTTGTGGTGATGGCACATGTACAGATTTGAGGGCGTGGTTACACAAATCTATACATGTGATAAAATTCCATAGAAAGACACACATAGATATACACACCAAAGATTGTGTGTAAAACTGGTGAAATTTGAATACGGTCTTTGATTATATCAATGTAAATTTTCCGAATTTCATATTGTATTACTATTGTAATACATTGCCATTGGGAGAAACTGGTAGAAAGAAACACAAGATTTTTCTGTATTCTTTTTGCAACTTACTGTTAGTTGACAATTGCTTATAAATTTAAAGATTTAAATGAAGGTAATAAAAAAAAATTTCCAAGCCTTGCACAGTGGCATCATATACCCAGTGAGGTTCGTCCAAGGCATGATTGTTGCTAGAAGAAAATTTCTACTGAGATATGTCCTTTTTACCTGTCATTTGTATTTAGGAACACTGAACACCATAAATTGCATGAAACTATACATTTCGCTTTCCTTTATATATTTTAGCTTCATCATAAAGTTTATTTGTAATGAGTCTTTTTAATGTTTCATTTATTTCTTTTTTTTTTTACAGACAGTTTATTGTCAAGTTGGTTTCCATATAACACCTAGCGTTCATCCTCACTAGTGGCCCCCTCAATGCCCATCAACTCCTTTCCCCTCCTCCCCATACCAATCAGTACTCAATTTGTTCTCAGCATTCAAGAGTCTCTCATGGTATGCCTCTCTCCCTCTCCCCCACTATTTTCCCCCTTCTTCTCCCCCATGGTCTTCGGTTAATTTCCTCCCAATCCTCCTATACGTGCAAACATATGGTATTTGTCCTTTTCTGCCTGACTTATTTCACTCAACATAACACCCTCAAGGTCCATCCATGTTGCTACACATGGCCAGATTTCATTCTTTCTCTTTGCCATGTAGTATTCCATTGTATAGATAAACCATATCTTCTTCATCCATTCGTCCGTTGATGTTAGGCTCTTCCCATGTTTTGGCTATTGTTGAGAGTGCTGCTATGAACATTGGGGTCCATGTGCTCCCATGCATCAGCATTTCTGTATGCCTTGGATAAATTCCTAGCAGTGTTATTACTGGGTCATAGGGAAGTTCTAGTGTTAATTTTTTGAGGAACCTCCACACTATTTTCCAGAGGTGCTGTACTAGTTTACATTCCCACAACAGTGTAGGAGGGTGCCCGTTTCTCCACATCCTTGCCAGCATCTCGACTNTAGCACATTCTTATATATAAGCTTGTTTCTGTTTGTGATTAATTGTTTTAGATATTAGGTGCTGCCATATTCCGTGTATAGACATTTATGATAGTTAGTTCTTCCTGATGGATGGACCCTGTAAATAGTATGTGGTGCCCTTCTTCATCTCTTGTTATTGTCTTTAAGTCCAGGTTGTCTGATATAAGGATAGCTACTCTGGCTTTCTTTTGATTTCCCGTAGCATGATAGATATTTCTTCATCCCCTTACTTTAAACTGAAGGTATCTTCCAGTCTAAAATTAGTTACCTGTAGACAATATATAGATGGATTTTTTTATTTTTATCCATTGTGCTACCCTATGTCTTTTGATAGGAGCATTCAGCCCATTTACATTCAGTGTTATTATTGAAATATGTGGGTTTAGATTCTTTGAATCTTTTGTAGGGTTCATGTTTGTGGTGATGCTTTTGGTATCTTTGTTCCTTTCAACATTTCCCTCAGAGCGTCACCCTCAGGGTTTCTAGTAAGACTGGCTTAGTGCTGAAAAATTCTTTCCATTTTTGTTTATTTGGAAAGACTTTTATCTCTCCTTCTATTTTGAATGACAGGCTTGCTGGACAGAGGATTCTTGGCTGCATATTTTTTCTTTTCATCACATTGAAGATCTCATGCCATTCCTTTCTGGCCTGCCAAGTTTCAGTAGATAGGTCTGTCACCACTCTGATAGGTTTCCCTTTGTATATTAGGGCTCTTTTCTCCCTAGCTCCTTTCAGAATTCTCTCTTTATCCTTATATTTTGCTACTTTTACAATTATGTGACGTGCAGAAGATCGATTCAAGTTATGTCTGACCTGGGTCCTCTGAGCCTCTTGTGTTTCAACATTTACTTCCTTTCCCAGGTTGGGGAAGTTCTCTGNTCTTATTTTTCTATAATGGTGTCTTCTAAATCACTTATTCTCCTTTCTGCCTCTTCAGAGGCACGCATTGGAGGCCTCTAATTTATTATGTATCTCATTTATCGATTTTTTAAATTCTCAATGACTATTTATATTCTCCATGTTGTCTGCAGCCATACTTTTTTGATGTCTCCTATGCTTTTTTCAAGCCTAGCTATTAATTATATGATTATTTTTCTAAAATCTTGTTCAGTTATGCTGCTTATATCTGTTTTGAGTAGTTCATTAGCTGTCATTTCTTCTTGGAGTTTCTTTGGAGAACAGCTCTTTCGTTTCATCATTTTACTTAGCTTTCTGACTCTTGTTAGATTTATAAAAAGCTTTTTATTTAATTTTTTTAATGCTTTATTTATTTCTAGGAGAGAGAGAAAGACAGCATGAGTGGAGGGNCAGGCGGGAGTTCTGCCTTAGCGGTTGTGGTGAGGAGAGTGGCGGTGCGCCAGTCCCTTCTTGAACCAAGCTCTGCACCTCACTTTTTTGGGTGTGTAAACTCCCGTGCTGGGTGGGTCGCGATCTTTAACCCAGGCCAGCTGGCCAAGTGCAGTCCGCGGGCCTGACTGAAACCGAGGCAGCCACAACCTGGCAGGCGATCACCTCAGGCCAATTCCAAGCGTCTTGCCTAGCCCTGCGGGTGGAGCCAAAAGCCTCTGCTCCCTTTCCTCCAGGTTGGGTTGGCGAGCATGGGTGGGGGCTTCCCTGCAGGGCGTGTCTGGCCCCCTGGAGAGAGGGAAATCAGGTCCCTCTGTGTCTCGTCACCCGAAACACTAACTCGAAGACAAATCTCCCAGTTTTAAGCCCTTCATCTTCCCTCTAAAGTTCCAGCCAGCTCAGAGCGCGGAGGTCCAAGCAGGGCTCCTCCAGGAATCTAGTTGCGCTGGGAATTCAAAGGAACAAAGAGTGGTGCCTGTGCTGCGCAGCCACTCCGAGATGAGTTTGCTCGCGCGCAGCTGCTCCGTGATGATTTCCGTGCGGGATTTGACGCGCACTGTCCTTCTATGCCCCCAGCAGAGGTTTTTCTGTTTCCCAGTCGTAGGGCCCGTATCTTGAGTACTTTTGGACTCTCTCTTTTTCCACCTCTCACTCCCCACAAAGGGGGATTGCCCTGTCCCTCCAGTCTCCGATCCCTGCCTGATTTTATCTTCCCCAGTTCGCACTCATGTTAGAAGGCTTTCTCAGTGGATTCTGTGTCCTTTCTATGGCTTTAGATCTTTTCCGTGTGAGGTATGGGAGCGAGTGCAATGCACGGAGCTCCCTACTTCTCCGCCATCTTGCCCAGCCTCTTTGTAATGAGTTTTGTATTTTAGTTGGCCCAATACACTTGCCTCTCACTCAAAACAATATAATATTTAGAAGATACATTTTCTATTTTAACCAGAAACAATAATAATTTCTAAACACCTAAATAGCATCACTTGGCCTGAAAGTTTTAGTGCAGTATCTAACATTATTTCAGGAACAAAGAGAGAAAAACAAGGTCTGCTTTAGCGGTGGCAGCGGTAACACGAGTGGCAGTGGAAACCCGGCAAAGCACTGCCGGCACCCAGTGAAGCAACAGCAGAGCATGAGACAGCAGCCCGCTGAATTGGCAGCGGTGGCTGAGGAGACACAGACTCTGAGGACCTGAAGTTGCTACGTTCCCCATACACACTCATGTTGTATCACTGTTTTACCCCAGCGGTTCTGAGGTTGCGACACTTTCCCCACCTCCCACTGAACCCCCGGCAACAGGGAAGCAACAACCAGAGGGACTGTTCAGGGCAGTATAACAATGTCCGCGGACTGGGACCTGGAAACGAGGCAGAGCCTGGGGCATAAGACTCAGCCCACCTTGGCTACATGGTCAGTACAGGGAGATCTGACCCGAAATATTGATTTGCAACTCTTGGTTGAGAAGGAACTGGGGTGACACCATTCTTCTCCCCACAATCACCAAGGCAGGGCCTCAGGGAGGCCATCGGACACAGTGGAGACAAGGCCTGCCTACACCAAACCACTCCCATTCCCCCCAGATAGCTGTTTTGTTGTTGTAGTTGCTTTTACCTGAGCCTGGGCTTGCGTGTTTATTGGTATTGTCTGTGCGTTTGTGTTCCCTCTGTGGTTGTGTTTTCTTTTTCCAGGGCTGCCTCAAGAAACAAGCCAAACTAAACATGGTGGAGAGTCCCAAATACCACTACCAGTAGGGAAAAGAATTTACCAAATTCTCAACAAGAGAAACCAAGAGACACCATCCAAAGAACACTTCCTGAACAGACAGGCCCTGAACAGTCAAAATAGCCCTCTCTAATACAGCAGAATTCACAAGGTACGTGTGTACAACAAGCTTTTAAAAGTAACAAGACATAGAAAGATAACCAAAATGATGAAACGGAAGAAGGCTCCTGCAAAGAAACTCCAGGAAGAAATGACAGCTAGAAAACTGCTCAAAACCTATATAAGCAACATAACTAAACAATAATTTAGATCAATAATCATAAAATTAATCACCAGGCTTGAAAAAAGCATAGAGGACATCAGAGAAACTATGGCTACAAACACTATGGAGCTTAAAAATAGTTATGGTGAATTTAAAAATGTGATAAATGAGATACATAATGAAATGGAGGCATTCAATGCACAATGAAAAGGCAGAAAAGAGAATAAGTAACTTGGAAGACACAATTATAGGAAAAGAGGAAGCTGAGAAAAAGACTGATAAACTGATCGAGGAACATGAAAGAAGAGTTCGAGAGCTCAGCGATACAATCAAATGGAACAATATCTGTATCATAGGAATTCCAGAAGAGGAAGAGAGAGGGAAAGGTGCTGAAGGAGTCCTGGAACAAATTATAGCAGAGAACTTCCCCAACCTGGAGAGGGAAGTAGACGTTGAAATTCAAGGGGCACAGAGAACTCCCCTGAGACGTAACTTGAATCAATCATAGTGGAACTGGAAAAATATAAGGACAAAGAGAGAATGTTGAAAGCAGCTAGGGAGAAAAGGGCCCTAACGTATAAAGGGAAACCTACCAGAGAGGTGACAGACCTATGTACTGAAATTTGGCAGACCAGAAAGGAATGGCAGGAGATCTTCAATGTGATGAACAGAAAAATTAGGCAGCCAAGAATCTTCCATCCAGTAAGCCTGTCATTCAAAATAGAAGGAGAGATAAAAGTCTTTCCAAAAAACAGAAATTGAAAGAATTTGTCACCACTAAGCCAGCCCTTCAAGAAATCCTGAAGGGGACTCTCTGAGGGAACTGTTACAAGGAACGCAAGATACCAGAGACACCACCACAAGCATGAATCCCATAAAGGTGACAATGACTCTAAACCCACATATTTCAATAATAACACTGAATGTAAATGGGCTGAATGCTCCAATCGAAAAACATAGGGTAGCAAAATGGAAAAAAATAACAAAAACAAAATCCATCTATTTGCGGTCTACAAGAAACACATTTTAGACTGGAAGATACCTTCAGATTAAAAGTAACGGGATGGAAAAATATATATCATACTGTGGGAAGACAAAAGAAAGCTGAAGTAGCTATACTTATATCATACACAATGGACTTTAAATTAAAGACAATAACAAGGGATGAAGAAGGGCATTATATAATAGTTACAAGGTCTATCCATCAGGAAGAAATAACAATTATAAATGTCTATGCAGCAAATATGGGTGCACCTAAATATTTAAAACAATTAATCACAAACAGAAACAAGCTTATAGATACATTTATGCTGAAGAGCCTAAATAATGTCATTTTGAGATTAAGGCCTCCATTAAGAGCAACCTCGGGCTACATGTAGCCCCAGTTCCAGAAAAAGCCTCTGATTGTTCAAGGCTAAAGCCACCCTTGGGCCGCTCTCAGATCAGCTAAACATTTCTGTGGTCTGAGTCAAGGCTGGAAACTGCAGACAAATTAACCGATTACTCACCACTTGCCTAAACCCCACGTAGGCCCTTTGAGCTCACCTCATAATTAGTCATTTTCAAAAGACACTCAAAGGTCATGATTGAGTCCCCGCCAAAAGTAACGGACACCTCACAGATACTAAATAGTCAAAACTATTACCTTGGGTGCTGTACAATTGTAATAGGAGCTTATGTAATGATGCCATACGTACAACGTGCGCACTGTAACACCCCCATCCCTTACCCCATCAAAACCATGCTCATTATTGTTTGGTCTTCACCTTGCTGACACTACACCGGTAGGTGGGTGAGCCCCTGCTCGAGCTTGTAATAAAGACACTTTTTGTACTTGCAACGGTGTAAGCTCCTTGGTGGTCTATGGGGACTCGCGAATCGGGCACAACAGTTCTAATAGCAGGGGACTTTAATACTCCACTAACAGCAATGGATAGATGAACCTGACACAAATTCACGAAAGAATAAATAGACTTGAATGACACATTGGACTAGATGGATCTGACAGATATATTTAGAACTCTACATCCTTTAGACATGGAATTCACTTTCTTGTCAAGTGCTCATGGCACATTCTCCAAGATTGATCCCATCTTGGGACATAAAGCAGCCCTCAATAAATATAAAAGAATTGAAATCACACCATGCACACTTTAAGATCATAATGCTTTGAAACTTGAAATCAATCACAGGAAGAAGTCTGGAAAACCTCCAAAAACATGGAGGTTAAAGAACACCCTACTACAGAATGAATGGGCCAAACAGGAAATTAGAGAAGAAATTAAAAAATATATGGAAACAAATGAAAATGAAAATACAACAATCCAAACTCTATGGGATGCGGCAAAGGCAGTCTTAAGAGGAAAGTACGTTGCACTCCAGACCTATTTCAAGAAATTACAAAAAGCGCAAGTGCAAAATATAACACCTCTCCTAAATGAACTAGAGGCAGAGCAACAAGAGCACCTCAAACCCAGTAGAAGAAGAGAAATACTAAAAATCAGAGCAGAAATAAACAACAGAGAGACCAAAGAAACAATTGACAGATCAATGAAAACAAGACTTGTTTTTTGAAAAAATAAACAAAATTGACAAACCTCTAACCAGGCTTCTCAAAAAGAAAGGAAGGAACACTCAAATAGACAAACTCATGAATGAATTTGGACTTGTTACAACCAACCCCTCAGAAATTAAAGCAATTATCAGGGAATACTATGAAAAAATTATATGCCAGCAAATGGAACAACTTAGAAGAAATAGACAAATACCTAAACACACACACACTACCAAAATTCACACGGAAAGAGATAGAAAATCTAAACAGACCCATAACTAGTGAAGAAATCGAATCAGCTATCAAAAATCTCCCAACAAATAAGAGCCCTGGACCTGATGGCTTCCTTGGGAAATTCTACCAGACATTTAAAACAGAATTAATACCCATTCTTCTCAAGCTATTCAAAAAAATAGAAATCGAAGGAAAACTTCCAGACTCATTTTATGAAGCCAGCAACACTCTGCTTCCCAAGCCAGACAGAGATCCAGCAAAAAAGAGAACTACAGTCCAATATCCTTGACGAATATGGATGCAAAAATCCTCAACAAGATACTTGCAAATCGATTCCAACTGCACATAAAAAGAATGATCCACCAAGGTCAAGTGGGATTCATTCCTGGGTTACAGGGCTGGTTCAGGATTCGTAAATCAAACAATGTGATACATCACATCAAGAAATGAAAAGATAAAAATCATATGATCCTGTCAATAGATGCAGAAAAAGCATTTGACAAAAAACAGCATCGCTTCTTAATAAAGACCTTTGAGAGTGTCGGGATAGAAGGAACTTATTTAAACATCATAAAAGCCATCTATGAGAAGACCTCAGCTAACATCATCCTCAATGGGGAAAAACTGAGAGCTTTCCCCCTGAGATCAGGTAAACTTCAGGAATGTCCACTCTCATCCCTGTTGTTTAACATAGTGCTGGAAGTCCTAGCATCTGCCATCACAAAACAAAAGGAAATCAAAGGCATCAGAATTGGCAAAGAAGCAGTCAAACTTTCACTGTTCACAGACGACATGATACTCTACATAAAAAACCCGACAGGGGCGCCTGGGTGGCTCAGTTAGTTAAGCATCCAACTTCGGC
>NW_027530566.1:0-1274 GCF_008692635.1 Crocuta crocuta | reverse complement strand
TTATTTCCAACCTGAGCCAGTAGTAGCAGAAGGAGATACCAGTTTCTCTTCTTATGGCAGGAGCTGTGCAAACTCTGCCATTTCCTTGGTGTGACGCATCCAGGAAGCCTGGTGAGGCTCCCAACAGTCCCATGTGCACCAGAAAAGAATGTGTATTCTGCTATTTTAGTATGGAGTGTTCTGAATATATCTGTTAAGTCCCTCTGGTCCAGTGTGTCATTCAAAGGCATTGTTCCCTTCTTGTTTTCTGTTTACAGAATCTGTCCATTGATTAAAGTAGGATTTTAAACTCCTCTACTCTCGTTATATTATTATAAATGAGTTCCTTTGTATTTGTTGGTAATTGTTTTATATCTTTGGTGCTTGCATATTGGGTACATAAAAGTTTACATTTGTTTGATCTTATTGTTTGATTGTCCCCTTTTTTATGAGATAGTGTCTGTCCTCATCTCTTCTTACAGCTTTAATTTTTTAAATTTAAGTTTTAGTTGACATACAGTCCATTATCAGTTTCAGAATTCAGTGGTCCATCACTTATATAAAACACCCAGCGCTCATCATAACAAGTGCCTTCCTTAATATCCATCCTGCATCTAGCCATCCCCACCCATCTCCCTCCATCCACCCTCAATTTGTTCTCTATCATTGAGAGTCTCTTGTTGTTTGTTTCCCATTCTTGTTTTCCCTCCCCTTATCATGTTTTCATCTTTGTTGCTTCTCAAATTCTACATGAGTGAAATCATATATTTGTCTTTCTCTGATTGACATATTTTGCTTAGCATAATGCATTCTAGCTGCATCCACATCATTCCAAATGGCAAGATTTATTCATTTTGATGGCTGAGTAATGTTCCCTTGTATATATATTTGTGTGTGTGTGTGTGTGTGTGTGTGTGAGAGAGAGAGAGAGAGAGAGAGAACATATGCCACGACTTCTTTATACCTTCATCAGTTGATGGATATTTGGGCTCTCTTCATAGTTTGGCTCTTTTTGGTAATGCTGCTACAAACATTGGGAGCATGCAATTTCACTATTAGGTATTTACACACAGGGTACAAAAAAACAGCCTTGGTTATAAAGTCTTATATTTGGTCTGATATAAGTATTACTAGTGGCTTTTGTTTGACATTATTGGCATGATAAATGTTTCTTTCTTCACTCACTTTAAATCTGCTTGTGACTTTAAGTCCAAAATAAGGCTTTGTGGAAGGCATCTAGATAGATCTTTTTTTTTGTTTTTTTGTTATTTCTGTTGTTGTTTAGTTTTGTCTGT
>NW_027530565.1:0-514 GCF_008692635.1 Crocuta crocuta | reverse complement strand
CCCTGACTCATGGAGGTAAAAAACGATTCCATTTTTAAGCCACTGCGTTGTGCGTGGGGTGATTTGTCATGCTGCAACAGTGACTAGTATAAGGAGCAGCCCAGAAAGCTCCCCTTTCTGAGGCTCGTAGTCCAGTTCCCACCTCAAAGAGCTGTGGTGGAGGCTCCATATCTCCACGCGCCCCCNCCAGGTGGGTCCAGAGCAAGAAGTCCCTGACGGCCACGTGTGCCCAGCAGTGTGAGTGCACTGGGGTAGAAGGCCCGGCCCCTGCCTCAGCATGCACGTCATCCTAACCATGAATCTCAGAATTCCCTCTGGCCAAGCGTGACCTGACCCGAGGCCGACTGGCAGGGCCGAAGTGGCCGTGGCAGAGAGTGCTATGGGCTGAGCTGGTGTTAACTTAGCACCTAACATAGCAGTGAAGAGGTGGCCTGTGGCTAGGGTTTTGGCTCTGCCACTTACTATGCAGCCCAAGCAGGTGACCTCACTTCTCTGTACACTGGTTTCCCCATCA
>NW_027530564.1:0-852 GCF_008692635.1 Crocuta crocuta | reverse complement strand
GAGGCCCAAGCCATCCAGGGGATTCGGGACTGGGACGAGCGGCTAGGGCTGAGGGACTCGAAGGAACCCATCGCAGCCCCTGCCATCAGCCCCGGGAATCCCCGGCCTTTGTCGCCTCGTGTGACGTCCTCAGCCTTCGCCCGTGGTTCTCGGGGCTGAGAAGACCTTGCTAGGGGAGCGGGGGGTCAGCGGGCCTGATGACGGCCGACGGAGGCCTGCAGAGGTGCTGCGGCTCCTCCGGAGATCCCTGCGGGAGCACTGCGGGAGGCACCTTGCTTGGACTCCAGCACAGGGGCAGCCCTCTGAGAGCCGCCCCCGCGGGGGGCCCTGGGANGGCAGGGCCTGTCGGGCTGAGCCCCTCCGCCTTTCCAGTCCCGGGGTGTCAGCGAGGGGAGGCCTGGGTGTGAGGGCCTGGACCCAGGTCAGCTGAGGCAGGATGCCGGGCTCTGGTCGGGGTGGAGGTGAGAAAGCAGGAGAGGCCTCCCAGTGCAGGAAACCTACCTAGGGACCAGGCCTGCCCTGCCGCTCGTGTCAGCCTCGGAAGGACCCGGGCTGGGTGGGTTGACTGCTTTCTCTTGATGCTTTCTTCTGGGATCTTGGAGAGGAGGCCTCGGCTTAAGGAAGGAGGCCTGAGGTCCGCCAAAGGAGTCTTCCCAGGCCCCCAGGGCATCCAGGCAAAGACTGAGCGGGGCACCCATCCCAGCAGATGGGTGGATCCTGGAAGCCAGGATGTGGCCATCCTTCCGGAGGCAGGTCGAACCCCATAGATCTTTGGCAGGCATGTCCAGATGTGCCCCCTCCGCCCAGGGGCTTCCTTGTGTTCCGGTCTCTGGGCTGTGTGTCTGGTCCTGA
>NW_027530563.1:0-473 GCF_008692635.1 Crocuta crocuta | reverse complement strand
CTACAGGCCAATATCCTTGATGAATACGAATGCAAAAGTCCTCAACAAGATAGTACCAAACTGAATTCAACAGCATATAGAAAGAATTGTCCACCATGGTCAAGTGGGATTCATTCCTGGGCTACAGGGCTGTTTCAATATTTGCAAATCAATCAATGTGATACATCACATCAACAAAAGAAAAGAGAAAAACCATATCATCCTGTCGATAGATGCAGAAGCTTTTGACAAAATACAGCATCCCTTCTTAATAAAGACCCTCTAGCAAGTCGGGATAGAAGGAACTTATCTAAACATCATAAAAGCCATCTATGAGAAGCCCTCAGCTACCATCCTCCTCAACGGGGAAAAACTGAGANAACTGAGAGCTTTCCCCCTGAGATCAGGAACACGATAGGGATGTCCACTCTCATCACTGTTGTTTACAGAGTGCTGGAAGCCCTAGCATCAGCCATCAGACAACAAAAGGAAAT
>NW_027530562.1:0-863 GCF_008692635.1 Crocuta crocuta | reverse complement strand
GTGTAGGAGGGTGCCCATTTCTCCACATCCTCGCCAGCATCTAAGGTTTCCTGATGTGCTTATTTTAGCCACTCTGACTGCTGTGAGGTGGTACCTCAGTGTGGTTTTGATTTGTATTTCCCTGAAGATGAGGGGCGCTGATCATCATTTCATGTGTCTGTTAGCCATCTGGATGTCTTCTTTGGAGAAGTGTCTGTTCATGTCTCTGCCCATTTCTTCACTGGATTACCTGTTTTTTGGGTTTGGAGTTTGGTGAGTTACTTATAGACTTTGGATATTAGCCCTTTATCTGATATGTCATTTGCAACTATTTTTTCCCATTCCATCAGTTGCCTATTAGTTTTATGGATTGTTTCTTCTGCTGTTCAAAAGCTTTTTATCTTGATGAGGTCCCAGTAGTTCATTTTTGCTCTTGATTCCCTTGCTTTTGGGGATGTGTCAAGTAAGAATCTGCTGCGGTTGAGGTCAAGGAGGATTTTTTCCCCTGGTTTTTCTTCTATGGTTTTGATGGTTTCCTGTCTCACATTCAGGTCCTTTNGGTTTTGATGGTTTCCTGTCTCACATTCAGGTCCTTTATCCATTTTGAGTTTATTTTTGTGTATGGTGTGAGAAAATGATCTAATTTCATTCTTCTGCATGCTGTTGTCCAGTTCTGCCAGCACCATCTGTTAAAGAGGCTGTCTTTCTTTCATTGGATACTCTTTCCCGTTTTGTCAAAGATGAGTTGGCCATACATTTGTGGGTCTAATTCTAAGTTCTCTATTCTATTCCATTGGTCTATGTGTCTTTTTTTGTGCCAATATCATGCTGTCTTGATTATTATAGCTTTGTAGTAGAGGCTAAAGTCTGGGATGGTGATGCCT
>NW_027530561.1:40363-56371 GCF_008692635.1 Crocuta crocuta | reverse complement strand
ATTGGAAGAATAAATATAGTTAAAATGTCATTGCTACCCACAGTAATCTACACATTCAATGCTATCCCAATCAAAACTGCACCCACATACTTCTCAAAACTGGAACAAACTATCCTAAAATTTGTATGGAACCACAAAAGTCCCCGAATAGNGGGATGAGCACTGGGTGTTATATGGAAACCAACTTGACAATGAACTATTTGAGAAAAAAAAGGAAAAGAAAAAAAATAAAACATCTTTTGTATTTTTAAATTTACATCAAAGTTAGGTAGCATATAGTGCTGTAATGATTTCAAGAGTAGATTCCAGTGATTCATCCCCTAAATATAACATCCAGTGCTCATCCCAACACCTGTCCTTCCTAATGCCCCTTACCCATTTGGCCCATCCCACACCCCCAACCCCTCCAGCAACCCTCAGTTTGTTCTCTGTATTTAAGAGTCTCTTATGTTTTCCTCCCTCCTTGTTTTTATATTGTTTTTGACTCTTCTTTCCTATGGCCACCAATTTTGCATCTTAAATTCCTCATATGAGTGAAATCATATGCTATTTGTCTTTCTCTGACTGGCTAATTTCACTTAGCATAGTACCCTCTAGTCCCATCCGTGTAGTTGCAAATGGGAAGATTTCATTGTTTTTGATTGCTGAGTAATACTCCAATGTGTACACACACACACACACACACACACACACACATCCCGATATCTATATCGTCTTCATCCATCCATCTGTCTATGGACATTTGGGCTCTTTCCATACTTTGGCTATTGTCGATAATGCTGCTATAAAACTTGGGGTGCATGTGCCCCTTTGAAACAGCATACCCGTATCCCTTGGATAAATAACTAGTACTGCATCTGCTGATTCGTAGGGTTGTTCTGTTTTAAATTTTTTGAGGAACCTCCACACTGTTTTCCAGAGTGGCTGCACCAGTTTTCATTCCCACCAGCAGCGCAGAAGAGATCCTTTCTCCTCATCCTCGCCAACATCTGTTGTTGCCTGAGTTGTTAATGTTAGCCATTCTGACTGCTCTGAGGTGGTATCTCATTGTGGTTTCGATTTGTATTTCCTTGATGATGAGTGAGGTTGACCATTGTTTCATGTGTGTTAGCCATCTGGATGTCTTCTTTTGAAGAAGTGTCTATTCGTGTCTTTTGCCCATTTCTTCACTGGATTGTTTTTTGGGTGTGGAGTTTGATAACTCAACTTTGGGTGTTTATAGTTTTTGGATACTAACCCTTTATCTGATATGTCACTTCTTTCCTGATTGTTTCCATCACTGTGCAGCAGTTTTTATTTTGATGAGGTCCCAGTAGTCCATTTTTGCTTTTGTTTCCTTTGCTTCCGGAGGCGTGTTGAGTAAGAAGTTGCTGCGGCCAAGGTCAAAGAGGTTTTCAATGCTTTCTCCTCTAGGATTTTGATGGTTTCCTATCGCACGTTTAGGTCTTCAATCCATTTTGAGTTTATTTTGTGCATGGTGTGAGAAAGTGGCCCAGGTTCATTTTTTGGCATGTTGCTCTCCAGTCTTCCTAGCACCATTTGCTTAACAGACTGTCTTTATTCCATTGGCTATTCTTTTCCTGCTTTGCCAAAGATTAGTTGGCCATACAATTGTGGGTCCATTTCCGGGTTCTCTATTCTGTTCCATTGGTCTCAGGGTCTGTTTTTGTGCCAATACCATACTGTCTTGATGATTACAGCTTTGTAGTACATCTTGAAGTATGGGATTCTGATGCGTCCAGATTTGGTTTTCTTTCTCAAGACTGCTTTGGCTATTCGGAGTCTTTTCTGGTTCCATACAAATTTTAGAATTGTTTGTTCTAGCTCTGCGAAGAATGCTGGTGCTATTTTGATGGGGATTGCATTGAATATGTAGATTGCTTTGGGTAGTATAGACATTTCAACAATATTTGTTCTTCGAATCCACAAGCATGGAATGTTTTTCCATTCTTGTGTGTCTTCTTCAATTTCTTTCCTAAGCTTTCCATAGCTCTCAATGTATGGAATTTTCATCTCCTCAATTAGATTTATTCCTACGTATTTTACGGGTTTTGGCGCAATTGTAAATGGGATCGATTCCTTCATTTCTCTTTCTGCTGCTTCATTATTGGTGTATAGGAATGCAACTGATTTCTGTGCATTGATTTTTATATCCTGTGACTTTGATGAACTCATGGATCAGTTCTACCGTTTTTTGGTGGAATCTTTTGAGTTTTCCAGATAAAGCCTCACGTCTGTGAAGAATGAAAGTTTGGCCTCCTCCTTGCTGATTTGGATGCCTTTTATATCTTTATGTTGTCTGATTGCTGAAGCTAGGTCTTCCAACACTATGTTAAATAACAATGGTGACAGCGGACATCCTTGCCGTGTTCCCCCTTAGGGGGAAAGCTCTCAGTTTTCCCTCTTGAGGATATATGAGCTGTGGGATTTTCATATATGGCTTTCATGATGCTGAGGTATGTCCCTTCTATGCTGTCTTTCTTGAGGGTTTTCATTAGGAAAGGATGCTGCATTGTGTGAAATGCTTTTTCTGCATCTGTTGTGAGGATCATGTGGTTCGTATTCTTTTTTAAATTAACGTGATATATCAATTGATTGTTCTGCGGATATTAAACTACCTCTTTTTTTTATTTTTTTTTATTTTTCTAGGAGAGAGAGAGAGAGAGAGAGAGAGACAGCGTGAGCAGGGGAGGGTCAGAGAGAGAGGGAGTCACAGACTGAAACCGGCTCCAGGCTCTGAGCTGGCAGTCAGCACAGAGCCCGACGCGGGGCTCGAACCCACGAACCGTGAGATCATGACCCAAGAGAAAGTCGGCCGCTTAACCGACTAAGCCACCCAGGCGCCCCTAAACTACCTCTGCATCACAGGAATAAGTCCCACTTGGTTGTTGTGAATAATTCTTTTAATGTATTTTAAAGATCTGGTTGGCTAGTAGTGTCTTGTTGAGAATTTTTGCATCCATGATCCTCAGGGAAATTGGTCTGTAGTTCCCCTTTGTAGTGGGGTCTTTGCCTGGTTTGGAAATCAAGGTAAGGCAGACCTCATAGAATGAGTTTGGACGTTTTCTTTCCATTTCGGTTTTTTATTTTATTTTTGGAACGTCTTCAAAAGAATAGATGTTAAATCTTCTTTGAATGTTTGGTAGAACTCCCCTGGAAAGTCATTAGCCCTGGACTCTTGTGTTTTTTGGTGATTTTTAAATTACTGTTTCAATTTCTTTACAGGTTATGGATCTTTTCAAATTTTCTATTTCTTCCTGTTTCAGCTTGGTAGTTTCTATGTTTCCAGGAATTTGTCCATTTCTTCCAGGCTGCCCAATTTTTTGGCATATAATCTCTCATAATATTCTCTTATTATTGTTTGCAATTCCGTGGTGTTGCTTCTGAGTTCTCCTTCATTCTTGCTTTTATTTATTTGGGTCCTTTTCTTTTTCCTTTCGGTCAATATGGCTAGGGGCTATCTATTTTGCTAATTCTTTCAAAAAACCAGCTCCTGGTTTCATTGATCTGTTCTACTGTTTGTTTGCTTGTTTTTTACCCCCACCCCCACCCCTACTATGTCATTGATTTCTGCCCTAATCTTTATTATTTCCTGTCTTCTGCTGGGTTTGGGGTTTATTTGCTATTCTTTCTCCAGTTCCTTTAGGGTTAAGGTTAGATTGTGTATTTGAGACATTTCTTCCTTCCTTGGGAAGGCCTGGATTGCCATATACTTTCCTCTCAAGATGTTTGCTGATCCCAGAGGTTTTGGATTGTCGTGTTTTTGTTTTCATTGGTTTCCATGTACTTTTAAATTTCCTCCCTAATTTCTTGCTTCACTCATTCACTCTTTAGTAAGATGTTCTTTAATTTGCAAGAATTCATGGACTTTCCAAATTTTTTATTTTGGTTGATTTCGAGATTCATAGCATTGTGGTCTGAAAAGATGCAAGGTAGGATCTCGATCGTTTTGTACTTGTTGAGGGTTGGTTTGTGACCCAGTATGTGATCTATTCTGGAAAATGTTCCATGAGTACTCAAGAATGTGTATGCTGGTGCTTTAGGCTGAAATGATCTGAATATATCTATTAAGCCGACCTGGTCCAGTGTGTCCTTCAAAGCCAATGTTTCTTTGTTGATTTTCTGCTTATATGATCTGTCCATTGCTGTAAGTGGGGTGTTGAAGCCCTCTCCTATTATGGTATTATTATCAATGAGTTCCTTTATGTTTGTGAATTGATTTATATACTTGGGTATTCCATGTTGGGAGCATATATATTTCTAATTGTTAGATATTCTTGGTTGATAGACCCCTTAATTAAGATATAATAATGCTCTTTTTCATCTCGTGTTACAGTCTTTATTTTAAAATCTAGTCTGTCTAAGTATGGCTATTCCAGTACACTTTGTTCTGATGGTCATTAGCATGATAGATGGCTCTCCATCCCTGTACCTTCCATCTGCAAGTGTCTTTAGGTCTAAAATGAGCCTCTTGGAAGGAGCATATCGATGGATCTTATTTTCTCATCCATTCTAATACCCTATGTGTTTTGATTGGAGCATATATTCCATTGACATTTAGAGTGAGTACTGAAAGATATGAGTTTAGGGCCATTGTAGTTCCTGTTGAGTTGGTGTTTTCTCGTATGTTGTCTGGTATGTTCAAAAGTTTTTGTTGCTTTCATTCCTTTTCATTTTGTTTTGTCTTTTCTCCATTCAAAGATTCTCCCTTAAATTTTCTTGCAGGGCTGGTTTAAGTGGTCATGAACTCCTTTAGTTTTGTTTGTATGGGAAACTCTTTATCTCTCCTTCTATATTGAATGACAGCCTTGCTAGATAAAGAATTCTTGACAGCATATTTTTCCGATTCAGCACGTTCAATATATCTGCCACTCCTTTCTGGCCTGCCAGGTTTCCATAGATAGGCCTGCTGCAAACCGGATGTGTCTTCCCTTATAGGTTAAGGACAGTTTCTCCCTTGCTGCTTTTACAATTCTTTCCTTGTCTGTGTGTTTTGTGAATTTGACTATGATATGCCTTGATGATGGTCATTTTTTGTTGAATCTAACGGGATTTCTCTGTGTTCCTTGGATTTTGAAGTCTGTGTCCTTCCCCAGATTTAGAAAGTTTTCTGCTATAATTTGTTCACATAAACCTTCTGCCCCCCCTTTTTTCCTCTCTTCATCTTTTGGGACTCCTATGATCTGAATGCTATTCCTTTTTGATAAGTCACTGAGGTCTCTAAGTCTTGTGATCTTTTGCCTTTGTTTCTCTCTTTAGTTCTGCTTCATTATTCTCTATGATTTTATCTTCTATATCACTGTCCCACTGCTCTGCTTCATCCATCCTTGCCGTCATGACATCCATTTGATTTCTTCACACTCTGGCATCTTTGTCTCAATACCACCAAATGTGGCTGCTCTCTGGGGTCCATTTGGGGCCTTTGCCTGTGGGGAGGCCGTATGGCGCCTACCAAATGCATTCCAGACAGGGAAACCACTTCTCTCTGTGTGGCACACAGACCCCTCAGACCCTACTGCCTGCTCCTGGGGATTTGCCCTACTTCCTCACCCGAGTGCCGGACAGGCAGTGAGCTCTGAAACTTCATTCTCTGCACTCCACTGTTTATAGATTCCTGATGATATCGAAACCTTCTCCTTTCTTCCTGTCAGTGGTTTTGGGGAACAGATTTCTTGTTTAGTCCCCTATGAGCACTTTCACGCTTTCTCCCTGTTTCTTTCCAACTACTTTTGGGGGAGTGCTTTTCTTGCATGATCCCAATCCACCGCACTCTCCTCCTTTCTCTTTCGCTGTCCTCTCTCTGAAAAAAACAGCTCCGACCATCCATGGCTTTTCTCTCCCCCAGTTCACCTCTCTGCATTGTGTACCTGCCAAGTTCTGTGGCTCAAGTTATTCAGATTGTTGTGTTAATACTCAGATCAATTTCCTAGGTGTTCAAAATAGTTTGTTGCTTATCAAGCTGTGTTTCAAGGGTGAGACAAGCTCACGGTCTCCTTGCTGCCCCACAAGCTTCACTACTCTCTTTCCAGGAAAATACATCTTCCGATACGAATACAAATAAATTACTCTTGACTCAAAAGACTATGCAGTAAGGATATGTGAAAAATCTTAATGAGTGAAAAATACGGACGTCCAGTACAAACGAATCCCTGCTCTGAACACATGGCCCCGTGAGCTGTCCTGCTCACCTAGCTGGGTGGAAGATGGATTGGCAGCTTCTTGGCTCCTAACTCCTGCTCAAGTTTTCTCCTGTCCATAACTTGCTTTGGCACTGACCACTAGAATCATAGCTGTAGAGCATCCCATTGGTCTCCTTTGACCCTCAAGAGTGTGCATATTCTTGAATGAGGGGTTGCCTCACTTTGTAATCAGAAGATCTTTGATAGCAGCTGGGTTTAGATCTGATGGCCTGGACTTGATGCTAAGTCTGAACATTCATGTGTTGTCCTGGGCACCTAACCCTTCTAACTCCTCTGCCCTTCCTTCTTCTTCAGGTCACTCCACTAGTAAGCAATGTGATGTAGCCACCTCTGTCCCTTCATGTCTCGTTATCTATTACCTTCACCTCTGCTGTGCAATACCATACGGGGTAGAGGATTTTACATGAGGCAGGTGCCATGAACATTGACAAGACTTTTGGAGGAAGGAAGTTGCTGGAGGTGGTCTCTGTTGTCAGGGGGACGCTAGAGAAAGCATCCAAGGTCCCAGTAAATTTTGCATTCCCTGAGGACCCCAGAAACAACATGTCCTCCTTCATCAACCCTCCAGCAACAATATATCTTCCTTCTGCCAGGTACTGCAGGGAACTAAGCATGAGAAGGAGGCCTCAGTTTCCACTGGGACGGTGAAGACCACCCAAATTCACCCTTGCCTTTCTTCTTCTCTCATTACCAGTGTGGCACTGTGTCATGTGCCCAGCACAGCGACAGCCATCCAAAGCCTGGGGAACTATCTGGAGGAGATGCAGTTTAGCCAGTAGTATGTCTTCATCATCACTGCATCCAAACAGTTCAGCATGAATCTTGTGAAGCTTGCCAAAACCATGCAGGGCCTGGGAGGGACGTTCTACATCATCTGAACCAAACAGAAAAGGCACCTCAGCAAAAATGTTCTCTTGGAGGAACAACTCCTGCAGAATGTCCAGGAGAATACTGAGGGGCTTCTCCAGAAGAAGTGGGTATGTGAACCCATACTGTTCCTCATCTCCAGGCTAGTCTCCTTGTTGCCTGACTTCCTAGAGCTTACAGATAGCTTTACAAGGGCCCCTCCAACATCAAGTGCCACAGTTCCCTGGAAAACCTGTCCACACCAATGAGAAGATCATTAATGATAAGAAAACCTCTCTTCAGAAGAGAGTAGCCAGACAATGTTTTCAGGACACCTTTGTTATCCAGGATGAACATGATTTGGAATTGTGTCTGAACTCCTGCCTCTGGCTTTTTGGAATGGATGGTGAATATCTCTAGCAATTGGACCAGAGTGTGGGAATGCCCATGGAGAAGTACTTGGCCATCATGAATACCCTGGATCTATACCCCTTCCGTACAGAGATTTGGAGACTGACCTTCATGTGTTGTTCTGTCACGAAGCATTCCTTAGCCTTCCTGGCTACATCCAATTCCGGATAACCATGCCATTCTCTGCTTCAGGTGGATGAAGCAAAGATGGCTCTTTGAGTAAGAGGCCAAGGAAATGAAGACCATCCTGAGGAAGTGTTTTCCTCCAGTGAAAACTGACTTAGGAGTAGTCCAATAGGTTCATTGTCAAATGGAAGCCAGGCTGCTTTGGGTTCCTCTTCCAATAGGGTACTTTTTTTTTTTTTTCTCCACTAGAAATGGAGAGGTTTATCCTAATACTTTCTTCTATTTCTAGGCGTGTTAGTTCCTTGAAAGCCATTCTACAAATGGCCTATATTCCTACCCAATCCTAATACATTGTTACTTTGAAGAATAAATATTTGTTAAAATCATTAAACAGGTTTTCTGGGTCCCGAGTATAGAAATTTTGTTTCAGTTGCAAATTTTCATGTGTGTCTGAAGCAATTGCCATCCCCATAATGCATTAAAAATTGATTCCTCTTGGGGCGCCTGGGTGGCTTAGTCGGTTAAGCGTCCGACTTTCGCTTAGGTCATGATCTCGCGGTTTGTGGGTTCGAGCCCCGCGTCGGGCTCTGTGCTGACTGCCAGCTCAGAGCCTGGAGCCGGTTTCAGTCTGTGACTCCCTCTCTCTCTGACCCTCCCCTGCTCACGCTGTCTCTCTCTCTCTCTCCTAGAAATAAATAAAACATTAAAAAAAATTTAAAAAAAATTGATTCCTCTTTGATAAATCCATTATTCCCTCTCCTCTCGCTGGACCCATAGAAATACATCTGGTAGAAAGGGGTATGTCATGATTTGGGGGCAGATGAAGAGCATACTGTTTTGTAAACTCTTTTGAATACTGGACCAGAACTCCCAGGCAGACCTCCCTACCTTAAAGATTCTTGTCCTTGACAGTGCTCTTCACTGTCAGAGAGTGCAGAGAACAATCACTGTCTTAAAAGGTCATATAGGCTGGCGTTAGTCAGAATCGCCTGGAACGTCATCAGGTTAATTGAGGAGAATGCAATTAGGAGAGTGTTTTCAAAGGCATGGGTAGGGTTCAAGGAGACCATCAGGAGAAATTGCTGACCTCAGAACAAGCAACAGTAGGAGAATGACTCCCATAAGGCCTGAAAGGGCAAGCAGAGGGGCAGGTTGTTAGTTCCTGAAGATGGCTGCTGTATTCACGTGGCTGTCTAATAGATGTGGCCTCAGCGAGTGGGGTCACCTAGCAAACCAGAGAAGATCAAGCCCTGCCATCATACTTCTTCCTTTCACACTCCTGCCTGTGCTGTGTATTTGCCAAATTCTGACGCATCCAGGTGGTGAGAAGCCTCACACAGTCCATGCAGGTCAGGCAGTATCCTAGGATGCCTAGAAGCATGGAAGACAGAGAGTGTGTTTGGAGAGGAAAGAAATCGTCAGCATTAGAGTATTTTGAAAATAACAAATCAAGCGTATGTCTATGCTATTAGTACAGGAAATGGCAAAGGACTGAGTCAAATGACAATTCTGGACAGTTATTACACAAGTACAAAGCAATGCTCATCACCTAGGTTATTCCTTCCATACGTGTTTACAAATACTTGAATTGGGCATGGGTATCCCATTGTTAAAAGCTACACTGCTGATCCTCATCCATATACTCTCAGCCCCCAAAACCTCTCCTTCCTCACCACCCCTATTGCAGTTAATTTATGCATCAAGGGACCGAGGCCAAGACCTAGATTTCTCCCTCTCTCCCACTCTCACCACACCCAAAAATATCCAAGCCCTGGAAGGTTAATATGTTTTGTATATCACACATATATCCCTCCCCTGCTCTCCAGAACTGTTGCAGTTTCTTGCCACCTCACATCCCTGCAAACCATTCACCGTTCCACCCACACACTGGATTGGATAACCCTCATTGGGGAAGGGTGAGCTGGAACGGTCCCAGTTTTCTCTTTTCATGGTGTCCTCCTTTGGATGATAAATTCTGTGGTCACCTTATAAGCTTCAGTCCCCTACTTAGTCCTCCCTAGTTGGCACAGTCCTTTTAGCTCAATAGATTTTTCAAGAATCAGCTAGTGGACCTCTTCCCTCATTTCCTACTATGACTGACTTTGCACTCGTTGCTCGAGCAACAGATCTGCTTGCAGTTCCCCAGATGTTCCCAGGTGCCTCATGATCTCCCTTTTGCCTGGAAGATTTTCCCTCTTCCATTTGCCCTGCTCATTCCAACTCAGCCTGCAGGCCTTACTTAGAACTCATTTCCTCCATGAAAGCCTTTCATGATGACCCAGACTGGTCCATGAACCCCTGGCTTGTACCCCAGAATCAGAACAACCTTTTGTGTGATATGATGGCTTGTGATACTAACCGAGTGGGCAACTTTGAGCATTTGAGCATCTGACTAATCTGTTGAGGGTGTAGCCATGGGTGACTTCCTGAGAAAACGCTGATGCCCTACTCTGCAACCTCCTTCCAAGTCCAGCTTTACATGGAGAAAAATAAGATTCCCCACACAGGTTAGGGAATTTGGCAGTGTGCCGCAGCATGGAGAAAAGATACTGTACAACACAGAAGAAAGCCTAGGATGGTCTTGTCTCTCAAGTTTCCAGAGTGTCTTGGGATGACAGCCCAATTGCCAATGTGCCTTCCAGGGAAGTACATTAGTAGCTAAGGTACGGACTTTCACTCTGAAATGAGGGATGATGGGTTGTATCTTGTGTGGTTTGTGGCCAGAATCTGGCACATCTTGGCAGATGCAGGTAATAGGTAACAGGTAACAACACCTGGGGTTCAGCCTGGCCGACATCACATTGCACAATCTCTCAAAATTTAGGCTCAGTCCTGGGGGCTAGGAAAGGAGAAACCCTGAGAATGCTGAGATTGCCCGGAATTCCTTTATGGAATGTGGACTCAGGAAAAAAAAATTGAAGTCAGGAATAAAAGGAATAGCAACTCAGACTTCTGGACACATGTGAGAGGGTGGCCTCAGATTTGTAACTTTTTTTTTTCCATATGTATATCCCAGGGCCTATGATAACACAGGGATATCAAAAAGCACTTAGCACAAGTTTCTTGAACTGCATTCCCGACATGCTACCAAAAGATGCCCTTCTCTCTGAAACTGTTTCGTGTTCAAGATAGGAGAAGGTGGAGAGACTCTCTACTAGCACCTCCCTAGAGGGAATGAAGGAAGTGGAATTTCAGGGAAAGAGTCAGGGAGATCAAACTTGAAGCCAAGGGATGTGTAGCAATGGTAGCGAATAGGCTTTATAGGTTGGGCAGGAGGGACCATGTGCACCTTACATGATATTTGTTTAAAAAAAAATCAAACAAGAGGAGAGGTCCTGCAGGCAGAAGAAACAGTGTTATTTTGTCTGATATTAATAATCCGCAATTTAAAAATCATTTTAATCCAATACAGTTAAGTATAAAGATTGAAAGCATAAGATATTTATTTCACGATAACGTGGAGATGAAATAAAGTTCAGTAACACAATCTCTTTGAGAATTCAAAGTGCTATCCTAAGTTATATCTCAATGAAATAGGAAACATTGAGTTAAGTAGTGTTTACATTCAGTGACCATAAGGTATAATGGACTAAGATCACTCAGTCCAAGTTCTTCTTGTAGCAGAATAGTATGCATACTCCATCTGTTGTAAACTAGGTATAGTTCTAATTAAATATTGGCCAAAGGCCTTCTAAATCTCTTTATTATTGTTATTATTATTAATCATTATCATTATCATTATTTTAAATCTAGTATAGTTAACATAAAGTGTTATATTAATTTCAAGTGTAGATGTAGTGATTCAACACTTCCATACATCACCAATGCACTCCTTAATCTCCATCACCTATTCACCCATCCCCTACCCACTTGTCCTCAGGTAACTGTCAGTTTTTTCTCTGTAGTTAAGAGTCTGGTTTTTTTGGATTCTCTCACTCACTCCTTTCCCCCACACTCTTTGTCATTTTTTCTTAAATTCCACATATGAGCAAAATCATATGGCGTCTGTCTTTCTTTGATTGACTTACTTCACTTAAAATTATACTCTCTAGCTCTATACATATCATTGCAAACGGCAAGATTTCATTCTTTTTTGTGGCTTTAATAACTCATTATATACATATATATCCTTCATGTATCAATGGATGTTGGGAGCCGTTTCTGAACTCATAAGTTGAGAAAGAACTCCTTGTGAGGTTAAGGTAAGTTGCACGGACTCTTACCGTCAGATGGTGATTGATATCCACCCCCACCCAATTGTTTCTGCTTGAGCACCAACCACCAAGGCACCTTGTTGATTGGCATTAGCAGTGACTCATTCTGGCCTTGCTGTGCTGATTGTACTTTATGAAGGAACCTACTACCATAGGAACTTCTTCTTTTGTGGTTGTGAGAGCAACCTTGCGTTCCTCAAAGACTTTTCCTAATACCTCCCATTAAGCGATAAGCAAGCTATTGACCCCTGCTCACAAGGAACTAACTTTTGCCCTTACTATGCTAATGCCACCTCTGGGCTGTTCCCCATAACTTTTGCATATCAGTGTTCTGAAGAATCTTTACTGATCAAAGGATTTATCATCAGAATGCCACTTCTGTGCCATCCCCCAAACACTAAATCATAAAATAAAGTTGAGTCTCAGACCGTGCAGAGAGGCCTGGCTGGTGACCAGAAAGAATCTCGTGCCTCTCTCATCCCTCCCTGGCCGACACCGTCCATCCTTCGGGGACCCGGGGACCTGGCCGGAGCTGGACTCCGCCAAATGGACACTTGAGCTGCTTCCATAATTATAATTTGTGTATGGAAAATAATTCTGTTAAAAATAAGGGGTGCATGTATCCTTTTGAATTAGTAATTTTGTAGTTTCGGGGTAAGTATCCAGTAGTGCAATTACTGGATCATAGGGTAGGTCTTTTTAACGTTTGAAGAACCTCCACACTGTTTTCCAGAGTGGCTGCACCAGTTTACATCCCACCAACAGTGCAAGAGTGTTCCTTCTTCCCCACATCCTTGGCAACATCTGCTGATTCTTGAGTTTTTTATTTTCACCATCTGACAGGTGTGAATTTGTTATATCGCATTGTAGCTTTAATTAGCATTTCACTGATGATAAGTGATGTTGAATATCTTTTCACATGTCTGTTTCAGATGTCTTTGGAGAAATGTCTGTTCAAGGGATTATTTGTTTCTTGGGGTGTTGAGTTGCATCAGTTTTTTTAAAAATATATTTTGGATATTAACTCTTTATCAGATATGTCATTTGCAAATATCTTCTCTCATTCAGTAGATTGCCTTTTAGTTTTGTTGATTATTTCCTTATGCTATGCATAAGCTTTTTATTTTGTTATAGTCCCAATAGTTTAGTCTTGCTTTAGTGTCTCTTGCCTCAGGAGACCTATCTAGAAAAACATTGCTATGTGCAAGGTCAGAGACATTACTGCCTTTGTTTGCTTTTAGCATTTTTAAGGTCTCAGGTCTCACATTCAAGTATTTAATCCATTTTGAATTCATTTTTGTGTATGGAGTATGAAAGTGCTCTAGTTTCATTCTTTTGCACGCAGCTGACTGGTTTTTCCATCACTATTTATTGAAAAGGATGCCATTTCCCCCCCCCACTGGATATTCTTCCTATCATACTATTTTGATTGCTACAGCTTTTATTGTATTTAAAGTAAATGCATCCCTTATCAGTTTTTATTGTCCCTCGACAGTTTATTGAACCCTAAAATGTCTGGGCCATAATGAACTGTGCAAAATTATTGTTCCAAGTCAGATGACTGTAGCAGGACATTGTAAGGACATGTAGTCATGTTTTTGCACTAATTCAAGTTTTAGATAATATTTAGTAGTTTATTTAAAGTAAAAACTGATGTAAGATAGAAACTCGCATTTTCTCTCAAGCTTTTGAATGACCTTCAGAGCTTATTGTGATCACCGTTACATCACAAATGTGTAACCAGGAAATTCCTTAAATCTTAGCCTGAACTTCAAGTTATACAACCAGAGATGTTTTCATAGCAGATTCATTAGTTCTACAAACTAATAACAAAGCAGCAGAAACAGAACTTACAAAAACAATACCATTTTCAATTGCACCAAATATTTACAATACCTAGGAGTACACATACTTAAGGAGGTAAAAGACTTGTACTCTGAAAACTATAAAACATTGATGAAAGAAGTTCAATATTACAAAATAAAATGGAATGATATTCCATGCCCCTAGATCAGAAGAACAAATACTGTTAAAATGTCCGTACTACACCCCTCAATGTACAGATTTAATGCAATCCCTAACAGAATACCAACAGTGTATTTTCTAGAAGTAAAACAAGCCATTCTAAGATTTTTGTGGAGCCGCAAATGACCCCAAATAGCAAAGTGATCTTGAAAAAGAAAAACAAAGCTAGAGGTATCACAATTCCAGACTTCAGGTTACACGACAAAGGTGTAATAATCAAAACAGTATGGCACTGATGCAAAAATAGACACAAAATCAACAGAGCAGAATTCAAATAAGCCCATGCGCCTATGGTCAATTAGTGCACAACAAATGAGGCAAGAATATGCAAAGGAACAGACAGTCTTTTCAAACAAATGCTTTTAAGAAACCTGGACAGCTCATGGAAAAGATTAAACTGGACCATTTTTTTTACACCACAAACAAAAATAAAGTCTTAATGGATTAATGTGAGATCTGAAACCATAAAACTCCTAAAAACTACACGCAAAAGACTCTTGGATGTCTTCTGAAGATATCTCCTGAGGCAAGAGAAACTAAAGCAAAACCAAGGTATTGAGTCTACATCGAAATAAAAAGCTTTTGGGGCACCTGGGTGGCTTAGTCGGTTAAGCGTCCGACTTTCGCTTAGGTCATGATC
Organism: Crocuta crocuta; assembly: GCF_008692635.1. Taxonomy (NCBI): domain Eukaryota; kingdom Metazoa; phylum Chordata; class Mammalia; order Carnivora; family Hyaenidae; genus Crocuta; species Crocuta crocuta. The sequence goes on along the minus strand of NW_027530561.1, from coordinate 41,909 downwards.
TCGCGGTTCGTGGGTTCGAGCCCCGCGTCGGGGTCTGTGCTGACTGCCAGCACAGAGCCTGGAGCCTGTTTCAGTCTGTATCTCCCTCTCTCTCTGACCCTCCCCTGCTCATGCTGTCTCTCTCTCTCTCCTAGAAATAAAAATTTAAAAAAAGAAATAAAAAGCTTTTGCACACTGAAGGAAACCGTAAGCTAAACAAAAATACAACCCAGTAAGTGGGAGAAGATATTTGCAAATGGTATATTTGACAAGGGGTTGGTTAATATAGAAAATATATAGAGAAATTATACAACTCCACCAAAACCCAAAAAATCTGATTGAAGAAATGGGCAGAAGACCTCAATAGACACAACTCAACAACAACAAGAAAAAGCGCTAAGGAAAGCATACAAAAGACCAATAGATATGAAAAGATATTCAACATTATTACTCACAATAGAAATGCACATCAAAACCATAATGAGATATCATCTCACACCAGTCACAAAGGCTAGTATCAAAAAGATAAATACCACATAATTTTACCTATATGTGGAATCTAAGCGAACAAACAGAAAGCAACTAAACAGACTGTGAAATACAGAGAACAAACTGGTGGTCGTCAGAAAAAAGGTGGGTGGGTGTGGGGAAAGGTAAAATAAATAAAGGGAGGTAAGTACACACTTCCAGTTATTAAATAATTAAGTCACAAAGATAAATAGTACAATGTAGAGAATATAGTCAATAATATTGTAATAATGTAGGATGATAGATGGAGACTCCACTTGTGGTCAACTTTGAGTAATGTGTAAAATTGTTGGATCAACATGTTGCGCACCTAAAACTAACATAAAATTTTATGTTAATTGTCTTCAAACAAAAAGGGGGGTGGGGACAAACACCGTATTAGAGGAGGGAGTTGCTACTTGCAGGACATCATCAGAGTTTACTGGGCTGATGGCAGGTCCCCTTTCTTTTTCTTCATTTAAGAAAAAAGACAGCTTTATTGAGTTATAGTTCACATAGGTCTTATTTTTTGACCTACTTATCAGTAAAAGATATATTTGTTTAAAAATCATTAATAAAAATATTTTTAACAAGAAAAGCTTTGACTGAAGAACCCAGGATGCAGGGCATAGCGTAGGGAATTCTGCCATTTTAGAAAAAAATGAGAAAATAGATTCTACATATTTGCTCATACGTACATAAAAATGGGCATGTGAGGATGACAAGGACCCCTCCGGTACAGACACTTGAAGAACGGCCATAGTGTGTGGAGAGACATATTATTGTATACATCTTATAAATCTTGAGTTATAAAATATATAGCAGATTTCTATTCAACAAATAAATAAAAAATAAATAAAAATTAAAAGTTTGCAACTATCCTTGCAAAGGACACAGGGCTACTCTCTATTCAGTTTCCACACCAAGACATACTGCTTTTTTTTACATTTAAGTTTTGGTTAGTTAACATACAGTAACATTGGTTACTGGTGATCCATCACTTGCATACGTCACCTGGTTTTCCTCGAAAGTGCCCTCTTTAGCTTATCCCCCATCTAGC
>NW_027530561.1:33173-40322 GCF_008692635.1 Crocuta crocuta | reverse complement strand
CTCCTGCCTGTGCTGTGTATTTGCCAAATTCTGACGCATCCAGGTGGTGAGAAGCCTCACACAGTCCATGCAGGTCAGGCAGTATCCTAGGATGCCTAGAAGCATGGAAGACAGAGAGTGTGTTTGGAGAGGAAAGAAATCGTCAGCATTAGAGTATTTTGAAAATAACAAATCAAGCGTATGTCTATGCTATTAGTACAGGAAATGGCAAAGGACTGAGTCAAATGACAATTCTGGACAGTTATTACACAAGTACAAAGCAATGCTCATCACCTAGGTTATTCCTTCCATACGTGTTTACAAATACTTGAATTGGGCATGGGTATCCCATTGTTAAAAGCTACACTGCTGATCCTCATCCATATACTCTCAGCCCCCAAAACCTCTCCTTCCTCACCACCCCTATTGCAGTTAATTTATGCATCAAGGGACCGAGGCCAAGACCTAGATTTCTCCCTCTCTCCCACTCTCACCACACCCAAAAATATCCAAGCCCTGGAAGGTTAATATGTTTTGTATATCACACATATATCCCTCCCCTGCTCTCCAGAACTGTTGCAGTTTCTTGCCACCTCACATCCCTGCAAACCATTCACCGTTCCACCCACACACTGGATTGGATAACCCTCATTGGGGAAGGGTGAGCTGGAACGGTCCCAGTTTTCTCTTTTCATGGTGTCCTCCTTTGGATGATAAATTCTGTGGTCACCTTATAAGCTTCAGTCCCCTACTTAGTCCTCCCTAGTTGGCACAGTCCTTTTAGCTCAATAGATTTTTCAAGAATCAGCTAGTGGACCTCTTCCCTCATTTCCTACTATGACTGACTTTGCACTCGTTGCTCGAGCAACAGATCTGCTTGCAGTTCCCCAGATGTTCCCAGGTGCCTCATGATCTCCCTTTTGCCTGGAAGATTTTCCCTCTTCCATTTGCCCTGCTCATTCCAACTCAGCCTGCAGGCCTTACTTAGAACTCATTTCCTCCATGAAAGCCTTTCATGATGACCCAGACTGGTCCATGAACCCCTGGCTTGTACCCCAGAATCAGAACAACCTTTTGTGTGATATGATGGCTTGTGATACTAACCGAGTGGGCAACTTTGAGCATTTGAGCATCTGACTAATCTGTTGAGGGTGTAGCCATGGGTGACTTCCTGAGAAAACGCTGATGCCCTACTCTGCAACCTCCTTCCAAGTCCAGCTTTACATGGAGAAAAATAAGATTCCCCACACAGGTTAGGGAATTTGGCAGTGTGCCGCAGCATGGAGAAAAGATACTGTACAACACAGAAGAAAGCCTAGGATGGTCTTGTCTCTCAAGTTTCCAGAGTGTCTTGGGATGACAGCCCAATTGCCAATGTGCCTTCCAGGGAAGTACATTAGTAGCTAAGGTACGGACTTTCACTCTGAAATGAGGGATGATGGGTTGTATCTTGTGTGGTTTGTGGCCAGAATCTGGCACATCTTGGCAGATGCAGGTAATAGGTAACAGGTAACAACACCTGGGGTTCAGCCTGGCCGACATCACATTGCACAATCTCTCAAAATTTAGGCTCAGTCCTGGGGGCTAGGAAAGGAGAAACCCTGAGAATGCTGAGATTGCCCGGAATTCCTTTATGGAATGTGGACTCAGGAAAAAAAAATTGAAGTCAGGAATAAAAGGAATAGCAACTCAGACTTCTGGACACATGTGAGAGGGTGGCCTCAGATTTGTAACTTTTTTTTTTCCATATGTATATCCCAGGGCCTATGATAACACAGGGATATCAAAAAGCACTTAGCACAAGTTTCTTGAACTGCATTCCCGACATGCTACCAAAAGATGCCCTTCTCTCTGAAACTGTTTCGTGTTCAAGATAGGAGAAGGTGGAGAGACTCTCTACTAGCACCTCCCTAGAGGGAATGAAGGAAGTGGAATTTCAGGGAAAGAGTCAGGGAGATCAAACTTGAAGCCAAGGGATGTGTAGCAATGGTAGCGAATAGGCTTTATAGGTTGGGCAGGAGGGACCATGTGCACCTTACATGATATTTGTTTAAAAAAAAATCAAACAAGAGGAGAGGTCCTGCAGGCAGAAGAAACAGTGTTATTTTGTCTGATATTAATAATCCGCAATTTAAAAATCATTTTAATCCAATACAGTTAAGTATAAAGATTGAAAGCATAAGATATTTATTTCACGATAACGTGGAGATGAAATAAAGTTCAGTAACACAATCTCTTTGAGAATTCAAAGTGCTATCCTAAGTTATATCTCAATGAAATAGGAAACATTGAGTTAAGTAGTGTTTACATTCAGTGACCATAAGGTATAATGGACTAAGATCACTCAGTCCAAGTTCTTCTTGTAGCAGAATAGTATGCATACTCCATCTGTTGTAAACTAGGTATAGTTCTAATTAAATATTGGCCAAAGGCCTTCTAAATCTCTTTATTATTGTTATTATTATTAATCATTATCATTATCATTATTTTAAATCTAGTATAGTTAACATAAAGTGTTATATTAATTTCAAGTGTAGATGTAGTGATTCAACACTTCCATACATCACCAATGCACTCCTTAATCTCCATCACCTATTCACCCATCCCCTACCCACTTGTCCTCAGGTAACTGTCAGTTTTTTCTCTGTAGTTAAGAGTCTGGTTTTTTTGGATTCTCTCACTCACTCCTTTCCCCCACACTCTTTGTCATTTTTTCTTAAATTCCACATATGAGCAAAATCATATGGCGTCTGTCTTTCTTTGATTGACTTACTTCACTTAAAATTATACTCTCTAGCTCTATACATATCATTGCAAACGGCAAGATTTCATTCTTTTTTGTGGCTTTAATAACTCATTATATACATATATATCCTTCATGTATCAATGGATGTTGGGAGCCGTTTCTGAACTCATAAGTTGAGAAAGAACTCCTTGTGAGGTTAAGGTAAGTTGCACGGACTCTTACCGTCAGATGGTGATTGATATCCACCCCCACCCAATTGTTTCTGCTTGAGCACCAACCACCAAGGCACCTTGTTGATTGGCATTAGCAGTGACTCATTCTGGCCTTGCTGTGCTGATTGTACTTTATGAAGGAACCTACTACCATAGGAACTTCTTCTTTTGTGGTTGTGAGAGCAACCTTGCGTTCCTCAAAGACTTTTCCTAATACCTCCCATTAAGCGATAAGCAAGCTATTGACCCCTGCTCACAAGGAACTAACTTTTGCCCTTACTATGCTAATGCCACCTCTGGGCTGTTCCCCATAACTTTTGCATATCAGTGTTCTGAAGAATCTTTACTGATCAAAGGATTTATCATCAGAATGCCACTTCTGTGCCATCCCCCAAACACTAAATCATAAAATAAAGTTGAGTCTCAGACCGTGCAGAGAGGCCTGGCTGGTGACCAGAAAGAATCTCGTGCCTCTCTCATCCCTCCCTGGCCGACACCGTCCATCCTTCGGGGACCCGGGGACCTGGCCGGAGCTGGACTCCGCCAAATGGACACTTGAGCTGCTTCCATAATTATAATTTGTGTATGGAAAATAATTCTGTTAAAAATAAGGGGTGCATGTATCCTTTTGAATTAGTAATTTTGTAGTTTCGGGGTAAGTATCCAGTAGTGCAATTACTGGATCATAGGGTAGGTCTTTTTAACGTTTGAAGAACCTCCACACTGTTTTCCAGAGTGGCTGCACCAGTTTACATCCCACCAACAGTGCAAGAGTGTTCCTTCTTCCCCACATCCTTGGCAACATCTGCTGATTCTTGAGTTTTTTATTTTCACCATCTGACAGGTGTGAATTTGTTATATCGCATTGTAGCTTTAATTAGCATTTCACTGATGATAAGTGATGTTGAATATCTTTTCACATGTCTGTTTCAGATGTCTTTGGAGAAATGTCTGTTCAAGGGATTATTTGTTTCTTGGGGTGTTGAGTTGCATCAGTTTTTTTAAAAATATATTTTGGATATTAACTCTTTATCAGATATGTCATTTGCAAATATCTTCTCTCATTCAGTAGATTGCCTTTTAGTTTTGTTGATTATTTCCTTATGCTATGCATAAGCTTTTTATTTTGTTATAGTCCCAATAGTTTAGTCTTGCTTTAGTGTCTCTTGCCTCAGGAGACCTATCTAGAAAAACATTGCTATGTGCAAGGTCAGAGACATTACTGCCTTTGTTTGCTTTTAGCATTTTTAAGGTCTCAGGTCTCACATTCAAGTATTTAATCCATTTTGAATTCATTTTTGTGTATGGAGTATGAAAGTGCTCTAGTTTCATTCTTTTGCACGCAGCTGACTGGTTTTTCCATCACTATTTATTGAAAAGGATGCCATTTCCCCCCCCCACTGGATATTCTTCCTATCATACTATTTTGATTGCTACAGCTTTTATTGTATTTAAAGTAAATGCATCCCTTATCAGTTTTTATTGTCCCTCGACAGTTTATTGAACCCTAAAATGTCTGGGCCATAATGAACTGTGCAAAATTATTGTTCCAAGTCAGATGACTGTAGCAGGACATTGTAAGGACATGTAGTCATGTTTTTGCACTAATTCAAGTTTTAGATAATATTTAGTAGTTTATTTAAAGTAAAAACTGATGTAAGATAGAAACTCGCATTTTCTCTCAAGCTTTTGAATGACCTTCAGAGCTTATTGTGATCACCGTTACATCACAAATGTGTAACCAGGAAATTCCTTAAATCTTAGCCTGAACTTCAAGTTATACAACCAGAGATGTTTTCATAGCAGATTCATTAGTTCTACAAACTAATAACAAAGCAGCAGAAACAGAACTTACAAAAACAATACCATTTTCAATTGCACCAAATATTTACAATACCTAGGAGTACACATACTTAAGGAGGTAAAAGACTTGTACTCTGAAAACTATAAAACATTGATGAAAGAAGTTCAATATTACAAAATAAAATGGAATGATATTCCATGCCCCTAGATCAGAAGAACAAATACTGTTAAAATGTCCGTACTACACCCCTCAATGTACAGATTTAATGCAATCCCTAACAGAATACCAACAGTGTATTTTCTAGAAGTAAAACAAGCCATTCTAAGATTTTTGTGGAGCCGCAAATGACCCCAAATAGCAAAGTGATCTTGAAAAAGAAAAACAAAGCTAGAGGTATCACAATTCCAGACTTCAGGTTACACGACAAAGGTGTAATAATCAAAACAGTATGGCACTGATGCAAAAATAGACACAAAATCAACAGAGCAGAATTCAAATAAGCCCATGCGCCTATGGTCAATTAGTGCACAACAAATGAGGCAAGAATATGCAAAGGAACAGACAGTCTTTTCAAACAAATGCTTTTAAGAAACCTGGACAGCTCATGGAAAAGATTAAACTGGACCATTTTTTTTACACCACAAACAAAAATAAAGTCTTAATGGATTAATGTGAGATCTGAAACCATAAAACTCCTAAAAACTACACGCAAAAGACTCTTGGATGTCTTCTGAAGATATCTCCTGAGGCAAGAGAAACTAAAGCAAAACCAAGGTATTGAGTCTACATCGAAATACAAAGCTTTTGGGGCACCTGGGTGGCTTAGTCGGTTAAGCGTCAGACTTTCGCTTAGGTCATGATCTCGCGGTTCGTGGGTTCGAGCCCCGCGTCGGGGTCTGTGCTGACTGCCAGCACAGAGCCTGGAGCCTGTTTCAGTCTGTATCTCCCTCTCTCTCTGACCCTCCCCTGCTCATGCTGTCTCTCTCTCTCTCCTAGAAATAAAAATTTAAAAAAAGAAATAAAAAGCTTTTGCACACTGAAGGAAACCGTAAGCTAAACAAAAATACAACCCAGTAAGTGGGAGAAGATATTTGCAAATGGTATATTTGACAAGGGGTTGGTTAATATAGAAAATATATAGAGAAATTATACAACTCCACCAAAACCCAAAAAATCTGATTGAAGAAATGGGCAGAAGACCTCAATAGACACAACTCAACAACAACAAGAAAAAGCGCTAAGGAAAGCATACAAAAGACCAATAGATATGAAAAGATATTCAACATTATTACTCACAATAGAAATGCACATCAAAACCATAATGAGATATCATCTCACACCAGTCACAAAGGCTAGTATCAAAAAGATAAATACCACATAATTTTACCTATATGTGGAATCTAAGCGAACAAACAGAAAGCAACTAAACAGACTGTGAAATACAGAGAACAAACTGGTGGTCGTCAGAAAAAAGGTGGGTGGGTGTGGGGAAAGGTAAAATAAATAAAGGGAGGTAAGTACACACTTCCAGTTATTAAATAATTAAGTCACAAAGATAAATAGTACAATGTAGAGAATATAGTCAATAATATTGTAATAATGTAGGATGATAGATGGAGACTCCACTTGTGGTCAACTTTGAGTAATGTGTAAAATTGTTGGATCAACATGTTGCGCACCTAAAACTAACATAAAATTTTATGTTAATTGTCTTCAAACAAAAAGGGGGGTGGGGACAAACACCGTATTAGAGGAGGGAGTTGCTACTTGCAGGACATCATCAGAGTTTACTGGGCTGATGGCAGGTCCCCTTTCTTTTTCTTCATTTAAGAAAAAAGACAGCTTTATTGAGTTATAGTTCACATAGGTCTTATTTTTTGACCTACTTATCAGTAAAAGATATATTTGTTTAAAAATCATTAATAAAAATATTTTTAACAAGAAAAGCTTTGACTGAAGAACCCAGGATGCAGGGCATAGCGTAGGGAATTCTGCCATTTTAGAAAAAAATGAGAAAATAGATTCTACATATTTGCTCATACGTACATAAAAATGGGCATGTGAGGATGACAAGGACCCCTCCGGTACAGACACTTGAAGAACGGCCATAGTGTGTGGAGAGACATATTATTGTATACATCTTATAAATCTTGAGTTATAAAATATATAGCAGATTTCTATTCAACAAATAAATAAAAAATAAATAAAAATTAAAAGTTTGCAACTATCCTTGCAAAGGACACAGGGCTACTCTCTATTCAGTTTCCACACCAAGACATACTGCTTTTTTTTACATTTAAGTTTTGGTTAGTTAACATACAGTAACATTGGTTACTGGTGATCCATCACTTGCATACGTCACCTGGTTTTCCTCGAAAGTGCCCTCTTTAGCTTATCCCCCATCTAGC
>NW_027530561.1:0-33166 GCF_008692635.1 Crocuta crocuta | reverse complement strand
ATCACCCATCTAGCTCCTCCCCCCCCCCCACTGCACTCCATCAAATCTCAGTTTATTCTCTATCTTCAGGTGTCTCTGAATTTGTTTCCCACTCTCCTTTTTTATTTTGGTCTCCTTCACATATGTTCATCTGTTTTCTTTCTTAAGTTCCACTTTGAGTGAGATCATGTGGTATTTGTCTTTCTCTGACATATTTAATCTGGCATGATACACTCTAGTTCCATCCATGTCATTGCAAATGGCAAGATTTCATTTTTCTGATGGCTGAGTAATATTCCATTGTACATATATACCACGTCTTCATTATCCATTCATCAGTTGATGGACATTTGGGCTGTTGACATTGTCTGTTGTTGACAATGCTGTTATAAACATTGGGCTGCATGTAATTCTTTAACACGGTATTTTTCTATCATTTGGGTAAATACCTAGTAGTGCAATTGTTTGATTGTAAGGTAGTTCTACTTTTAACCTTTTGAGGAGCCTCCATACTGTTCTCTAGAGTAGCTACACCAGATTACATTCCAACAACCAGTGCAAGAGGTCCTTTCTCCACATCCTCACCAATACCTGTTGTTTCTTGTGTTCTTAATTTTAGCCATTCTGATGGGTGTGAGGTGGTATCTCATCATGGTTTTCATTTGTATTTCCCTGACGAGTGATGATGAGTGATGGTGGGCATCTTTTCATGGGTCAGCTAGCCATCTAGATGTCTTCTTTGGAAAAGTGTCTATTCTTCCCATTTCCTAACAGACCATTTGTTTTTGGGTGTTGAGTTTGGTAAGTTCCTTATAGATTTTGCTTCAAAGATAAGTTCTTTATCAGATATGTTGTTAGCAAATATCTTCTCCCATTCCATAGGCTGTTTTTTAGTTTAGTTGATTGTTTCCTTTGCTGTGCAGAAACTTCTCATCTTTATGAGGTCCCAATAGTTCACGTTTACTTTTGTTTCTCTTCCCTTTGGCAATGTGTTTAGTAAGAAGTTGCTCCAACCGAGGTCAAAGAGTTTGCTACCCGTGTTCTCCTCTAGGATTTTAATGAATTCCTGTTTCACATTTAAGTCTCATCAATTTTTTTTTACATTTTATTTAAATCCAAGATACTTAACGTGCAAGGTAATAATGGGTACAGGAGTAGAATTTATCACTTGCTTATAATACCCAGTGCTCATCCGAACAAGTGTCCTCCTTAGTACCCATCACCAATTACTCTATCCCACCCACCTCCCTTCCAGCAATCCTTAGTACGCTCTCTGTATTTAAGACTCTCTTATGGTTTGCCTCCCTACTGTTATATTATTTTTCCTTCCCTTGCACTATGCTCATCTCTTTTGTTTCTTATATTCCACATATGGGTGAAATCATATGGTATTTGTCTTTCTCTGACTGGCTTATTTCACTTAGCATATCACATTCTAGTCTCACCCATGCTATTGCAAATGGCAATATTTCCTTATTTATGACCCCTGGTAATATTCAATTGATTATATATATATAATGTATATATGTATATACATACATAATGTATATGTGTATATATAATGTATATATATAATGTATATATATATAATGTGTATATATGTATATATAATGTATATATGTATATATGTGTATATATATAATGTATATATGTGTATATAGATACATTTATTTATTTATAATAAATAATATATATAAATAATACATTACATATATCTATATATCTATATCTATACACACCACAATATACCACATCTTCTTTATCTGTTTCTCAGTCGAAGAACATTCGGGCTCTTTCATTAAATTGGCTACTATTGATAGTGCTGCTATAAGTATTGGGGTGCATATGCCCCCTTTGAATCAGCATTTCTGTTTCCTTTGTGTAAATACCTAGTCGTGCAATTGCTAGGTTATAGGGTAATTCTATTTTTAATTTTTTGAAGAAACTCCAAACTGTTTTCCAGAGTGGCTACATGAGTTTGCAGTCTTACCAGCAGTGCAGAAGGCTTCTCTTTTTTCCACATCCTCACCAACATCCGTTGTCCCTGAGGTGTTAATTTTAGCCATTCTGACGGGTGTGATGTGGTATCCTATTGTGGTTTTGATTTCTATTTTCCTGATGATGAGCGATGTTGAACATCTTTTCATGTCCTTTGCTGATTTCTTTACTAGATTATTCTGTTTTTTTGCGTGTTGAGTTTGGTAAGATCTTTATAGATTTTGCGTACTAACCGTTTATCAGATATGTCATTTGCAAATATCTTCTCCCCTTCAATCAGTCGCCTATTAGTTTTGCTGATTGTTTCCTTCACTGTTCAGAAGCTTTTTATCTTGGTGAGGTCCCAATAGTTCATTTTTGTTTTTGTTTCCCTTGCCTCCGGAGACATGTCTAGTAAGAAGTTGCTGCAGCCAAGGTCAATGGGGTTGCTGTCTCTAGGACTTTGGTGGTTTCCTGTTTTACGTTTAGGCCTTTCATCCATTTTGAGTTTATTTTTGTGAAAGGCGTAAGAAAGTGGTCCAGGTTCTTCTGCATGTTACTGTCTAGTTTTCCCAACACCATTTGCTGAGGAGACTGTCTTTTTTCCTTTAGATACTCTTTCCTGTTTTGTCGAAGATTAGCTGGTCATACATTTTTGCGTCCATTTCTGGGTTCTTTATTCTGTTACATTGATCTATGTGTCTGGTTTTGTGCCAGTACCATACTGTCTTGACGATTATAGCTTTGTAATACAGCTTGAAGTCTGGAATTGTCACGACTCCAGCTTTGGTTTCCCTTTTCAACGTTACTTTGGCTATTCTGAGTCTTCTCTGATTCCATAGAAATTTTAGAATTGTTTGTTCTAGCCCTGTGAGGAATGCTAGTGTTATTTTGAGGGGGATTCCATTAAATGTGTAGATTCCTTTGGCTATTATAGTCATTTTAACAATATTTGTTCTTCCAATATATATGAGAATGAATGCTTTTCCATTTCTTCGTGTCTTCCTCAGTTCTTTCATAAGCATTCTATAGTTCTCAGCGTATAGATCTTTTATCTCTGTGGTTAGGTTTATTCCCAGTTATTTTGCGGCTTTTGGTGAAATTGTAAATGGGGTCGATTCTTTGATTTTTCTTTCTGTTGCTTCATTATGGGTGTAGAGAAATGCAACTGGTTACTGTAACGCATTTCATATTTTGTGACATAGCCGAATTTGTGTATCAGTTGTAACAGTTTTTTGGTGGAATCTTTCAGGCTTTCTATATAGAGTATCATGTTATCTGCAAATAGTGAAAGTTGAACTTCTTCCTTGCCAATTTGGATGTTTTTAAATTTCTCATTGTTGTCTGATGGCTGAGGCTTAGACTTTCACTACTCTGCTGAATATTAATGGTGAGAATGGGCGTTCTTGTCATGTTCCTGACCATAGGGGAAAGGCTGTAAGTTTTTCCCTGTTGAGGATGATATTAGCTTTGAGTCTCATATATGGACTTTATGATGTTGAGGTTTTTTCCATTTACTCCTACTTTATTGAAGGGTAGCCTTTTTTTTTTTTCTTCAAGAATGGATGCTATTTTTGTCAAATGCTTTTTCTGCAACTGTTAACAAGATCATATGATTCTATCCTTTCTTTTATTAATGTGGTGTATCACATTGTTTGATTCACAAATATTAAACCACCTTGCAGCCCACAATAAACCCCACTTGATTACAGTGAACATATTGTTTAATGTACTGTTGAATTAGATTTACTAGTATTTTACTGAGAATTTTTGCCTCATGTACATCAGAGATATTGACTGTATTTTTTTTCCATTTATTCCAGACATTTCCATTTGCCTGGTTTTGGAATTAAGGTAATACCGGCTTCATAGAAGGAGTTTGGAAGTTTTTCTTCCATTTATAAGTTTTGGAGTACTTTGAGAAGAATAGGTATTAACCCTTCTTTAAATGTCTGGTAGAAGTCTCCTGGGAAGCCATCTGGCACTAGACTTTTGTTTGTTGGGAGATTTTTGATTACTGATTCAATTTCTTTGCAGGTTATGGGTCTGTTCAAATTTTCTATTTCTTCTTGTTTCACTTTTGGTAGTTTGTGAGTTTCTTGGAATTTATCCATTTGTCCCAGATTGTCTAGTCTGCTGGCATATAATTTGCCCCAATATTCTCTTATAAAAGTTTGTATTTCTGTGGTGTTGGTGGTAATCTTTCCTCTTTCATTCATCATTTTATACATTTGGATTCTTACCCCTTTCCTTTTGATTAAGTCTCTATAGGGGTTTACCAATTTTACTAAATCTTTTGAAGAACCAACTCTTGTTTTCACTGGTCTGCTCCACTGGGTTGTTATTGTTGTTGTTGATGTTGCTATACCATTTATTATTTCTTCTCTAATCTTTATATATCCCTTATTCTTCTTTAGGCTTTATTTGCTGTTCTTTTTCTAGCTCCTTTAGGTACAAGATTAGGTTGTGTATTTGGGACCTTTTTTGCTTCTTGAGCTAGGACTCAATTATAATATACTTCCCTCTCAGAACGGCCTTTGCCTCATCCCAAATGTTTGGACTGTCGTGTTTCATCTTAATTTGTTTCCATGTATTTTTAAACTTTATTCTTGAGTATCCCATTATCCTATTTATTCTTTAGTAGGATGATCTTTAACTTTCATGTATGTGAGGGCTTTCCAATTTTTTTCTTGTGGTTGACTTCAAGTTTCATAGGTTGTGATTTGAAAATATGCATAGTACGATCTTCCTCTTTTGTGCCTTTTCAGGGCTGATTTGTGGCCCACTCTGTGATGTCTTCTGGAGAATGTTGCATGTGCGCTCAAAAAGAATGTCTATTCTGCTGCTTTAGGATAATGTGTTCTGAATATATCTATTAAGTACATCCAGTCCAGTGTGTGGTTGAAAGCCATTGTTTTCTCATTGAATTTCTACTTAGACGATCTGTCCATTGTTGTCAGTAGGGTGTTAAAGCCCCCTACTATTATTCTATTATTATCAATGGGTTTCTTCATGTTTTTTATTGATTTATTTACACATTTGGGTGTTTCAAGTTGGGGACATATATTTACAATTGTTAAAGCTTTTTTATTTTTATTCATTTTGAACGAGCACAATCAGAGGAAGGGCAGAGAGAGAGAGAGAGAGAGAATACAAGTAGGTTCTGCACTGTCAATGCAGAGCTTGGTCCCACAAGCTTTGAGTTCATGTCCTGAGAGAAAATCAAGTGTCTGACACTTAACAGATTGAGCCACTGAGGCTCTCTACACTTAGTAGTTCTTCTTGATGGATAGACCCTTTAATTATGATATAATGCCCTTCTTCATCTTTTGCTGCACTCTTTGTTTTAAGATCTAATTTGCCTGATATATGTATGACTACTCCAGCTTTCTTTTGATGTCTGTTAGAATGATAAATGTTTCTCTATTCTCCTCACTTATTTATTTTTTTTAAACGTTCATTTATTTTTGAGAGAGATAGAGACAGATGAACAGGGAAGGGGCAGAGGGAGAGGGAGACACAGAATCTGAAGCAGCCTCCAGGCTCTGAGCTATCAGCACAGAGCCCGATGTGGGGCTCGATCCCACAGACTGTGAGATCATGACTGGAGCCGAAGTCGGACACTCAACCAACTGAGCCACCCAGGCCCCCTCTCCTCAACTTTTTAAAAAATGTTTCTTTATTTTTGAGAGACGGAGAGAGTGAGAGCTCGGGAAGAGACCGATGCAGAGGGAGACAGAGAACCCCAAGCAGGGCTCTGAGCTGACAGCAGAGAGCTCAATGTGGGGCTGGAACTCAAGAACCATGAGATCATGACCTGAGCCAAAGTTGGACGCTTAACCAACTGAGCCATCCAGGAACCCCCAGCCCCTCACTTTCAATCTGCAGATGTCTTTAGGTCTGAAATGAGTCTCTTGTAGGCTACATACAGATGGATTTTCTATTCCCTTGTTTTGTTTTTTTATCCATTCTGATACTCCATTTCTTTTGAGTGGAGCACTTAGTCCATTTACATTCAGAGTGATTATTGAAAGATATTAATTCAGTTCCACTGTGTTGCCTGTAGAGTTGCTGTATGTTGGTGATGTTCTCTGGTCCTTTCTAGTCTTTGCTGCTTTGGTCCTTTTCCCCCTCCACTCAAAGAGTCCCTCTTTAAAATTTCGTATAGAGCTGGTTTAGTTGTCACGAACTCCTTTAGTTCTTGCTTTTATGGGAAACTCTTTATCTGTCCATCTATTCTGAATGACAGTCTTGCTGGATTAAAAAAACAATCTTGGCTACATATTGTTCCCATTCAGCACATTGAATATACCCTGCCCCTTCTTTATGGTCTGCCAGATTTCTGTGGACAAATCTGCTGTGAACCTTATCTGTGTTCTCTTGTATTTAAGGACCCCTCCCCCCCTCCTCGGCTGCATTCAGGATTCTTTCCCTGTGTGTATTTCATGAATTTGACTATGATATGCCTTGGTGATGGTCAGATTTTGCTGAATCTAATGGGAGTTCTCTGAGCTTCTTGGACTTTGATGGCTGTGTCCTTCCCCAGTAGGGAAGTTTTTAGCTATATTTGTTGGAATAAATCTTCTGTTCCTTTTTCTAATATTCATCTTTTGGGATTCCTATGACACAAATGATATTATATTTTTTAAAGTGGCTGAGGCCCCTAAGTCTCCCTTATTGAACCATGGCTTTTGTTTCCCTCTTCTTTTTGCCTTCATTATTTTTTCATAAGTTCATATCTATATCACTGATTTTCTCCTCTACTTCATCCATCCTCACTGTCATGGAATCCATTGAGATTTGCATCTTGGTTATAGCATTTTTAATCATGACCTCACTAAATTTTAGTTCTTTTCTCTCCGCAGAAAGGTATTCTCTGTTATCTTCTATGCTTTTTTCAAGCCTTTTAAAAATGTTTATTTATCCTTGAGAGACAGAGAGAGAGAGAGAAGGACAGAGTACGAGCAGGCGAGGGACATAGATAGTGGGAGACACAGAATATGAAGCAGGCTCCAGGCTCTGACTGTCAGCACAGAGCCCGATGTCGGGCTCGAACCCATGGACCATGAGATCAGTCGCCCGACTAACTGGGCCACCCAGGTACCCCCAAATCATTGCTTTACATTCTAATTCAGACATCTTACTTATATCTGTACTGATTAAGTCCCTGGCCATGAGTTCTACTTCCTGTTCTTTCTTTTGGGGTAAATTTCTCCATTTCATCATTTTGTGAAGAAAAGCAAAGAAGAAAGAAGAAAGAAAACGCGCGCACACACACACACACACACACACACAATCTAGAGCCTGGGTGTGTTTTGGTCTGCTAGTTAAAAGAATCTAGATTTACAAGTAAACATAACATAAAAATAAACCAAAACGAAAATGAATAAATAATACGTATAAGATATGTAATGATAATGATAATAATAATATTTTAGAAGGAATTGAAAAAATAAGAACATAAATGAAAAAAATAAATAATAAAACAAAGAATAGACGTAATCAGGAAGCTGTATCCTATCTCCCCTAGAGCTGTAGCTTTGTAGTACCTTGATCTATAGACTTGGTGCAAGCAAGAAGTTTGTGGGTGCAGTCTGCCATACTGATTGTCAGGCTGACTTGTTTCTGTGGAAATGAGCCTTCTGGGCTCAGGGGGCAGGGCTTGGTGTAAGTGGGTCTGGACTCCACTAGGTGGCGCTGTTTTACTCCCTGAAGGCTGTCAGCACTAATGGGTAGGATGATATGGCAGAGCCCCTCTCTCTAGACCAGACCTGAAAGATCATACCCTCCATTCCTCAGAGACCCTCACAGAAGAGCAACCAATCACCCTTCATGTGACCCCTGTTTCTCTCACAACCCTGTGTTCACCTTGCCTGTGTCAGAGTTGTTGTTATCGGGTTTGTTGTTCTATTTGTTACTTGTTCTGTTTTCTTTTTTTTGTTTTGTTTGTTTCTTGTTTGTTGGTGTTTTTTATTGTCTCAGGCATGCAACTGAGATTATAAACCAAATTTTAGGGACTCCTGTGGCATAGACCAGCTCTGTTCCTCTGGGGGAGGTTCTCACCACCCTTTTGCCAACTCTTGCAAGGAAACTAGTCATTCAATCACGCACGAGTTCAGAGTTTATATCAAAACAGAGCAGAAAGCCAGCACCCCTGCTTGCTGCTCTCAGGTGGAGACCCAGCTCCTATGTCTGGAAACAGTGCAGCATGTTGGCACCACCTGTCCTTCTTGCAACCCTGGGGATCCACGTGTCAACACAGACCATGTGTCACTCCTGGGATTCCACCCCATTTTGCCACCAGAGCACCTTTAAGCCATGCACATCTCCCACGGTAGCAGACTTGGAAAAGTTCAGATTTCGCACTCCACTGCCCATAATACTTTGTGGTAGCGTCCATAAGCAGGCTCCCTCCCTGCTGCCATACCCTCAGCTCTGTCTCCTCCAAGTCAACTCTCTGCACCCCTTACCATCCAGTAGATTGTCACTTTTCTATTTATAGACTTGCAGTTTTTATTCTCTCAGACTTTTGATTGATTTCCTGGGTGTTCCGAATGATTTGATAACTATCTACCTGTGTTCAAGGGGTGAGACAAGCTTGGAATCTCCCTACTATGCCACCATCTTCTAGATATAATCTTTATTAGACTTTACTCTCCGTAGAGTTTGGGCTGTCCAAGGTAAACAAGGGAGGCATGCGTGTCATTTTCTCAAGATTCAGGCCTATATTCTGATTCTGGATTCAGATTCTGCCTGGTGCAGAGCCTGTGGCCTGGTTACGGTGGCCTCACCAGGGTCACTGAGAGGTCTCCTGCCTGAGGTCCTGTGCTTTCCTCTCACTCATTATGCCAAAAACACAAAATCTGTGGCCAACGTGCCTTTCAGTTTCACTTCCTGGCAATGACTGTGTTTCTCGGAAGAGGAGTCCTCAGAACTTGATTTCACTTTCTGTTCTTGGAAATGCAGGGCTCTTCAATCTGATGTCTGTTTGTCCGCTTAAGGCCAGATTCCTGTGAAGGTGGAACAGAAGCCAGAGATTATTTCAGTCCTGCCAGTTCCTCAACAGTTCCAACCTTTCGGGGCACCATCAGCTCTTTAATCTCTGCACTGACCACATCAACACACAGAACCTGTTCCAGGGCAACGTCAGTCTGTGTACAGGAGTGTTCCTGCTGTGGGTGGCAAGGAGCACACTTCATCCAGACTCAACATTTCCTGCACTTCAAGTGGACACATTAAGTACTCGACTCTGACACGGGGAGTCTCTTTTCTTTCAGGAGCTGGTAAGCAGAAATCACTCTGGGTTGAATACAGGTCTAAAAGTATAATGATAGATGTGTAGGTCTAAGGGTGGGAAAGCCTGGGTGCTTGCTTTGGGTGCTATAGATTTCAAAGTCTGAGGGGCAGGATGGCTGGTGGGTAACCATGAGCCGTTTAGAGATTTTAACTATTTGGGACCTTTCCCGAAGGTGTTTGGAGAACAAATTTTATCCCTGTGACCTGCAGAAGGATCATGGGAATGTCACGGGTGTCAGCGAATAGGTGCTTTCCCCAAGGGTTTCTGCCATCAGATCCCCCTCAACTTAGGTCTGAATACCTTTCACCTTGGAGAAAATGCATATTATCTTTTTAAAAACAAAAATCAAGGGCTCTTGCGTGGCTCAGTCAGTTAAGTGTCTGACTTCGGTTCAGGTCATGATCTCACGGTTCGTGGGTTCGAGCCTGGCTTGGGCTCTGTGCTGACAGCTAGCTCAAGAGCCTGGTGCCTGTTTCAGATTCTGTATCTCCCTCTCTCTCTGACCCTGTCCTGATCATGCTGTCTGTCTGTATGTCTGTCTGTCTGTCTCTCTCTCTCTCTCAGAAATAAATAAAAAACATTAAAAAATCAAATTTCAACTAAATAACTTCCCACAAGCTGATTGCCTTTATTGAATGATTCATGAGTTAGGCAGCAACATATTATTTAGAAAATAGAAAGGAGCTCCACTGAACCATAGGAAAGAGTTTTTAAAGGAAGGGAGAAGGAGAAAAAGAAAGAAATCATTAGCAAAAATATCCTCTGTTTTAGTTAACATTGCTCTCCTAAGGGGAAAGGATGGGGGCTATCTGTTAATCGCCCTGTGATGACCAGGAAACTCCTATGTGTGCTGGTTAAAGGAGACATTCTTGGGGGAGTGAAACTATAGTTAGGTTGGGTATTAAGTCTTGGTTTACAGAGTTGAGGCCTTAACTTATGTGGCTTCCTATGGCCCTGTGGCCCTTCTTTTCCACGAGATCAGACTTTCAGCTTAACTTAGAGATGCCATCAAGATGCAAGGCATTGGTGCCACTTTCAGCCACAGTTCAGTAGCTCTCACTGCTTTAGTTGATCCTTTGCGTGGTATTCACATGTCATGATGTTTTTGCTTAATCTCTTTAGTACTCACAGGTGATGACTGCAGGTTCACAAGTTTTTAATCATCCATCCTCTTCATCTTTTCTCTGATGGTACAGACTCGGGAAGATTATTTACTTAATGGTTAGCATCTCACACATTTAAAACTTTTGAGAGAATACAATGGACCAGCCATATTATTATTTTTAACGCAGGATAATTTTCAATGGTTAGAGTACACTTTGTGTTTTTCTTTTTTACAAATAGTTTATTGTCAAATTAGTTTCCACATAACACTCAGTGCTCATCCCCACAAGTGCCCTCCTCCATGCCCATCCCCCCTTCCCCCCACATCCATCAGTCCTCAGTTTTTGTCAGCATTCAAGAGTCTCTCATGGTTTACCTCTCTCCCTTTCCCCCACCATTTCCCCCCTTCTCCTCCCACTTGTTCCTCAGTTAAGTTCCTCCTAATCCTCCTATACGTGCAAACGTATGATATTTGTCCTTCTCTGCCTGACTTATTTCGCTCAGCATAACACCCTCAAGGTCCATCCATGTTGCTACATGTGGCCAGATTTCATTGTTTCTCATTGCCATGTAGTATTCCATGGTATAGATAAACCACATCTTTTTGATCCATTCGTCCGATGATGGACACTTAGTCTCTTTCCATGTTTTAGCTATTGTGGAGAGTGTTGCTATGAACATTGGGGTCCATGTGCTCCTATGCATCAGCATTTCTGTATCCCTTGGGTAAATTCCTAGCAGTGCTATTGCTGGGTCATAGGGGAGTTCTATGGTTAGTTTCCTGAGGAACCTCACACTGTTTTCCAGAGGGGCTGTACCATTTACATTCCCACCACCAGTGTAGGAGGCTGCCCGTTTCGCCAGCATCTAGAGTTCTCTGATTTGCTCATTTTAGCCAGGTTAGAGTACACTTTGAAACCATGGTTCCCAAGACCCACACAATCAAAATCAAATAAGTCAAAGAAAGACCCCACTGAAGGACTGGCTTGCTCAATGATCTTCTGTAGTTGTGTCTAAACTTCCCCAGAAGTGTTAATCCAGGTGCACCAGGTGGCATTGGTCACAGTACAGACAGTTCTTGCTCAGTTAAAAGAGGCTGTGTGATTGTCAAGAAAATCTTCGGCCAGAAGTCGAAGAGTCTTTGTTGGGCATCTATTGTCTTAGCAACGGATTCTGGAAGATCTTTTGGAGTTTACGAAAGGTTCCTGAACAAATTGTCCTGTAGAGGTGCCTGGGTGGCTCAGTTGGTTAAGTGCCTGACCCTTGGTTTCAGCCCAGGTCTCACAGTTGTGAGACCAAGCCCTGTGTGTTAGTGCAGAGCCTGCTTGGGATTCTCTCTCTCCCTCTCTTTCTGCCCTTCCATCGTCTCAGCTTCCTAAGGGCTGCTGAGCCCTTGACTGAGTCCAATCTGCTGTCAGCTGGTGTGGAGTCTATACCTAGGTAGGGACCCTGTCATGTTTGTGCTTCCAGGAGTCAGAGAACCAAAAATCATTGGTGTAGGAGGGATCCTTGAATAGCTTAATCTTCCAATTCCTTATTTTATGCACGAGGAAATGAGGTCTGGGGTGACGTTCTAACTGCCCTGGTCAGTGGTAGAGCTGAGCCAGTGTCTGGAGCTAGAGGAAAGTAAGAGGCAGTCACTATTGGGGTAGCCAGGAGGCCTCTAGGTCTTGCATTAATTGGTGGATTGACCATTGGGGAGAGCAGGGAAGAATATAGGCTTCATCTGGACTTTCACATGCCATCCATAGCCATCCCTCATTTTGTTCTTTAATATAAAGTCTTGGGATACATTTTTCATTTAATTACTGTATAGTTGACACACCATGTTGCATTAGTTTCAGGTGTACAACACAATGAGTCTGCAACTTTATATCTTATGCTGTACTCACCACAAGCGTAGCTACCTTCTGTCACCACACACCACTACTACAATGCCAGTGACCATATTCCCTACACTGCACCTTCTATTACTCCTGGAACAGTGTTTACAAGAGACATATGTTCCTCCCCTGCACAACAGAGTTTGCTGTGGGTAATCTCTTTCGAAATGTCGGGCCTAGATTTCTATTGTCTGCTTCTTCCCATGGGCGTCTGAGAATACTGAGGACAGAAAACATTTCCACTGCTACCACCTTCCTTACAATGCAGGTGCTAAGGATAACAGTCAGATGTGGCTTATGAAATGAAGGCAAATAGGATGGTCTCAAAGGAGGTTCCAACCGGACCTCAGCGGAGATAGGAAACTCCACAAGCCAGGACACCAATCTTGCAGTCAGACAGCCTGAATCTCTTAGTCTCCAATGCATGATACTACAAACATAGTGCCAACTTTTCTTTCCTAAACTTCTTGAGTCATTTAAATTTCTTCTTAGACTTCATTTTCTTATCTGTGAGTACGTGGGATTTTTCTCTGTGTGTTTAATTTGAAAACGGCCTTCAAAGGAGCTGAATTATGTCTTTGAAGCAGTCAAATTTTTTTGCCTTTTTCAGAATGTTACCTAGCTGGGATCATGCAGTGTACAGTCCTTCTAGATTGGTTTCTCTCATTTGATAATATGCATATCCATTTTCTCCATGTCTTTTCATACCAGCTGCCATTTAAGGAGCATTCTGAAAGCTGAGTGATGAGTGGTAGTGCTCCACATCACTAGTTCCTGATGACACTTCTGAACCGTAGCATTGAAGAGTTCCTATAATTTTCCATGGAGACAAACAGGTTACTGTGTAAAGAAAGAGAATGGAATTGGCATTGGGTTTTTTACTGGCAACATGGCNGCCTGACTTATTTCACACAGCATAACACCCTCAAGGTCCATCCATGTTGCTACACATGACCAGATTTCGTTCTTTCTCATTGCCATGTAGTATTCAGTTGTATACATAAACCACATCTTCTTGATCCATTCGTCCGTTGATGGACACTTAGGCTCTTTCCATGTTTTGGCTATTGTTGAGAGTGCTGCTATGAACATTGGGGTACGTGTGCCCCAACATGGCATGCTTGAAGGAGATATATCTTCGGAGTTCTAAGAGAAAATGATGTTGTATCCAGAATCTTATACTCAGTTAAACTATCCCTTGAAAGTGATCGCAAAATAAAGACATTACCTGGAATTCCAAAAACTCAGTAGTTTGCCACCCAGAGAACTTGTTCCCCAATTTGTTTGAGAATGGACTCAATGCAAATAGATAGGGAGTTCAAGAAGCACCAGCACCACCAAGGAAATGGATGGATGTGAGTGAGGCCTGCACCCAGGCTGGGAGACCGACTAGTCCAAGTGAGAATAAGAATTAGAGGTGTGGCCTAGGCCACCTCCAAGGAGAAAGGATTTTCTGGATTAATGTCCTGGTTATCAACAAGAGTCATCTGAGTGATAAGGGAAAGGTATAGTGCATTATTATGATAAAATTATACTATACCACTTCTTTAGCCCCTTATTACCTTTCTCCCAGGTTAATTTTAATTATCTCCTCCCTTCAGCTACACCAATTTGGTGACATAGGTTTATTTCTCCCTCCGTGCCATCTAGTCACGTTACATGACTCTTGGTGAACATCAAGTTCATGATCATAACCACTGAGATCAGAAGCATAAACTAAAACCACAATCACATTAATAAATCCTGAAAACTCTTTAGTGCTTGCCAGTTTTATAATGAACCTTTAGAATAATCAAAGAAAATGTACTTTGAATAATAAAACAGGATATAAGTGCCATCACTATTGGCAATACAAGTGTTGGGCATGGCAGACATGTTGACAAGTAGAGAGAAGAAATGCTGTGAGGATTATGGGATTATTGATTGATACTACATACGGGTGAGAAGGCAAGGCATATTGCCAGGATTGGACAGGAAATATAATGTGTATATTATATTTCTTATTACTTACATTATATAAGTATTATATACTTATAAGTATAATTATATTACTTATAAACTCCAGTGTAAAGGAAAGAAGACCTAAAACCAGATATGACTAGCAAAGATTTTGAGTGTGGAAACTCAAACTAAGCTAAGTTCTCTGTCCTTAATTAGTAATCGAGTCATAGTAAGATAGATAAAGGCAGAACCACAAATAATTAAAATAGCTACTCATGGGTAATAGGGCTTCGATAAAGGTGAGAGGATTTACACTGAATTTTCTAATCTCCAGTTTGGTGGTGGCTCACCACTGCTTAATTTTGTTACTCTGATGTTTAAAAATGAACTAAATTAGCTCACCATGCACTATATTCCCACTTTAGGCAAGGATAGGAACATGGATTCCTGAGTTCTACAAAGATACATTAGAGTTTAATTCCTACTTCTACACACTCTGCTACTTTGGAAAGGCAGGTGTGAATTCCAGAACCCATGATTCCCACTTTCCCACTGGAATGCAGGGGCCATGATAGAGATAGCAAGGTCTGGTGGGATCACTGAAGTGCCTCTCAGAGAACCCTAGCCTCCTCTTCCTTAGGGGAGTGCAAACATCTTGAGCATTTAGTGCCCTTCTCACTCCTTATTATCACACTGTTTCGTTCCTTCCTTGTTTGCCAGCCTTTTCTGCTTAAACGTAGAGCCTCAAACTGGATGATCTCGGTGGCCTGAGGCTGGATCAAAGGACCTTTTAATGTTTGGCAGAGGCTGGTCCTTGAGTAGAAAGCAGGAAAAGCCATGTCCAGGGACCAAGGACAGAAGGGCTGTGATTGGAGAGGAAGCAGCTCCTTCGATGGACTTCAATGGACACTCCTGTGTTCATGCAGGGTGACTGTCACAGACGGAAGAGGTCATTCACAGCTGCCACTTCTGTAAGGAGCTTCTTGATTGTATTATCCACTTCCTGTTGCTGTGGAACAAATTACCCTGAAACTTAGTGGCTTAAAACAAGTGTTTATCTTACAGTTTCTCAGTGGAAAGAAATCCATGAGCCGTTTTAATTGTGTGGTTCTGGATAAGGGTTTCTCATGAGGTGGTAGTGAAGCTATCAGCTGGGCTGCATCTTCTGAAGCCTTGTCTGGGGCTGGAGAATTTGCTCCCAAATGGTGCACTTACATGGCTGGCAATTAATGCAAGTTACAACAGTTCTCCTCCATGAGGCTACTAATTTTTCACTTCCTCTCCAACAGGTTAGTTCAAACTTCCTATGCTTCCTAGGGAGAGAGAGACAGAGAGACAGAGACAGGGAGAGGGCACAAAAGAACAAGAGTGAGCCTGTAAGAGAGAGTGTTTATAACACAGAAGCTGCAGACTTTTCTTAATAAAACTTTGGGATTATGAGACATTCTATTTTTCCAGCCATATTCCATTAGTTACTCCAGGGAATGGGATTCAACAAAGCCATGAAAATAGGAGATAATGTTGGAGGCCATCTTAAAGGTCTTGCCACCAACCTAGGGTAGTGTCAAGATTGCATTCTCCAATCCTATTTGGGAACACATGCTGGGATTCCAAGCAGCAAGGAGGGGGCTCTCTATCACAGGTTCTGACAACTTTGTCTTCTGGTTTGTCTCATCTTATGACCTGTCCTCATTTGTCTTTACTGCATTTCTGTTTTTTCACTCCCTATGTGGTAAACTACGTGGTTTCAAATCCCCCAGTAGACCTCCTCAGTGGTCAGGCTTCCTGGTGTTCAGGGTTTTCTTCTTGGCTGAGCACTGGGAGGCTCCAGTGGGTGTAGGCTCTTTATCCTCCCTCATCTTGATCACCATGAAGAGATGGGTTAGGGTTTGGTTTACTCTAAGACCTCTGTACGTAGGGCGATTCTAACCTCTAAAACCCTTTGACCACTAGTCTCAATTCTCTTCCTCTACCCCCATTGTGTGGGGGTCTCAGGATGCCGAAAGAGTGCTCTGTATGGGACTGTTTTTGCGTCCTTCTTTCCAAAGGGGAAATTGAACAGCTTAGTTGGAAAAAGAATGCAACCCACTTATGCTTCCAAGGCTTCTATGTTAATGCGGGTCTCTCCCAACAGACTCTTCTCATTCCACGGGATGGACGATTGCAGCATGACCCTCACCTTTTCTTTCAATGTGACTTTATTTTGTCCCTTCTTAGCCATGAAGAGAAGGGATGATAATGATAACACCAAACATTTGCCGAAGTACACATCTGACACTATTCTAAGAGCTATATGTGCTTTAAGTAATTAAATTCTCACATTGCCTGGATCTGGATGGACCTCTCAGATAACTCAGATAGTTCTGGTGGTGGAGAGTGAGGTTTCAGATTTTACCTGATAAAGTGAGTTATAAATCAATTTTCATTACATATGCGTCTAGCAGGGAGAAAAATCTAGATGTATGGTCTGAAATGGCTTCCATTTAGGAGAATTTCCATAGTCTCTATATAGGTTGGGTTAACTACCTAAACAGTGAGGTCATAGACAGTGGGTTGGTATCCTCAAAGCTGATGATCAAAGTAAGTTTCCTTTGACAAACATTGGGGATACCTTTGGCAAATAACAGACCATAACAGGCAACTTTACGTGGACAAACATTTCTCTATAGCAAACAATCTAACAGGTAGTGCATCCTATTACAGGCGCACCATGATGAAGAAGTGCACGTGAAGAGCATGACCTCTCAGAAGGTGAGGTCAGTGTTTGTTACGTGCAATAGTCAGGTTTACTTTTCCATTCAACGATTTTCCAGTCCCAGTAACAGTGGCTCTGGAGTCCATCCCCCATTTCCTTTTTTGGATATGAATGCTATGGGCAAATACTGAGGAGAGGTAAAAGGGCAGAACTTCTCAAGATGGCAGACTGGCCTTGGAATCCTGGAACCTCCACACAATACTTTTCAGAGAACATCTAAGCACACGCTCTCCATCCTATTTCCCCAAAGAGAACATCCTTGCCTCGAGGCACACCTCTGTGAGTCCAGGGAGTTAAGAGGTGAGAAATAAAGGAACAGGGGAAACCAAGAGGCCTTGGAGAAAGGACGTCAATGTAAAGTGATGAGGTGATATCAGAATGAGATTGTATGTCACACTGTGCAAATCTCTTCGTCCACCTTTGGATCCCAGCTAATTTAATAAATGACAGGAAGTATCATGGTTTTACTGAGGAGGGTTCAAAATGAGCTGAGTAGCCTTGCCTTACTCCTGTGAGAAGGTCATTAATTATAAAGTGATCTCTTTGTAGGGAAAAATAGCATCAAAGTCTTTCCAGGACACCTTTGGCTTCCAGAATGCAGATTCTGGAATGCAATTCATTGCCGCAAGGAATTTGGAACCAATGAAAGTGGACATATTGAGCTTGATTGAGAATTCAGAAAGTATACAATGGGAGGAGAGGACCCCACACACATACTGACGTTGCTCCAGAAGGAGCCTAATGAGACATCAGCTCTTCAGATGATGAAGTCTTGCAGGATTTTCTTCAGGACGGTCTTGGCGTCCTTGGGGACGATTTCAGGGAACTCTCTCTATTTCTACTCTCTCAAGTAGTTGATAATAATGTCACCTAAGAGTGGAATTTGGCTAAGATACGTAAGAGGCTGTATTACAAGTCATCCGATATAATGCCAATAACGTTCTCCCCAGGGAGAACAGTGTGCAGATCTTGAGGCTTCATAATGGTCTTGTTCTCCTCCATGGGTTTCCCCATATGCTGGGCCACCGACTGGAGACATTCATCATCCACACAAAGAGCAAGTGGTAGGCCTTCAGACACTCCCTCAGGCCATCTGCATTCTGGAAGCCAAAGGTGTCCTGGAAAGACTTTGATGCTATTTTTCCCTACAAAGAGATCACTTTATAATTAATGACCTTCTCACAGGAGTAAGACAAGCGCTCTAGGGGACCATGGTACCTGATGTGCAAGGTGTCCCTAGGATCTGGGAAGTTATGCAATAAGGGATCGATGCTGGAGACAAGAATATGATGGGTTCACATACCCCTTCCTTCAGGAGATTTTTCTGGATATTCTCCTGGATATTCCACAGGAGCCATTCCTCCCAGAAGGCACTTGTGCTGAGGTCCCTGTCAAGCTTGGTCCAGATGATGTAGAACCTCTTTCCCAGACTTTGGATGACTGGGGCAAGCTTCATGAGATTCATGCTGAACTGCTCTGATACATTGATGATGAAAAGTTCATATTGGTTAAAATGCAATCTCCTCCAGATAGTTCTCCAGGCTTTGGGTGGCAGCCCCTGTTTCAGTCATGTCCCACAGCACGATGCATGCAATGTGGGAGGAAGAGTAACAAGTGGGAATCGGGATGGTCCTCACCGCCCCAGTGGGGGCTGATGCCTTTTCTTATGCCCAGTTGTCCACAGTGCTTTGATGAAGGAGGATATGACATTGCCAGGGTCCCCAGTTACAGCAATGTTCACTGGGTCACTGGACTCTGTCTCCAGGGTGACCTTCACTGCAGAGTCCACCTCCAGCGACTTACCTCCTCCCACACTCTTCAATGTTTATGGCACCTATCTTAGATAAAATGTTCCCACCCATATTCTACCACACAGCAGGAGTGAAGGATGTAGATAATGGGGTGTGAAAGGATAGGGTAGACTATGTCATATCTCTGAGCAGTGACTGTCCTGGAGAAAGAGGAAGAGCAGGCAAGATAGGAGGGTCAGATACACAGGGCAGCTGAGGATTTATCAGATCTGGTATCCTAACTGAGGGAGTCAGATCCACACCCAACTCACGGCAAAGGCATTTAGATTAGCAACTGCAAGTCTCTGCAAAATGTTTGATAGTTTGTCAAAAATTTAAATATATTACGGGTGCCTGGGTGGCTCAATGGGTTAAGCATCTGACTTCGGCTCAGGTCATGATCTCACGGTTCGTGGGTTACAGCCCCGCTGCAGGCTCTGTGTTGACAGCTCAGAGCTTTGAGCCTGCTTTCGATTCTGTGTATCCTTCTTTCTCTGCCCCTCCCCTTCTCTCTCTCTCTCTCAAAAATAAATAAAAGCATTAAAATGTTTTTTTAAATTTAAATATATTATTCAACCAAGAATGAGGAAATCCTACCATTGGGACAACATGAATGTACCTTGAAAGCATCATGCTAAGTAAAATAAATCAAAAAGACAAATATTGTATGATCTGTGATTAGAATCTGAAAAGAAAAGAAAATAAATTCAGAAAGAAAGGTAACAGACTTGTGTAGAGGTGGAGGCACAGGGTGAGAAGGGCAAAGTGGAGGATGTGGTCAAAAGGTGTAAGATTTCAGTTACAGTGTAAGTAAACACTAGGGATGTAGTGTATAGTCTAATGACTATAAGTAGCACCACTGTTTGATTTACAGGAAAGTTGATAAGGGAATAAATCCTAAGAGTTCTCATCATGGGGATAATTTTTTCTCTTTTTTCTTCATTCTTTTCATTGTAATTTTATGAATGACTGATGTTAGCTGAACTTATTGTGGTAATCATTTCACAAAATATGTAAATGACATCAACATGCTGTATGCTTTAACTCATACAGAGATGTATGCCAATTATCTTTCAATAAAACTGATAAAACTCAATTCAGATGCACAGAAACACAGGCATATACCTGAACAACGATTTTGCCAACAATTTGTCTACCTTCCACTACCATATTTTTCCACCGGTATTTTTTTTTTAATTCCTATCATACTGCACCAAAAAGAAATTGTAACCTCAAAAGCAGAAAGAAAAACACTCATTAGTGGATGTCCCATGCAAGATCCTAACTAGTTAATGCCATGCCCAATTATCTCGAGCCATGAAGCAGCGATCAGCCTTGGACCAGACTAGAAATTGGAGGCATCAAGGACTTGTGTGAGCTTGACACCAATGTGGACTAAGCCCCACATTTCCCCCCAATTTATCATCGTAGAGAAAGGATGAGGACATACTGATTTATTCCAGGAAAGTATACCAACATCCACAACATCAATCGGCATGAAGCACAAAGGGACCCAGTCTTGGAAGAGAGTATTTCAAGAGTCCATCGTCTGTCAAGGACAGAGTTGGATGGGGAACGTGGGTGGCTCAGTCGGTTAAGTATCCAACCCAGTTTCCGCTCAGGTCATGATCTCATGGTTTCATGGTTTCGAGCCCCACATGAGGCTCTGCGCAGACAGTGCGGAGCCTGCTTGGGATTCTCTGTCTTGCTCTCTCTCACTCTTTGTCCTTTCCTCGCTCACGTTGTCTCTATCTCAGTCAAAATAAAGAAGCTTTGGGGCGCCTTGTTGGCTCAGTCGGTTGAGTTCCAACTTCAGCTCAGGTCATGATCTCACAGCTTGTGAGTTCGAGCCCCGCATGCGGCTCTATGCTGGCCCCTCAGAGCCTAGAACCTGCTTTAGATGCTGTGTCTCCCTCTCTCTGGGCCCCTCCCCTGCTTGCGCTCTGTCTCTCTGTCTCTACAACATAAATAAATGTTAAAAAAAATAAAAACAAAACAAAACATATAAGCTTAAAAAAACAAAAAGATGGGGTTGGTGTACAGCAATAGGGACAATTTCTCCAATACAGATACACATGTGCATTCCTATACGTTGTCTAAGGTCTTTTAGACACCTTGTCTCTGAAACTCCACCCCTAGTCCCTATTCCACAGAAGGTCCAGCTGGTGTTTGAGGCAGACTCCCAATTCTAGGCAGCCCCAGAAATTGCCATTGTCTTGTATCCTGCTTAGGCTCTAAGAGAATATGAATGGAAAATCCTGCTGTCCTTTTCCAAACCTTGTTTCCATAAGAACATCCCCTCTGCCATGAACATGGAGGTGATAGGCACATTACCTACACACGGAGGGCTTGAATGGGTTTGGAGCAGACAAGGAATTCAGGTGTTAACTTTGGTCCCTGGAGAATCCCAGAGAGGGGCCTTGCTGCGAATATTCACTGAAATGGGTAAGCCAGTCTCCCAGCTCTCCTGCCCCCAAGTTGGATTTCATTTACCTGCTCCAGAAAGCATAGGGCGATCATGATTAGGCAGATGTCAGTGGCCCTCCTGGCTTGTTACCCCTCCCTGGGAAAGGGTCCAGCTTTCAGGCAGAGGCAGTTACCTCCGGGATAGACAAAAACTGGTTCCATCCCAGGATGCTCCAAAAGGAAGGAAACAAGTGGTGTTGGGTTCTAGTTGTGCTAGAAAGAGTCTTAAGAAAAAGAAAGAAGTGATGCTGGGAAAGACAAATCTTACTGAGTATGCTTCTCACGTGCCTTTCCTGCTCAGAGCCATGTGATTTCTGGGTAAAGGTGGTGGTAGGGCCTCAGCAGAAGGGAAGATAGAGAGGGCCACTTTCAGCTTTTAATCCACTAAATGACTCCAGTTCTCACAGTGGGGGCAAAATCGTTTCACTCTCTCTCTATTCTGGAGGGTGGAGCTCCTGCAGCCTCTGTCTGAGGCTTATGCAGGGTATTCAAGCACCTTCAGTACACAGGCCTAGAAGAGGGGGAGGGTTCTCTGAGACAGGTATTGCTGCCTCTTACCTGAGATGGTTCCTCTGATGTCAGCACCCAGACCAGTGAGAAGTTCACATTCAGCCCTTGTGAGGCTGGCTCCTCAGATGAATACAGACACTGGCTGCAAAGTTGCTCCTTGGGGCTGTCCCATATACCCAGCTCAGGGACTCACTCGCTTCCACCCATGGCGATTAGAGTGCAGATGTTTCATCCACTGTGGAGTTCTCTTCCTGATGCCAGCTGTGACCTCACCTGGTGTCAATGCACCTCCCCCCACCAGGTGAAGGCCTGTGTCTGAGAACTGCTCACTACTGTAGGTCACTAATGGGTGACTCTAGGCAGCGGCTTAAGCTCTCAGGGATTGTCATGTCTTCGTTATGAGAGAGTAGAACAAAAATCAACCCATGGTGATTGTGGTAGGACAGAGGCCCCAGGAGGGAGCTGTGTGACTACCACAGAGCCATAATGCTCTATTTTACAAAGTTTCTGCCAAGATTTCAAATGTCCATGGAAAGGTATGAAATCCTTCTGTGGCTGAGAGATTGTGAATTTGGCATTGTCATACTTGATTCCTCCCCTGGGTCCGAAACGGACAGCTGACAGGTTGATGAGAGGTCAAGGATTATTTTAGAGAGCCTATTGCAAAGGATATTGTCTACGATGAAGGCTACACATAGTCTTCGTGGGTGGGATGATTTGAGGAGAATGGGGTGTGGCTGCCCTCCTGCGTTTGATACCAAGGGGGAAGTAAGAGGCCCGGAATGTCTGGACTCTGCCTGCCCCAAGATCCAGATGGAGACATCAACATGGGCCCTCCATGATACTTCCTATCTGAGGGACACTGACCACACCAAGCCACCAGCTGGATAACAATTGCCCTGAGTTTTTCGTTCCATACCCTTGTAGTTCCTCTGCACCATACTTCTCCGTGTGATGGGGACAGTGGGAGGAAGAAATAGGAGAGAGGCTGACTCTTTTCCTGACTCTTCTCTACTGCAGGTATCTTACTCTGTTGGAAGAGGGCTGAGCCAGGGCAGGGGAGATTTCCACTCTACAAGAGTCTGGACATTATATATTACACTAACCGGACTTCTACTCATCTGAGTGGTAATAGGAGAGAGGGCATTCCGAAGGTCATTCATCCCTAAGAAGAATTCATTTCCCTTTTCTGAACAGAGGGAATGTCTTCTTAAATCGTACCTCCTGATCTTTTAACATTGACGAAGAAGCAGCAAGTCTGACTCTGGACCCTGAGGTGTGTATATTGGAGCATCAGGCCCCACCCAATGAGTGCTGCAGACACAGCAAACCAGAGCCAGCCAAACAGAGCACCAGCCCCAGAGTGATTCTCACACACTGCTGGGGAGCAGCCAGCCCTCGAGAGGAGCTAGCCCAAGTGGGAGCTTTCTGTCACCCACTACAAAGAGCCCCGTCACTCCCAGGGTGCCTGAGTCTCAGAGGCATTTCTTACCTTACTACTGAGGGCTGTAATTGGCTGTCTGTGTGTGTTCAT
Organism: Crocuta crocuta; assembly: GCF_008692635.1. Lineage (NCBI taxonomy): Eukaryota > Metazoa > Chordata > Mammalia > Carnivora > Hyaenidae > Crocuta > Crocuta crocuta. The sequence continues at coordinate 9,930 of NW_027530561.1, read as the reverse complement.
CTGCGCCCACAGCCAGTTGTCAAGTTCATGTGTGAGCTTCCATCTTTGCCTTGCAGTTGTTTCTACCTGGAATTTCAGTCTCTCTTGTACCCTGCTTTCTTCCGGAATGATTTCTCAGTCTTGTCTCTCTACATCAGACAGAGTATATTTCTCTAACGTCCCCAAAATGTGTCAGGAGGAAAAGAATCATGACGGATTTCACACAAAATAATATATGCAGCAACAATCTGAAAATGACCGAGATATTCCTTTTCAAAATCTTTTACTTTCTTGGATAATATAATGGTCACCTACATACTGGACAATCATTGCAATAAATAGAAGATCTCTAACAACTCATACCTACCTCTGTGCTCCTATTCAGTCCAGTTTTGTCAACAGCCTCTGGGCAACAGTTTCATGAAGTATGTATTTATAATTCCCTTCTTTTATTTGTTGTGATATTGCTTACACATGCTTACATATCACTTACATATATCATTTAGTCCTCTTGAAGTTTTATTTACGGGCTATTCAAAGGGTTCTTAATATTTAATCTCAACATTATACTAATAGGTAAATTCCTCACCATATAACTATAGATCCCCTTTCCACATTGTATTCTTTAACTTATGTATCCATTCGTTGTCAATGGCTATCCTGTTTCTTCACAATTATGGAGACTACTGCTAGGAGTATATGTTCACATGTCTCCTGTACAGTTTTGCAAGGTGACTGTTCATTTTATGTTAGGGGTGGAAACCTAAGTCCTGAGGCACGTGAATGTGCAATTTTATAAGGTTCAAGCATATTGTTTCTTCAAAGTGATTGTATTGAAGTATATTCTCACCAGCCATGTTTCAGAGATTCTGTCAATCTACAATCTCACAAATATCCAATTTTGTCCAACTTTTTTTTCCACTGCAGTTTATTTATTTATTTATTTTACATTTTCTTTTTTTCCTTAAATAGTTTATTGTCAAGTTGGTTTCCAAATAACACCCTGTGCTTATCCCAACAAGTGTCCTTCCCCATGTCCATGACCCCCCTTCCCCTCCCCATCAGCCCTCAGTTTGTTCTCAGCACTCAAGAGTCTGTCATGGTTTGCCTCCCTCCCTCTCCCCAACTATTTTCCCCCTTCTTCTCCCTCATGGTCCTCCGTTAGCTTCCTCCTAATCCTCCTATATGTGCAAACATATGGTATCTGTCCTTCTCTGCCTGACTTATTTCGCTCAGCATAATACCCTTTAGTTCCATCCAACTTTAAAATTATCCAATTGATTTAATGCATGATGTCGCCTTGTAGGGCACAGATGAGCATTTGCCTCATCTTAGTTCATCTGCAGTACTTTCTCTATTTTTTCCCCAGTCATGTTTCTTTTCTGAGAAAGTTATGTTCATGTCTTTCCCCCATTTTCACGCAGGGTTGTTTCACCTTTCCTTAATGATTTCTGGAATTTTAAAAATATGTTATTTCCTTTGATCCTTAGTTGACTACTTTTGGGCAAATATCTTCTCCAGGTACGTGGAGATTTTGAAACTTTCTTTTTGCATTTATTTTCAAGAAGAGAAACATTTCATTTTAATGTAGTCAAAGGTATCACGTTGGTCAGTCTGTTTTATATAGCTGTCATCTTGATATCTTTATACGGTTTTCGTCTCATTTAAGAAATCTTTCTCTAAGAACAGCTATGTGTTTGTCTACGGTTCCCACTTGAAATTTAGGTCTTAAATCCATCTGGAATTGGTTATCATAATGATGTAGGTAGAGATTCAATTGCCTCTGTCCATATGAAGACCTGGATTGTCAGATCCACTTACGACATAGTGCCTTCTACCCCCCACTGACATCCCCTTGCACTTCTCCCGTGCAACAGAATTCTACATATGCCTGAATCCTATAGAGGAATCTGTGTTCCTTTCTGTGGGTCAGTTGGTCTCTCCCTGTGCCAGCATCTAACTGTCTTAGATACTGAAATAAATGTTATCTGATACAGCAAATTGAAACAGCAAATCCTCCATGCCGACAGCACCATGCCTGCTTGAGACTCTCTCTCTCTCTCTCTCTCTCTTCCTCCCCTGCTCACACTCTTGCTCTCTCTCTCTCTTTCTCTCTTTCTCAAAAATAAATAAATGAACTTAAAAAAGCAAGCTGGGTGTTTTTCCTCCTGATCTTCCATATAAATCTTAAACTCCAGGCTCCTTCCTTCTTGTATGGGTCTCCCTCCCAGTTACTTGCCAAATTTCCCCCAGAGTACCTCCTGTTAGTTTAAGTTGTTCATGACATGTGTCCCCATGACCTACCAGGGTCCTTCGTGGCCAAGTGTGGCATCGTGGCAGCCGGCATCATGGCTCCAAAAAAATGAAAAGAAGTAGAACGACAGAGAAAATTTATAGTCCCTCTCCTTTCTGATGGGAAATGCTTCTCTCGTTCACTGGAAGCTTTGGAAACTTACTCGCAGCCTTCTTCCCTGTCTCCAGTGTTCCCATTGGAGTCATAGCTAGATGACCTCACAGAGATCATTGAAGACCTGTCTGTCATGGCTCCTGATGTCTCTCTGCCCTCCCCTACTTCCTGAGCCATGTGAAGTCACAAAACCTTCGTTTCCTTACCTGGAACTACTTCTTCTGTGAATAAACAGCAGTTTCACTTTCATGTCCTGTAAATGTGGACCTTCAACTACCAGTCAAATCCTCCTCAGGGAGGGGCTCAAGTCAGAAGCTGTCATCCTTCCTGTGTTCTTTCAAACTTTAAACAAGCAGGACTGGGGCTCTCCAGCACCTTGTTCACTGCAGTGACCTCAGGAGTACCCAGTGCCTGCATCTCCCTGGGACTCTAACCTTCTGGATTGTGCCTGTATTATGGATTTCTGGGAGCACTTCATTAGCCTCTGAATTTTCTGCTGTGTTAGTGGAAATGTTAGTGATCTCTGACATCAGATCTCTTTTTTTCTCCAGAGTTGGCGAATGAGCAAAGTGTGTACTTATAACGTGGGATACTGGCTTTGTGCTTGGAGGGCTGAGGTGTAGGTCTGACTGGCTGCGGGGTAAGATTCTATCCTGCTGGCCATGCCTTCCTCTTTGGAGAAAGTAGAACCATGGTCTGAAGATGCCCTTTTTCTTCTTTTCTTATGAAAAAGTTGTTAGTAAATTCGGAATAAGCTGAATGTTTCCTGGGCATGTCCAATGGAAACTGTGCCGTGTTTAATTGCAGTTTAGCTCTTCACACCATAGAGCTATTTCAAAACTCAGTGAGTTTTAATCATTGGTAGCAATACAATATAATTCTTTTGTTGGTAATTGCTTTCCGTCCACTCAGGCTATAACAAAATACTACAGACGGGGTGGCTTATGGGCAGAAATATATTTCTCATACTTCTGGAGGATAGGAAGACCCACCCACATCAAGGCACCTTTGTCTCAGTGTTTGGTGACAGCTCACTTCCCAGGTGGACATCTCTTGTCACCTCACATGGCAGAAAGGGCAAGCTAGCCCTCTGCAGTCTCTTAACCTGGGGTCACTGGGTCACTAAACCATTCATAATCACTCTGCCCTCATGACAAAGTCACCACCCAAAATCCACCTACTAATGCCACTACTTTGAGCTTACAAGTCAACTATGAGTTTTGGGGAAGGCACAAACATTCCATCAACAGCAGTCATATAGATGAAATCTGTCTGTGGAGGTTCAGTTGACTTCTCACCCTCACCTTAAAAGATAGCGCTCTTGCCCCATTTGAATACGCATTTCAATATCCTTGAACTATAAATGTCCCTTCTTTAGGAATTCTCCATTTAACCAGTAATATCATCTGCCTGGTTCCTTCATTAGTAATAGGATAAATAAAATCTTTAACACATATTTATTTTATATTTCTTTGAGAGTCATGATTCTCCGTCTTTTGAAAATTTTCCTTGCAGGACATACAGGATGGGGATGAGCACTGAGCATGTTCCTACTGGTAAAAGCCCACTGGGAGTCCCTGAGACAACCAAACTTATGTGTATAAGTAGTTTTGAAATCAAACTTTCCTCACTCAGAGTGGATGATAAGAGGCCCCATCACTAATGTAGTAATAATTTTCTTGTAGTCCCATGATTTAATCAGGTACCTATGTTTTGAGACTGTATAGAATTGAATCAGGAAAATTAGAAGTCTTACTTATTTCCTCTGCCATTTCCCATCACGTGTTCTAAATCCCACCCAAATTCTTCCATTAGGAAAGGTAAATAGATATTTAACTTCCATGTTTCTGTCCCACAAACACGTGGCAATTATTACCACAGAGAGTATGTGCTTAGCTATCCCCCTAATAGAGCACACATCCTGGCAGGCTTTTCTCTGCCCCCTGCCTCTCCCACAAGACAAGTCCTGGCTGCTATTTGCCGCAGGGTATGTAAACTAGGTATGCCTGCTATTCTTCTGTACTCTCTAATGTGCTGGCCTGAATGATTGCTCCTATAGAGTGGAAAGGGGTATGGCTGGGCTTTGTGTTTTCAGGAAAATGCAGACTGTTTGTACCAGTTTCTCAATGCTATGTAACACACTAACAGAAAATAAGTGGCTTAAGACAACAACACAGGTTTATTGGCTTATAGTTCCAGAGGAGAGTTGTCAAAAATGAATCTGAAAGGAACTAAAACCAAGGTATCAATGGTGATGGGTATTAAGGAAGGAGTTTGTTGTGAGGAGCACTGGGTGTTATATGTAAGTGATAAATCACGAAATTCTACTCCTGAAACTAATATTACACTATATGTTAACTAACTGGAATTCAAATAAAAACTTGAAAGTAAACATAAAATAAAATATTAAATAAAGTAAAATATAGGTGTCAGCAAGGCTGATTCCTTCTGAAGGTTCCATGAGATGATCCACTTCTTTGCTTCTCCAGCTTTTGGAAGCTGCCCGAATTCCTTAGCTTGTGGTCCTTCTTACATCTTTCTGTGTCATCACTCTAACTTCTGCTTCCATCATCCCATCTCCTTTTCTTCAATGGGCCTTGCCTCATTCTTATGAGGTCCCCTGTGACTATACTGAGCCCATTAGGATGATCCAAGAAAATCTTTTCATCTGCGATCCTAAACTTGATCACACCAGCAAAGTGTCTTTTGCTGTGTGAGGTAACACATTCACAGACTGTGAGGTTCAGGATGTGAACATCTTTGAGGGCTGTTATTCTCTATTCCACAGGTCCTCACTCTTGTGACATAGGAATCATTAGAGCAGACAACAAGTAGTTTCTTCTGCAACAGTGAAAACAAAGTTCATCAGGAAAATAAGTCAGAGTAACATGAGGAATTGTGAGAGAATGAGGCTGGGCTGTGGAGACCAGTGGGTTTCCTCAGCTGGTACTATGTGTCTGTTCTGCTGCTCCATCTGTCTTCCTAATTCACTCTCCTTTTTCCACAGACATTCCAGTTAACTGGCATGGATCAGTTAATAACAGACTTCATAATAGGAAATAATTGGCAGCAATTGGCCATCAAGTTGGTTCCTCACTACACACAAATAGTAAGTAAGGCAGGGGGGATTGTCTCTCCAGAAAATCTTGGTAGAATTCAAAGAGCCCTTAAAGAGGCCAACCTAAAGGATGTGGCTGACATAATTGAGGAATCACTTGTGGCAGCAGAGAACGCTTCCCTGGATGTGGCTGTTATTGGGGAATCCGGGACTGGGAAGTCAAGTTTCATCAATGCACTGCGAGGGCTTAGTTATGAAGAGGAGGACTCTGCGAGTGTTGGAGTTGTAGAGACCACCATGAAGAAAACCCCCTATCAGCATCCAAAATATCCCAATGTGACCTTCTGGGACCTGCCTGGAACTGGAACACCCAATTTCCATCCAAATGCATATCTAGAAATGGTGGAATTTGCCACCTATGACTTCTTCATCGTGATTTCTTCCTCACGGTTTAACCTCAATGATGCTTTGCTGGCCCAAAATATCAAGGAGGTAGGCAAGAAGTTCTACTTTGTTAGAACTAAAGTGGATGATGATTTGTATAATGAAGAGAAATGCAAACCCAAGACCTTCCAAAGAGACGGAGTTCTTCAGAAGATACGAGACAACTGCCTGGCTAATCTCAGCCACATTGGAGTGGCTGAGCCACGCATTTTCTTGGTCTCCAACTTTGACCTGGATGACTTTGATTTCCCAAAACTGGAGGAGACACTGCTGAATGAGCTCCCTGTTCACAAGCGCTACACCTTTGTGCTCCTGTTGCCCAATTTGTCTGATGCTTTCATTGAGATGAAGAGAGCTTTCTTCAAGGAGAAGATCTGGCTGAATGCCCTGAAATCATCTGCTTTGAGCTTCATCCCCTTAGTGGCCTGCTTTAATGACTTTGATTTTGTCGAGCAGGAGAAGTGCTTAAACCAATACCAAAGCCATTTTGGTTTGGATGAGAAGTCAGTGAAAGGGATTGCAGAGAAGCTGGGCATGTCTTTGGAGGAGATCAAGAGTTTCACCAAGTCCTTGAATTTCTGGTTATTTGTGAAGGATGACAGCATAGCAGCCAAAGCCATGAAGTGTGCTGAAAGCTATTGCTCAATAAATGGAGGTCTCCCATCCACTATCTTCCAGTTTTTTAAAATCTACTTTCTGCATTTGAAATTCATCGATGCAGTGGCTGAGGATGCTAAAATTCTCTTGCATAAGACTTCAGAGAGCTTAAGTCTAAGAAGATGTCACAGAGATGGGTCGAAGTGCCTAACTGAATAAAAACTGGGCCTTGGGTCTTATGTTCTATAGGTTGGGGTGGGGTCCTCTGCCACCCCCCACCAAGGCCAAATCTTCCCTGAAGTGGAGAGAATGTCTCTCCATTGGACAAAAGCCACTGCTCCATATTGATACTCCACTGCTAGGAAAACAGGATTTGACCATGTTCTCTTTCTGCATCCCCTAGGCTCTTTTGCTGAAATCATGACAGAAACGCACCCCATCGTTTTCATTAATCTCCATGAATTATTTGCTTTATTTACATTTGGTTTATTTACTCAGATAATAAACATTTGGTAACAATCAAGATAACTGTTGTCCATTGGCTTTTCAGGAAAGGTTTTCGCCAGTCATCATATCAATACCCTCCTTATTTGAGTAAGGGCAATCCACAACTAGGGGCACATATCCAAGTGAATAACGTAGTCAATAGTGGGGGCACTACAGCAGGGAAGAAGAAGCTGAAAGGGGATTAGGGATGTATTCTAGGATATCATATTTTCAGATACTATGAGGGAAACAGAGAGGAGGAAACAAAGTCAGGGTTTATATTTCCGAGACTTTACAAACATCAGATGGGATGAGAGACAGGTGAACAGGACACAGGAGGGCCAGGAGATGTGAGAAAGTGAAGGTGAATTAGAAAGGAGACTGGAAGGAAAAGATTATTCAAACAAGCAAGTTGGAAGAATAGTGTGTTCTACTTTCGCCCAAATTTCCACATCAAAAGTGTGAAATGGGACCAGCAAAAATCAACAACATCTGCCTCAAAGCTCAAGAATTGCTATTCCTGCCATTGCTGTAATTGAGATTTTCCCACTTCTTCCCCCATTACTGGTATAGGGTGGATGTTTAGGGTGTAAGAGGTGTACATCGGGGAAACTGTCCCTCAGATCCCTTATTACTCTGAAGGCTCACCCGAGAGAGTGGAGAGCACAGGGATACAGAGGAGGGCACTCCTGGACCACAATTTCCTGACTACCTCTCACTCCCTCACTACTCAGTAGAGGTATGCAGAAGGGCAGAGGGAGTCAGTAACGAAGAAAGTGAAAGATTGTGCTGCCTCATGCTTAACATATGTGTGACATAGTCAAAAGGAAGGAGCTCTTTAGCCTCTTGTATGATGACATTAAAAACAATTGTTCCTTACATTTTCATATGCATTTCCAGTGCAGAATTCACAGTAGCAGGATCCACTTTGCCACCAGAACCCATATATAAAGAGCTTGGACATTGAGGAAATCCTCCTTCATTTTCATCTCATCAACCAGATGTGGCCAGCACTGGTCTCTTACACAACCTGCCCATCCTCTAGAAGTCGTGACCTATTAACGATCCCTAGGCTAATTCAGTGGCCTTAAATTAAGACAGAAAAAGACAAATCCTAAGGGTATTCGTGGGTACTATTGGAGAAACACTTGTGATTAGACAAAAGTTCTCAAAGAGCTGTAGGTTTTATTTTAAAGTTACCTTTTTGCCAAGTCAGATAGGGAAAGAAACCTCTCCCAGTGGGAAGGAATAACCCAGGCGAAGGTAGAAGTAGGGGAATGAATTTAAGTGCTTTGGTTTTATCAGCCTCATCCCTAATGGAAATAAGAGTGTTTTTGAGCCTGGCTGGCATTCGTGAAAGGCCTAGGGATTCCCCTGGCAGTGAAAAGTGTAAAAGAGGAGGCTGTTAAGAGAGGAGAGAGGTTAGGGTCTGGGGAGACGAGATAGAGCTGTGAAGTTCTACAATCCAAGACCAGTGAGCCCAGACAATTAATGATTGTGTGCGATTTTGGGTCCTTCTCATGTCACCCTGGAAGACTCCAGTCTCTGTCTGAGTGGGATGCTGAAGCTCCTCCAGGAGGTACTGTGGTGTTTGACCATCACTTTAGACACCTGGGATGAGCACTCTTTTTCAGCAGATCTCAATACCATTTTTCACTGTACCTTAAAATTTTGTTTCCATGTTACCTCCCCTTGAACAGAAGATTCCTTTTCATGTCCTAAATTTGTAGGTGGTGACTCAGATCACCAGAGATTTGGTGTTGGTGAGAAAGGGAAACTTCTCCTGTCTAAAGGCATTCTGTAGTCCTCGTAGCAGCTGTGTCAGTGCTAATACATCCCCTGTTCTAACTTCTGTTCAGTTCAGGGGCTGTGAGATGACATATAGGTTCTTTGAAGTAGTAATATTTTGGAACAGATAATGTGAAAAGACTAGTTCCCAGGCCAGTGGGACTCTGTCTCCTACTTCTGCAGCGCTCAGTCAGCATAGCAAGGGACAACTGAAATCACTTCCTGGGAGTCATCATCAAGAAAAGGGGAGATAAACTTTAGGGATCTTTGTTGGGATGCCTTTTCTTCTGGATAATTGTTAAGGACAGAGAATTGTTATTTAAATCTAATTATGGGCCAGGCTAATGCTATTGTTTTTGACTCATATAACAAGCTGAGATACTACACTCGTATCACCCACTTTTTTCAAACGCAGCCCAGATTGTTGAATCATTTCCAAAGTCACAAACATGGGTAATGGCGAAAGTGGGATTGCACTCCAGACGCTCTTTTTATCACTTACTCTTTGTGGCTTTTTTGGGGGGTGTCCAAGCCAAAGCCCCAGTTGCACACCTGTCTGCCTTGGACGGTGTCTGTCTGGATCATAATATACCGACTACCTTTATCTCAATTCATTGATGCATATCTTAGATGATACCCCCAGAACACTAAGAATATATAAATCAAAACAACAAGAATAAAACCAACTGTGTGCTAATCTGAGAAAAGGTAAGAAGTGTTGTTACTTTACAATGGAGAATAGAAATTTTACCAAGGGAAATTATGGTGAGATTGTTATGGTCAAAGGCTTTGGCTCATGACCCACTCTTGTCTTTTTCATTCATTACTTTTTCACTTGTTTATTCACTGTTGATTGACTAGTCACAACATGTGCAGATCTAGAGCTCCTTCAGCAGCCTTCAGACATTGCTCAAGTCCTTTCCAAGTGAGCACTAGGCATGTTGCAGGGAATAAAAGGAACTAAGTCCCTGTCCACATTGAACTTTACTTCACGAGGAGAAAATCAAGAAAAAGTGGAGAAATTAAAAGGTGACATAGAGTCAGATGGTGTTGGTGCTATAAAGAAAAATAAAGAAGCATAGGTGGAAAGGAAGAGATTGAAAATTGGTGGTCAAGGAAGCCTCTCTGGTCTTTTCTCTTAACTTTTTCGTTTTCTCTCTCGCTTTGCATG
>NW_027530560.1:161512-163378 GCF_008692635.1 Crocuta crocuta | reverse complement strand
CAAACTTTCCCTTTTCGCAGACGACATGATACTCTACATAGAAAATTCGACAGAGTCCATCAGAAGCCTACTAGAACCGATTTAAATTCAGCAAAGTTGTTGGGTACAACATCAACGTGTAGAAATCAGTTGCATTCTTATACACCAAAAATAAAGCAAAAAAAAAAAGGGAGAGAGAAATCAGTAAATGGATCCCATTCACAATTTCACAAAAAACCATAAAATACCTAGGAGTAAACATAATCAAGGATATAAGACATCTGTATCATGAAAGCTATAGAAAACTTATGAAGGAAATTGAAGAAGACACAAAGAAATGGAAAAAACATTCCATGCTCATGGNGTCCGACTTTTGCTTAGGTCATGATCTCGCGGTTCGTGGGTTCGAGCCCTGCGTTGGGCTCTGTGCTGACTGCCAGCCCAGAGCCTGGAGCCTGTTTCAGAGTCTGTGACTCCCTCTGTCTCTGACCCTCCCCTGCTCACGCTGTCTCTCTCTCTGTCTCCTAGAAACAAATAAAACATAAAAAAAAAATAAAAAATAATGATTTCATTTTTAATGTTTGTTTTTGAGAGAGACAGAGAATGAGTGGGGGAGGGGCATAGAGAGAGGGAGACACAAAATCCATAGCCGGCTCCAGGCTTTGAGCTGTCAGCACAAGTGTAATGTGGGGCTCATGTCCTGAGCCGAATTTGGAAGCTTAACCACGTGAGCCACCCAGGCATCCCAAGATTCCATTCTTTTTTATGGCTTAGTAATATTCTGTTTTGTGTGTATGTATACACCACGTATGTATATCACAACTTTTTTATTCATTCATCTATCGATGGATACTTAGGCTGCTCTCATTATTTGGCTATTATAAGTAATGCTGAAATAAACATAGGGGTACATATATCTTTTCAAATCAGTGTTTTTGTAGTCTTTGGGTAAATACTCATGTTGGAATTAGTGGATGACCTTTATATTTTTTAAAAGATGAGCTTGGCTGCTGTGTGGAGAAGCGTCAATGGGAAAAAATGGAAAAGGAAAGGCCAGTTATGTTTGCAGTAGACCTAGTGAGAGAAGATGGCAACCTGAAGCACAGTAATGAGATGAAGTATAGAGACTAGAGACATACTTGAGACATAAAGCTGACAAGAGTTGCTAATGGTTAGATGTAGCAGGGAGATGTCTTCCTAAAGACAAGTTTAAGGCAATTCAGATATTCATGAAAATAGTCTCCCCTCTGAAATGTTTAACAAATTCAACTGTTTGAACCTGATACAATCTTCCTGTACAGATAAAGGTTTGAAGGATTCTGTAGAAACACTCTGCCTCCACCTAGGGTGTGATTATTAGTTATCTAATTGTCACCAACCTCGACAACCACTATATCCTGGTCATTCATCACAATCACTACTTAATACTCTGGATAGGAATACCTAGATAGGAAGGCACTAGTTACTGGCCTTCAAAAAGTTACCAAGAACCTGGAAGGACACAGCACTGCTGATAATTCAAAAAATATATGTCACAAGTATCTGAGTCCAATGGATCCTTTGATGCAAATTTCACACTCTTGGAAAAAGTTGTGGACAGATGGATTACCCTTTAGGCATTGCTGTCATTCTTCAAAAGAATAATCATCATGCTTAGAAAAAACTGTCAAAAAGCAATGCATAGCCTTCAGAAAACTCACTCCCAGAAATTGACTCTATTTTATAGATCTTAGCCATATATCTAGCTTCCTCTGTTCTTGGTGACATTCTGCAGATGATATATTCTTTTTTTTTTTTTTCAGCTTTTCCAGATGTCTTTAAATTTAACCTTCTATAGGAAAAGTCACAATAAAACTATGTATTGTATGACAAAAATATATACACTAA
>NW_027530560.1:160627-161470 GCF_008692635.1 Crocuta crocuta | reverse complement strand
GGGCCCAGAATAAATGAATATAGATTACAGAATACAAGTCATCATCCAATCTTTTTTTTCCCCACTCTTTAGTTCTCTTTATTTCTTTTGAAGGGGGGATGGGTAAAATGAGTGAAGGAGATAAGGACGTGATAAGGACTGAGTAATGTATAGAACTGGTGAATCACTATATTGTACACTTGAAACTAATATAATACTGTATGTTAATTACAATGGATTCTTAAAAAGTTAAAATGTCATCATTCAATCTTAAAAAATAAAGGCTTCCAAAAATACTAGAAGTATATTTATATATTTGGGCCACAAGCTATACTTCACTTGTAGAATGGCTCCCCGGTACATATGTAAACCAGAAACACTGTGTTAACTCAATGATTCTCCAATATAGCCTATTGCAATCAATGGAGCTTTTGATGGAAAGCACTGTTTCCTAACTTTCTTTAAATATATTATAAACTAAGCTCTTAATAAAACTGAACATTTTGGTCTGAACACACAGGCTAACAGCTTCATGGTCTGTTTTTTTTTTATTTTTTAATGTTTTATTTATTTCTAGGAAAGAGAGAGAGAGACAGCGTGANACTTAAATTCATTCATTTATTTATATTTTATAGTTTATTTTGAGAGAGAGAGCGCGCACAAGCGAGAGAGTGGTAGAGAGGGAGAAAGAGAATTCCAAGTGGGCTCTGTGCTCCGTGCTGAGCCTGAAACAGCGCTTGATCTTATGACTGTGAGATCATGACTGAGCTGAAATCAAGGGCCAAAGGTTAACCAACTGAGCTACCAAGGAGCTCAATGCAAATTTATTTAAAAAGAGTTCTTTCAATTTCAAAAGAAAGCCCT
>NW_027530560.1:160380-160612 GCF_008692635.1 Crocuta crocuta | reverse complement strand
GCAATTTTGCTGCCTAGTCTTCAAAACTGAAATTGCACAAATAACACAGGTAAACAGGCATCAGTTTTAAATCAGGACAACAATATACTTTTATTTGTAATGCTTTTAATGATATATATCTAGTCTAGTGTGGGTATTTCTGAATACAGACACAAGAATACCCAAGGCTAATGCTTTCCATGTTCCACATAACAACTCCTAGATTTTTTTCATGGGTTGAAAAATATGTGAA
>NW_027530560.1:160151-160359 GCF_008692635.1 Crocuta crocuta | reverse complement strand
ATGCATGACTAAATACTATCCCCAGTCCCATTGCTGAGAGGACATTCTTTAAGCAGTCTTTGGTGTAAAATCTTATCAAAGGCTTTCTGAAAATCTAAATGTTCACTGTCTCCTCCTTGTTCACATCTTATTTACCCCTTCAAAGAACCCTGTCAGATGGCTGATGTATAATCATCTTACAAAAACCATGTTCTTTCTTCTTGTAGGT
>NW_027530560.1:153839-160107 GCF_008692635.1 Crocuta crocuta | reverse complement strand
TCTAGGAGAGAGAGAGTGACAGCGTGAGCAGGGGAGGGTCAGAGACAGAGGGAGTCACAGACTGAAACAGGCTCCAGGCTCTGAGCTGGCAGTCAGCACAGAGCCCGACGCGGGGCTCAAACCCACGAACTGCGAGATCATGACCTAAGTGAAAGTCGGACGCTTAACCGACTAAGCCACCCAGGCGCCCCATCAGAAAGTCCATCTTGAGCAGGGATTCAGACTAGGAAGAGCAGTTAATCAGCTGATTTGGGGGTATGGGGAAGGTATAGAGGGTATACAGTTTAAAGAAGAAGCCCAAGAACCACAGAGGAATAAGGCTATTTCGCCTGACAGTCATTTATTTAATAAATAGCTAAAGGGTGAAATTACTGAACATGTAACCTACATTTCACAGAAGGTAATTGCCTTCAACTAGTTGTTTTCTTTAATTACAAACTAATGTAACAAGAAAGAAAACAGACTTCAGGGTTATCACATTTGTTGCTAAAAACAAAGTGTCCCTTCATCTAATCTCTGTATTTTCAAAATGGAAGAACTATTTTATATGTATTGATTTGTAGTAATTTTGAAATTATAAGATTAAAAACTAATAGAATTTGAAAACATCTCTGAAAATTCTCCAAATTCATGAACATAAAATGTAAGGCGATATTTTCATTTCTAAAGTGGGATCCTGTATATGAAAAATTAATATTAGGTCTCTGTCTTCACCAAAGTTTCTCCTAAGGGCAGCAAGAGACTTTCTCTGCCTCTTAAGATAAATGCTAGGCACAGGGCCCTGACAGCTTTGGAGGGAGATCACAAGAAAAATGAAAAAGGCTCACGTTGGGGTGCCTGGGTGGCTCAGTTGGTTAAGCGTCCAACTTCAGCTCAGGTCATGATCTCTCGGTTCGTGGGTTCGAGCCCCTCATCGGGCTCTGTGCTGACAGCTAGTTCAGAGCCTGAAGCCTTCTTCAGATTCTGTATATCCCTCTCTCTCTGACTCTCCCCTGCTCACGCTCTCTCTCTCTCTCAGAAATAAATAAAACATAAAAAAAAAAGGCTCACGTTAATATATTATTATCATTTAATCTAGTTTTACACACAGAACATTCTGTGTCCTGGATTTAGTGTTACATTTAATTTTATTTTTTAAAAAGTCCTCTAGACCTTCAGCTGAGGTCCTATTATCAAAGCTGTTAAATTATACAACTATATCAAACCAATAAAGGAAATTAAAGATGATGCCTATTTTACCACAGAAGTAAAATACTAACCCACAAGTATTAATCATATTTCAAAAGCTAGAAAGGTTGAATATAAGAAATTATTGGGGCTTAGCAGTGTTGTAAAGAAGCACATACCAATGATTTCTATGCTCACCAATGGTCAAGATTGATATACTGTCACAAATTCCACTCCTGATGAACTTGCTCACTCTGTCCTGGTCATATTAATATTTCTACATCTCAAAAGTCCCTACTTTGGACCTCTGTCACAGTTCCTGCTGCCTAGAAAGCTCATTCCTCAAATCTCCAAAAGCTTATGCCTTATCATCATATTTTAGTTTCACTACACTCAAATACCACACTCCTAAGAGGCCTTCCTTGACCATCACAGCGTCTAAGGGGATAACTCCCTACTCATGCCAATAGTCACTTCCTGGAATATCATTCTTATCCTTTCCTTTCCTTTCCTTCACAATACATATCACTCTCATAAATTTATCTTTCTACTTTCTGGAGAGGAGCTAAGATGGTGGAGTAGGTGGAGGACCCTAGGCATATCTGGTCCTTCCAACTCATCTAGATAAATTATAGATCATTCTGAATATTCAAAAAATCAATATGAGGACTGACAGAACAAAATACACAACTAGAGGGAGAGAAGAGGCTACATTGAGGAAGGCAGAAGGTGTGGAAACATGATTTGGGGGAAGAAATAGATTTCTGGTGCTGTGGAGGGGAGGGAGATTTGGTTACTGAGAGAGGTGAGAGTGAGAGAGTGAGTGAGAAAGAGAGAGAGAGAGAGAGAGAGAGAGAACAAAGGGGATCACATTAGGAAAACACTTCCCCAAAGCCATGGACTGGGAAAATGAGAAAGGATATTTTTCATGAGATTTTACAATCACAGGGCTCAAAACCTGGAGTTTTAGAGGTTCACAACGTGGCAGGTGTGAAGCCTGGTGGGTGTTGTAGTGTTCCTGTGGAGAAGGAGGGCAAATAGCCTGGGGGCACACAGCATGATCTGAGGATCCCTTGGGGCACTAGGATAGGTGGTTCCTTCTTCCTGGAGTAAATCAGAGAGAGGTCACATTGCCTCTCCAGGGACAAAGAAGCTGGCAGGTGCCATTTCTCTCCCCTGCCCCTCATCAAAAACTAATTTCAATAACTAGTAAAGAATTTGAATCTGTAATAAAAAATCTCCCAACAACCAAAGTCCAGGCCCAGACGGCTTCCCAGGGGAATACTACAAACATTTAAAGGAGAGTTAATACCTATTTTTCTCAAACTGTTTCAAAAAGTAGAAATGGAAGGAAAACTCTCAAACTCATTCTATGACACCAGTAATACCTTGATTCCAAAATCACACAAAGACCCTAGTAAAAAGTAGAAGTACAGACTATGATGAACACGGATGCAAAATTTTTCAAGATACTAGCAAATTGAATCTAACAGTATGTTAAAAGAATCTTTCACCATGATCAAGTGGAATTTATTCCTGGGCTGCAAGGGTGGTTAGATATTCACACATCAATCAATGTGATATACCACATTAATAAAAGAAAGGATAAGAGCCATATGATCTTCTCAATAGATTCAGAAAAACCATTTGACAAAATACAGCATCTATTCTCGATAAAAACCCTCAATAGGAGTGCCTGTGTGGCTCAGTTGGTTAAGTGTTAATCTTCGGCTCAGGTCATGATCTCACAGTCCTTGAGTTAGAGCCCTGCATCAGGCTCTGTGCCAACAGCTGAGCCTGGAGCTTGCTTTGGATTCTATGTCTCTCTCTCTCTCTCTCTACCCCTCCCCCACTTGCACTCAGTCTCTCTCTCAAAAATTAAATAAAAACATAAAAAAAAAAACCCTCAACAAAGCAGAGCTAGAGAGAGCATACCTCAACACCATAAAGGCCTTATACAAAAGACCCACAGCTAATAAGCTAATAACATCCTCAATGGAGGAAAAACTTAAAGCTTTATGGTCAGCAACAAGAGAGCTATGTCCATTCTCACCATTGTTATTTAACATAATATTAACATAATACTGGAAGTCTAAGCCTCTGCAATCAGAAAACAAAAGGAAATAAAAGGCATCCAAATTGGCAAAAATAAAGTCAAACTTTCACTATTTGCAGGAAGCATGATACCTATGTAGAGAACCCTAAAGACTCCACCAAAAAATTGCTAGAACTCACACATAAACTCGGCAAAATCACATGATACAAACTCAACATACAGAAATCTGTGGCATTTATATGCACTAATAATGAAGCAACAGAAAGAAATCAAGCAATTGATACCATCTATAATTGCACCAAAAGCCATAAGTACCTAGGAACAAACCTAACCAAACGGGTAACACATTTGTACTCTAAAAACTATAAAACACTGATGAAAGAAATTGAAGAGGACACACAAAAATGGAATAACATCTCATGCTCATGGATTGGACAAATAAATACTGTTAAAATGTCTATTACCCAAAGCAACAGACACATTTAATGCAATCCCTATCAAAATACCATCAGCATTGAATGCTGAGAACAAACTGAAGACTGATGGGTGTGGGGGGGAGGGGGTGATGGGTATTGAGGAGGGCACTTGTGGGGATGAGCACTGGGTGTTATATGCAAACCAACTTGACAATAAACTATTTGTAAAAAAAAAAATACTATCAGCATTTTTTCACAAAGTTTGAAAAAACGATCCTAAGATTTGTATGGAACCACAAAAGAACCAAATAAGCAAAGCAATATTGAAACAGAAAAACAAAGGTGGAGACACCACAACTCTGGACTTACAGCTACATTACAATGATGTAGTCATCAAGACAGTATGGTACTGGCAGAAAAACAGACACATAGATCCTTGGAATAGAACAGAAAACCCAGAAATGAACCCACAACTATATGGTCAACTAATCTTAGACAAAGCAGAAAAGATCATCCACTGGAGAAAAGACTCTCTTCAACAAATGGTGTTAGGAAAACTGGACAGTAACATGCAAAAGAATGAAAGTCAACCACATTCTTACACCATACAGAAAAAGTTCAACATGAATGAAAGGCCTAATGTGACAAAGGAAACCGTCAAAATCCTGGAGGAGACATAGTCAGCAACCTGTTCGATATCAGCCATAGCAACAACTTAGTAGATACGTCTCCAGGGGTAAGGGAAAGAACAGCAAAAATGAACTTTTAAGACTTCATCAAAATAAAAAACTTCAGCACAGGGAAGGAAACAATCAACAAAACTAAAAGGCAAGCTTCAAAATGGGAGAAGATATTTGCAAATGACATATGTGATAAAGGGTTAGTAGCCTAAATCTATAAAGAACTCCTCAAACTTAATGACTCCAAAAAACAAATTATCCAATTAAGACGTGCAGAACACATGAACAGACATTTTTCCAAAGACAACATACAGATGGCAAACAGACACATGAAAAGATGCTCAATGTCACTCATCACCAGGGAAATACAAATCAAAACAGGTGAGATAACACCTTACACCAGTCAGAATGGCTAAAACCAACAACACAAGAAACAACAGGTGCTGGTGAAGATGTGGAAAAAGGGGAAGCCTCTTGCACTGTTGGTGGGAATGCAAATTGGTTGTAGCCACTCTGTAAAATAGTATAGAGGTTCCTCAAAAAGTTAAAAATAGAACTACTCTACGATCCAGCAATTGCATTACTAGGTATTTACTCAAAGATACAAAAATACTAACTCAAAGGGATACATCTACCTCAATGTTTATAGCAGCAATAGTCAAATCATGGAAAGAACCCAAATGTCCATCAACTGATAAATGGATAAAGATGTTGTGGTATATATATATATGTGTGTGTACACACACACACACACACATACACACAATGGAATATTACAAAGCCATCTAAAAGAATGAAATCTTGCCATTTGCAAAGTTGTGGCTGGATCTAGAGTGTACTATAATTGAAATTTAAGAAGGAAACATGGGTGGGGGGGAGAAGAGGCAAGCAAACCATAAAACAGAATATTACCTATAAAGAACAAATTGAGGTTTGCTGGAGGGGACGTGGGCAGAGAGATGGGTTAAGTCGGTGATGGATACGAAAGGGGATACTTTTGATGAGCACTGGGTATTGTATGTAAACAATGAATCACAAAAAAGTCTACTACTGAAACTAATATTATACTACATGTTAACTAACTGGAATTTAAAGAAAATTTAAAATATAAATAAAAATAAAAAAGNCACTTGGTTGAAAAATTTAAAAAATTAAAAAAAGTATCTTTCTACTCTCTATCCATCTCTCTTCAACAACTCCTCCCAAACAGACTTTATCCATTTTCAACATTGTATGTCTGGTACCCACAGAAGAGCTAGTATAAAGCATTTTATGTGTCACTCTCTATTTTTTTTTAACAGATTCTAATTTTTATTTTAAATGTGCATATGATAAAACAGAAAACCCAAGTTTATAGTCAATACTCCCCCAACATTTCTTATAAAACAACAGTATTAGTTTTAAGTCTTTGGTCAAAAACTCAGTAACTGTTACCCATACCTAACATGCCCTGAGTGAGCATGTGTGTATGTGGATGCATGTATGCTTAGATAAAATACATATGGTTGGCACAGAACGTACAAAAGTTGTAAATGTATTGGTGGTAACAAACACAACGAACACTCTTACTAGGTTTCTCTTGTGATTGTGATCAAGAGTACATATTTGCTGAGAAGTTTAGGGGATCTTTGGCCAGGGAAGATATCTATTTCAAAGGGAACATAGTATATAGGTAAAGGTGGGATCAGAACCAATGTAAGTCCTCAAGGTCTCAGAAACTTTGTGTATTTTCATGTATTTTTTAAAATCTCTAATGTAGAGGGGCACCTGAGTGGCTCAGTTGGTTAAGCGTCTGACTTCAGCTCAGGTCATGATCTCATGGTTCGTGGGTTCGAGCCCCGCATCAGGCTCTGTGCTGACAACTAGCTCAGAGCCTG
This sequence comes from Crocuta crocuta, assembly GCF_008692635.1. Taxonomy (NCBI): domain Eukaryota; kingdom Metazoa; phylum Chordata; class Mammalia; order Carnivora; family Hyaenidae; genus Crocuta; species Crocuta crocuta. The sequence continues at coordinate 153,911 of NW_027530560.1, read as the reverse complement.
GAGCCTGCTTCGGATTCTGTGTCTCCCTCTCTCTCTGACCCTCCCCTGCTCTCTCGACCCTCCCCTGCTCAT
>NW_027530560.1:150361-153145 GCF_008692635.1 Crocuta crocuta | reverse complement strand
CAGTGAAACTTCTAGTTTCTAAATTCAATAATCATAAAAACTAGTTTTCTTTACTCTTGTAAAAAGTAGTACATAAACCTATAAACATTGAAATGTTCTCTACAGTATTCTTATATCTGGGGGGAAAAATCCTTAACTTTGATGTCTTGACCTCTTACAGTCCTCAGTCTTCATAGAAACCTTGTCATAAAACTTAAAAAATAAATAAAGATGATGGGTGTAATCCTTTCCCATAACTTAATTTCCCTGATAAATGAGTTATATATGAGTTTATTCACTCTTGTTACTCTTCCTCTTATGGAAAATTCAAATTTTTATCAAGTTCTTTGTAGAAGGACCAGTTTCTTCCTTTGTCAATAAACTATGTAAATATTAAAAGGTAAAAACATGCTTATGACACTAGAAGCCATGTTAAAGAAAGCTTTATAATTTACAAACTTAAAAAACAACAAATTTGTTTGTAAAACGATTCTTACCATATTGAGCAATCTGAAGGAATTTAGTTTTCCAACATGAAAGTAGTGCTTACAGTATGCACAAATTAAGGTTGTGATGTATGTAAGGATGGTCAAAGTAANATTCTCAAAATAAAGATGAAGAACATTATGAAAGCTATTTTTATAAGTTCATTTATTTATTTATTTTGAAAGAAAGACAGAGAGAGAGAGAATATGCACATGAGTAGAGGAAGGGTAGAGAGAAGAGGGAGAAAGAATCCCAAGTGCACTAACTCACAAACTATGAGATCATGAGGTAGGATGCTTAACTTACTGAGCCACCTAGGTGCCCCTGTAAAAGCCATTTTAAAACCAAAACAAAAGGAAAGTAATTCTGGTAAAAATCATCTCATCAATTTATTTTTTATGTTCTTCATACCTTTCTTATTGTCTAAATTTCTTTTCAGAAGCAAGGGTTATTTTGACAAGCAGAACAAGAAAAAAAAATATTTCCTTTCAGAGGGAAACAAAAAAATAAAGGTCAACTTGTTGTATCCTATAATCAGAAAGTACACAGTACCAAGTTAGTTAAGAAAATAGCAAGAATAAACAGAATCCTGAGCTATTTAATATATGCATTGTTCAAAATACATCTTTTCAACCACCTTTATGAAACTAAAAATACATAAAAATCTAGAACCATATAGAGCTAGAGCTCATATATCTTAGATACTATTGTTTTCTTCCAAACAAAACATCTAAAATAATGTTTTCCTTTTGCTTTTAATCACAAGGAAACAAACAATAAGCCAACTTCCATGAACAAAACTGATAAAAGCCATCACTCCTAGGTAAATTCCAGATTTAGTATGAATTTCATGCTTAGTTTAATAACATACTGGTTCTCAACCTTCGTATTCTGTATTTTTAGTGCTCTCTAAGTCTGTGGGAGAAAAACAAAGGCAGTGTTACAAGTGGGACCTATACAGAACCTGCAACCTCTCTTATCTATGCTAAAGCCTCTACGAATGCTGGGTATATCCCTGGGAATGGGTCAAACACACAGATGAATCCATCCATCATGTATGCTGTCAGAGAAAAGGGTTGTGAACTACTGATTGTCTAAATATTCTGGTCTTAACAAAAAAACAAAAGGGCATCCTGCAACACAGAGAACCTCACAGTTGTTCAACTACCTTTCACTATGCTTTTATGCTTTGCTGTCTTCAGTGTCCTTCTCTTTGCTACCTTGCTTTTATTTCTCATAGACAAGTAGTGTGTTTTTCTCATACCATTGCAATATAACTATATAATCCAAACTGACATTAAGGATTCAACTCACATAAGTTTACAAACTTAGCTTTGCATCCCTAGAGAAAACATGACAGATTTTACCCAAGCTTTAGAATCTTTCAGGAGGGAATGCTTGGGTGGCTCAGTCGGCTAAGTGTCCAACTCTTGATCTTGGCTCAGGTCATGATCTTGTGGTTCAAGGGATCGAGCACCATGTTGGGCTCTGTACAGACAGCATTGAGCCTATTTGGGATTCTCTCTCTCTCCTCCTCTCTGTCCTTCTCCCGCTCACACACTTTATGGCTCTCTCTCAAAAACAAACAAATAAATATTTTTAAAAATCTTTCAGGAGGAACAAAATGCATAGAGGCTCAAGTTTAATTTGCAAGGTTGACAGACTAATTTTATTAATCTCACTAATTACAGATTATATAAGAGGGTATTTTAAAAAACTTTCTGCATTGGTCAAGGCAATTTCATTAGTATATGAATAGGGATCATCTATGGCTAAGATGATCTCCACAGGAATGTTAACAACAGAAATATTTAGTCTGAATGCTCAAATGACTGAACATAAATAAGCATCAGTGTGTTTACTGAGGTCTTAAAAATATCAATTCCAAAGTTTATATTCTGAAGAAAATTATTTTCTCCCCAGCAACTATTCTGAAATAAAGCAATATTTCTTCTCTCATGTAAGTTTTAATATTATTAGATCTCCAATATAAAAAAGAAACTATACTGGAGATAAGTAGAACAGTCTCATATGGCCAGAGTATTTAAGTTAAAATGTAGAAAAAGAAAACCAAGTTCTTCCGAATGATACTTGATTTATCTGTACCATCCAGACAGTGACTTAGTTTGCTGGTCTTAAGAGCCTATTTCACACATTAAAATATCCATATCCTAAAAGACACTCCATAGTAATTTTTATTTTTACTTCAGGAGTACAATTAATTAAAATTAATGTTTAATTTTAATTAAAGAATTAAATTAAAATTAAAGAAAATTAATGTTTGTTTTCATCTGTATTTGCTTGTTAAAGAGATAAATA
>NW_027530560.1:150122-150344 GCF_008692635.1 Crocuta crocuta | reverse complement strand
GATTTGGAAATTATTTTACTTTATATAACAAAGGCTCATGCTGTGTTTATTTGTGCTTATCTGTTCTAAGAGCTTAGCAGATAATAATTTCCTTAAAACTCATAACAACCTTATGAGGTAGATACTACTGCTATTTCCTTTTTATAAAGGAGGAAACTGAAAGAATTTAACCAGTAAGTAAATGGAAGAACCAGGATTCAAACACAAAGTCTGGCTTAAGAG
>NW_027530560.1:147800-150056 GCF_008692635.1 Crocuta crocuta | reverse complement strand
CTTATTTTAGGGTTAATTCCTTCTATTTTTAAATGCATAAGAATATGGATCCATTCATATAGAACCATGATTAAAGACTGTAGATTCAAGAATGAGTATTTTCAAATTCTAACATAGTCAAAGAGATTTACTAAAGAAAAATATCCACACTTTGCATCCCATTTTATTTATTTTTTAATGTTTATTTATTTTGGGAGAGAGAGAGAGCAAGAAAGCAAGCGCAAGCAGGGGAAGGGCAGAGAGAGAGAGGGGGAGAGAATCCCAAGCAAGCTCTGTGCTGTCAGTGCAGAGCCCAGTGTTGGGCTCAATCTCAAGATCTGTGAGACTGTGATCTGAGCCAAAGTCAAGAGTCAGATACTTAACCGATTAAACCAATCAGGCACTCTCTATTTTTCTTTTAAAAATCCAGATGGGAAAGCAAAAAGTTTGAAAGATGTGGCTGTTTACAAATACATGCGCATTTGTATGAAATGATGTAAGGCTACCAATGTAAGTTTAAATTATATATGACAGCTTTATGTCTTTCAAGTGTACATGAAATAAGGACTGCCAAGTCATTTTAAAAAGTTGAAACTAGTTTGGTTTCGTGAGTAGGCTACATATACCTTCTTGTTTATGCCATTCATTTGTTTAGCAAACTGTTTATATACAAAGTAAAAGCATTCAAATTATTATGAATCCTAACTTGAGATTCAAAAAGTTTTACCATATAGAAGTGGCATTTTTTGGACAAAACTCTTATTCTATTTCATTATAGTGAGTAAGTGAGAACCTACTGCCTAATTTGGGGATGGGGAGAAGGAACAGGGGAGCAGATAAGGCATGAAGGGACAGAGAAATAAGGAAGAGGAATTGCTAAAAGCTATATTAGTTATTTCAGCTCCAACAGAATTCTTTTTAATAAATCATTTTTCTAGTACATGAAAAAAATAGTGCCTGTCATGCCAGATTTAATTTCTTTCCATGGTAAGTTCTATTTTTAAAGTCCAATTTTTAAATATTTATTATTAACACCTACTATATCAAAGTTCTAAGCAGTTATATCAAAGAGCAATTAACCACAATGAGTAAAATATACCAAACTAAGTAGTAAGGAGATATTTATTGCATATCCATTTTGAAAAAGGTTATTTACTAGAAACCATAGGAGACATAGAGAGGACTATCTTTTATGTAAAAATATATATAGCAACAGACATAGTAGAAGGTAATTTAATCACATAATTAAATTCTAAATACCAAATCTAGTTTGTATAAACTGAATGAACAGTCTATTATATCTGTTTTAGTAATTACAAAACATTCATTTCAAATACCAAGACCGTGAAGTCATACAACTTTTATGTTATAATACTCTATTTGGACAATCTTCCAAAGATTGGTGTTGGACAATCTTCAATACATTTTCCCTAACATCGTTACATGTGAGTCTCACAGTGGCCCAGAGTAGGAGTTAGGATTAAATTTAATTACCATTACCATTATCAGGTAAAACAACTGAGGTTCTGAGAATTTAAATGACATGATCAATTTCATGCAAATAATAACATGACAGAGCTCGAGCCAGAATCTAATTCTGAAATGGATACTTTTGTAACTTATGGAAAACCTTATAACTTTCAATGAAATAAGACAAGGAATTTTATACAAACACAGTTTGTGAACATTGCCTACCAAAGTAGAAGGCAAATTGATGAAAAAATTGGAAATGAACAGCTTCATTACAATTCTATGCAATTATGCTAACTGGATCACTTTAGAGCAAAAACCAACATAAACAGGGGAATAGTAGAGAATACATGGAACCTAAGGTATCTAACATAGACTTATACTTGCTAACAAGTAAAGCCTTATATTTTCATAATTTGGCTACCTTCAGGGTTCTTGTTTGTTTCTTGAATTGGCTTGAAAATAGACACAGTCCACATTATTTCCATTAGATTTTACACGGTAGTATATTGATTCTAAAGAGATGGTTCAAGAATTGTTTCAAATGACCTTAAGAAGTTAGTCTATGACATATCAGTGTTACCTTTCAATTTAATCAAACTAAAATCTCAGCTTCAAACGCCGGACGTAATTCAAATATTACTCTTGCCCTATATGAAGCCAGTCACCTTTCACTCTAACACAAGTTATTAGAATTATTTTAAGATCTGGAGTAGTATACATTATGTAATCTGTGGAAAAAACAATTGGGCGAGGTTTTGCACCTACTTATGAATATAATCTAGTATCTGAATTTTTATTTTTATT
>NW_027530560.1:146026-147795 GCF_008692635.1 Crocuta crocuta | reverse complement strand
GGTAGCTATTATTAAGTAGAAAACTATGTAATTTGTGCAGCCAACATAATTCTAATATATTTATGAGAGCCACAATATATGTTCCTAGCACCACACACTTATATATAAGTTTTAATAAGACGTTATTCCCAAATTAAAAGTCTTTTCCTGTTACAATCTGAGGAATAATGCAGGCAAGGACACAAACGCATTCCTTTGCTTTATTAATGACAATGCTCAATGATCTGTGAATAACCTGAAAAAAAAATGAAGATTATTGAGTTACTTTACCAATCTATCCATCTATCACCAGAGAACAGGTTTCAAAATGATGGATTATCTCACCACCCTGCTGTTTATCCCACACAATATTCTCTCCTCAAAGGAAAAACAAATGATCATATATACATAATCATGCTTACATTCTATACTTTATGTATCATTTCTATGCCAACATCAACTATTAACTAAAGGGAAAACTGTCTTTAAAATTGTATACAAAAGGTTCAGAAAATGAGGTATGTTGCTCTGCTTATTTTACCCTCCATGATTCTACAATTTATAAAAAACTATTAAAACAACAGCACTCCAACTTTTGGGAAACAAGCTTTTGGTTAACCTATTCAACATTGCTCTTCTAATTTAATGTGGGCAGTTCTCAACTAAGATAATNGGAGGAAAAAGATTCCCTTGATATATTGATAAAACTATGAATCCCCTTCCTAGAAAAATGCAGCCACGTTTTTCACACATACAAAATTTGGCATGCAATTTCTGAGCATATACCCCAAAACTAAGATGATTGATTCCAGGTATTGGATGCCAGGACATGGACTCTGAATTTGAAGAACTTCTCTTACTATATAGACAGCCTTCCAATGTGGTCTCTTTTAAACTGTCAAATATGTGTCTTTAAAAGGATGGCTCTAAGTCTGCTTATGTTATAAGTGAAAATGGCCAAATAAAATATCTGCATATGAAATTACATTTCTTATATAATAAAGACATAATCTTAATTTTAGTATGGTGACACCGACAATAGGAAATCAGTTAAATAAACTATGTTATATACATCCATATACCAGAGAACAATTCAGCCATTAAAATTTTGTAAGGATGCATGTATATATACATACTTATATATAGATGCCTTTATACGCATGGAAAAAATGGGAAGATAAACAACTGAATGATGGTTAACTCTAGGGGTGGGATTTGAGAGTGGGGAAAAAGGCTTGTATTTCTTTATAAGAGTGAGTGTGCTTCTTTTCTTTTTTTTCAGTATTTTCATTTCTTCTCTAACTAATAAGATATGTTACCCAATAATTTGTTTTTAATGGCTATTTAGCACCTTCTATAAGTAAGGAACTTTGCTAAATTACCTGAATAAATTATTCCACTGATTCCAATGTCAAATTCCTTTAAAATGTCTGATCCTTAAATTATTTTTTACATAGCTCCAGATTACAGAACCAAAAACTGAATAATAAGATTGTAAGAAAGAAATGCAAGAGTATTTTATTCTCTCCACCTTTCAACATTTTAGCTAGAGTTGACTATACCAATTCAATATACACTGAATTGGACTAAACCATTATTTCTTAAACAGGGATTGCCTTGTCCATTTGGCAATGTCTGGAGAAATTTTTGTCTGTCACAAGTAGATGGGTGAAGGTAGTGGCCTGTAGTGGGCAGAGGCCAGGGATGTTGCTAAATATTTTATTATGTATAGGGTAGCCTATCCCCTCAACACAGCAAAGAATTATCCTCCCAAAGATGTCAAATATCCT
>NW_027530560.1:137720-145892 GCF_008692635.1 Crocuta crocuta | reverse complement strand
CAAAGACGAGACTGAGAAATTCTGGTCGAAACCAAAAACCTCAAAACAATTCTTTACCTCACATAACTGGGCCATGTTCAGTGACAGGATGGGTCAGACCACTGATGGTGCTTGGCTCAGAGTAGAACCCAATCTTCTTGCTCTTTTCTGGAAATGGATAGGTTAACTGAGCAATCTGAGATTCCTGATTCTCTATCAAACCATCATCTTAAATGCATTGATTAAATTAATTACATATTATATCTATTTATACTCTTTCTGATCATTTTAGAGTACAGATATCATTCATACCTACATGATACACTCTGGAACCTAATGAAATATATTTTCTTATTCTGTAATTGGTCCATGAATGCACATTTTCTTTCCTCAACTGGAGTAACACTCCTGACATTAACATCAAAGTCTGTCTATGTCATATTCTTTTTCATATACAACTACATACCTAGAAGAGTACCAGGCAGAGAATGCATGCTTTAAAAATTTGCTGTTGAATTAAATGGGAAGAAATGAAAATAATCAAATTTACAAGAAATTACATAGATGCTTCTTCACAAGTTTTCTGTCATTGACTAAATCCTTTTCTTCTTGTTGATTAAAATTGGGCCCAGAGAGCAATTCCCCTAGCTACTTACTTTTTAGTTTTGTTCCCTAGACAACTAACAACACTTGGAAATGTATTAGAAATGCAAATTTTCAGGCCTCACACCAGATCTAAAAGTCAGAAACTCTGGGAATGGGGCCTATTGATGGTGTTAAATTCTGACACAGGTGAAAGCTTGAGAAACACTGCTCTATCATTTCTTTGACACAATTTTTTTTGCAGCAATTCATAAATACCTACTATTCATTAATTTATCTATCAATACTTAATGAATGACTATACATCAGGCATTGCATTGAGGCAATCTTGTAATATCTCCTAACATCATGTCTTTATTTTTAAGTATTATTATTATATTTGGTAGACAAAAAACTATTCAGCTGATTAAACCGGGGTCAGAAAACCCACCACCTATTTTGTAAATAAAGTTTCTGGAACACAGCCAAGTCCATTCTTTTGCATATTGTCTATAACTGTGAATAGTTGCGATGGAGACCANCCACACGTCATGCAAAGCCAAAACTATTTACTATCTTACCCTTTACAGAAAACAACTTGTTGACTCAATATATTAGAATACCAAATCTGGCTCAGTCTCTAATTCAGCCTCATATTTACCCTGATACCATTCTACAACAATAGCAGCAGCAGTAATTGTAATAATCATACTAACAGTGATAGTAATGACAGCTTACACTAATGTAGTAATTATGTAGTAAGGCAATCAATGTTTTAAGCACTTTCTAGATGTTAATGCATTTTAATCCTTACAACCTATGAGGTAGACGCTATTATTATCCCCATGAAAAATGAAAAGAGTGGAGAACAGAGAAGTTAAATAACTGTCCCGAGGATACACAGCTAGTAAATGGCAAAACCAGGATTTGACCCTCACTGGTTTGGCTCTAAAATGCATCCTCTTGTTCATTATAATATAATTAACTACTTCTCCTTCACAATACTAGAGCATAAATATTTGCTTGCATCTATCCCAAGAAATGCCTGTATGTAAATTACAGTTCCAATAGCAACATTTTCCAAATTTTCCCGTCTCTCTCCAGGCTTTACACCCCAGAAACACCTTTGTTATAAACTCTTTAGGACCTCTTCTTNCTAGCAACCCTCTGTTAGTTCTCTATATTTAAGAGTCTCTTATGTTTTGTCCCCCTGCTTATTTTTATATTATTTTTGCTTCCCTTCCCTTATGTTCATCTGTTTTGTATCTTAAAGTCCTGATAGGAGTGAAGTCATATGATATGTGTCTTTCTCTGAATAATTTTGTTTACCATAATGCCCTCTAGTTCCATCCACATAGTTGCAAATGGCAAGATTTCATTCTGTTTGATTGCCAAGTAAACTCCATTGTATGTATATATACCATATCTTCTTTACTCATTTCTCCGTCGATGGACATTTGGGCTTTTTCCATACTTTGACTATTGTTGATACAAACATTGTGGTGGATGTGCCCCTCAATCCTTGTTTTTAGGTCCTGGATATCTACGAAAACTTGATGAAACTATGAATTCTTTTCATAAGTACACACACATAACATTTTGTACATAAATTCCAAGGTTGCTTGTACCCTAGATTAAGAACCTTTGGCATACCTCAATGCAGATCTACTCAGCTGCAGTGATGCAAAACAACAGTGTTTAGTGATCCATAATGAAAATATTTCTTACTTAACCATACGATTTATGTACTCAATGTTCATTTAATTAATGTTTCTATTGAATTCACTTTGGCAAATTTTTAACATTCAATTTCAAAATATTTAAGGCTCAATTCAATAATCAAGCTTTACACTAACACACAATTTATACTGTTCAAATATACCAATTAGATATAGGTCCAGTTCTACATCTATAATTTAGGTGTATCATGGAGTTCTACCTATGACACCATGGGGGAAACCGATGGTGTTGGGAGCATGAAACAGAGGAATGCTAACTAGCCTCCGAAACATATAAAATCTAACAGCTACTGGGCTCACTTGCATTATTGTTTATCAAATGCATACATGTAAGTTACAGGAGTGGAGGGGAACCTTATTTATTCATGATCTGTTTTTCCTTTTACCTTTACCTATTAGGTAAGATATAAGAAGATGAAATAATTTCTTTATTCATCTACACTGGTATTTCATACTGGGCACAGAACAGGAACATGTTTCTCACATACTATAAAAATGGCCCTTATTCTTGTCTTTTTTTTTTTTGAAGGTGACTATGTAATCACAGTAAGAAAAGAAATCATAGCAAATTACAAGTTGTTAAATGCCAGAGATCGAAACTGCACAGGTCATCCCTGATGGCAAGGCCCAGGGAAGAGACTGCAAGGCAGTCAGAAGAACCCCCGGAAGAATTATTCTTCTCTACTTTGTACCTTTTATGCTCACTTCTGCTGTTAGTCTATTCTAGAGTTAATATGAAACCAGAATCGCCCAAAGTTCCCCCCTTCCTCCAAAATGGAATGTACCTAAATATCATGTCCGCCCCCTCAATCAGATGTTGTCTAATGAATATTGTAGCAATCAGCAAAATTGGAGACAGTCCGGTATGCGTTGGGTCTATAAGAGACCTAGAATTCATTTTCCTTGTATGAGTCTAATTGCCAGTAAGAATACATATTATGCCATAAGNAAGCTGACAAAAATCACAAATGTTTTTAAAAAACTCCAAAATAAAAATATTTTTATTAATTAACTTTTTTATTCAGAAAATGTTTAAAAATCACAGAAGAGGTAAGTCATGAAGAATGCATACCGGGATATCTGGTTTCTAGACTCAGCCTCTTTTTATCTTTCCTCATTTATAAAATTAGACAGTCAAAACAATATAAAAGCATTCTTTTAATTCTTTTTATTTGTTTGTTTGTTTGTTATGTTACTACCAGAATAGTAGGGAGAGTTTTACAAAAAAGAAATTAAGGAAAATGCTGCTAAGAGGAAAAAAATAATCTACTGTTAAAGTATGTAGACCTATAATCTAACCAATACTTACTGGGAGTGGAAGGACATCTCTACAGTTGGTATTTCCATTAATGCTCTCTGGTCCTTTCTAATCTTTGTTGCTTTTGGTCTTTTTTTTTTTTTTTTCTCAACTCAAAGAGTCCCCCTTAAAATTTATTACGGGGCTGGTTTAGTGGTCACAAATTCTCCTTGATCTTTCCTTCTATTCTGAATGACAGGCTGGTGGATAAAGTATTCTTGACTGAGTATTTTTCCCCATTCAGCACATTGACTATATCCTGCCACTCCTTTCTGGCCTCCCAAGTTTCTATGGATAGATCTGCTGTGAACCTATACATTAAGGACTGTTTTTTTGTTTGTTTATTTGTTTTTACCTTGCTGCTTTCAGTATTCTTTCCTTGTTTGTGTATTTTGTGAATTTGACTATGATATGCCTTGCTGATGGTTGGTTTTTATTGAATCTAATGGTAGTTCTCTGTACTTCCTGGATTTAAATGTTTTTGTCCTTCCCCAGATTAAGAGTTTTTAGTTACAATTTACTCACATAAACCTTCTGCCCCCCTTTCTCTCTCTTCATCTTCTGGGAGACCTATGATACAAATGTTTTTTTTCCATTCTAATAAGTTGCTGAATTCTCTAAGTTTACTTTTGTGATCCATTTTGTTTCCCCCTTGTTTTCAGCTTCATTATTTTCAATAATTTTATTTACGAATTCTCTCCTCTGCTTTGTCCAACCTTGTTTTTATGAACTTCAGTTGGATTTGCATCTTGGATATAACATTTTTAATCTAGACCTGACTTAACAAAGCAGCAGAAAAAGTAATCAAAGAATTGATCCCATTTGCAACTGCACCAGAAAGCGTAAGGTATCTTGGAATAATCCTAATCAAATGCAGCAAAAGATCTGTGCTCTGAAAACTATAACTCACTTATGAAAGAAAATGAAGAAGGCACAAAGAAATGGAACAGTATGACACGTTCATGGATTGAAACAACACACATTGTTAAAATGTCTATAGTACTCAAAGCAATCTACACATTTAATGTAATCCCTATCAAAATACCAGCAGCATTTTTCAGAGTTAGAACAATCCTAAAATTTGTGTGGAACTACAAAAGATCCTGAATAGCCAAAGCAATCTTGAAAAAGAAAAACAAAATTGGAGGCATGATGATTTCAGATTTCAAACTATATTACAAATCTATAGTCATCAAGACACTATGGTAGTGGCATAAAAAATAGACACATAGGTCCAAGGAACACAACAGAAAACCCAGAAATGGACCCACAGCTATATGTCAATTAATCTTTGACAAAGCAGGAAAGAATATCCAATGGAAAAAAAGTTTCTTCAACTAATGGTGTTGGGAAAATTGGACAGGTACATGCAAAGAATGAAAACTGGACCACTTTCTTACACCATACAGAAATAGATGGAAGGCCTAAATGTGAGACAGGAAAACCATCAAAATCATAGAGAAGAACACAGGCAGCAATGTCTCTGACGTCATCCAGAGCAACTTCTTACTAGACACATCACTGAAGGTAAGAGAAATAAAAGCAAACATGAACTATTGGGACTTCATCAAGATAAAAAGCACTGCACAACAAAGGAAACAATCAACAAAACTGAAAGCCAGCCTACGGAATGGGAGAAGATATTTGCAAACAACATATCTGATAAAGCATTAGTATCCAAAATCTATAAAGAACTAATCAAACTCAACACCCAAAAATCAAATAACCCAGTTAAGAAATGGGCAGAAGACATGAATAGACACTTTTCCACAAAGAAAGCTACTAGATGGCTAACACACACATGAAAAGAGCTTAACATTACTTATCATCAAGGAAATACAAATCAAAAGCACAATGAGATACCATTCACACCTTTCAGAATGGATAAAATGAAGAACACAAGAAACAACAGGTGCTGGCAAGAATATAGAGAAAGGTGAACCCTCTTGCACTGTTGGTGAGAATGCAAACTGGTGCAGCCACTCGAGAACAGTATGGAGGTTCCTCAAAAAACTAAAAATAGAACTACCCTACAATCCAGCCACTGCACTATTAGGTACTTACCCAAAGGATACAAAAATACAGATTCAAAGGGGTACATGAACCTCAATATTTAAAGCAGCATTATCAACAATACCAAAACTATAGAGAGAGCCCAAATGTCCACTGACTGATAATAGATAAAGATGTGGTATACATATACAATGGAACATTACTCAACCATCTAAAAGAATGAAATCATGCCATCTGCAACGACGTGGATGGAGGGTGCATTATGCTAAATGAGATAGACCAATCAAAGAAAGACAAATGCCATATGATTTCATTCATTTGTGGAAATTAAGAAACAAAACAGATGAAGACATCGAAAGGGGGTAAGAAGAGAGAGGAAAACAAAACAAGGGAGACTCTTAAAGACAGAGAACAAATTGAGAGTTGATGGAGGGAGGCGAGTGGGAGTTGGTCTAGGTAAGTGATGGCTATTAAAGAGGGCACTTGTCATGAGCAATGGGTGTTGTATGTTAGTGACGAAACACTGAATTGTACTCCTGAAACTAATACTGCACTGTATGATAACTAAAATTTAAATTAAAAAAAAAAGAAGCCTTCACAATTTTGCTCTGACTTCACATGCAATGGAATAGATAAACTCATAAAATTTTTCACTGGCATAACCTTTAGCAAATTTTAATGGTTCTCTTGGTTTTGTAATCTGTTGGTCTGGTTAACAAACGTCTCTTAGAGTTCTGAAAATTCCCTGAATAAAAAATGTTGGTTATTAGAGAATAAAATAGGCAGGTTACTTTGGTCTGAGAGATGTCTGCTACTGAGTTCTCCAAATATAACAATAAACACTTGTAACATGTATATTTTGCTCTTGGACTTTGGGCTAAAGCTGAGGAGAAAGATAAAACAGTATAAAATACCTTACAATTTGTACTAAAAAACAAAGTCCATGATTATAACAAAATCACCACAGCATCTTTGTAGTCCCTTGTAGGCATTGTTCTTCAAACCATTACTGAATGAATGTATCAAATGGGAGGTTCCCTTTCTTGTCTTTCCATGCTGTTCCTATAATCTTGAGGAAGTTAACTTACATATTTTGGACTTTGGTGTTCTCTCGTTCTCTCTTTTTAAAAGCTGTTAAGTTAGAGATCAACTTGTGCTCCACAATTTCCTGAGATAGATCTTGCACCTATTCTATTTTCCATATTCAATACTCAGAAAAATGCACTTGAGTATGGACATCTAGTAAAAAGTATTTGGTGCATGTGTATGCACAACATATTACATGTTAAAAGTTAAAAAATAAACTCATCCTTTATGTTTTAAGAATACTACTACATTAAAGGGGAAAAAAAGAAATAAAATTTAGGCCNGCTTCTGGGGCACCTGGCTGGCTCAGCTGGTTAATTGTCTGACTCTGGATCTCAGCTCAGGTCATTACCTCACAGTTCGTGAGTTTGAGCCCCACATCAGTCTCTACACTGATGGTGTGAAGCCTACTTAGGATTCTGTCTCTCCTTCTCTCTGCCCCTCCCCTGTTTGTGTTCGTGCTCTTTCTCTCGCTCTCAAAATAAATGAATAAACTTTATTTAAAAAAAGAAAATATAAACAAAATGTGAAGTTTGTTTGATCCCACTGGTACTGCTCAATTTCGCAGGTTATTACACACTATATGAAACATATTCTGAACTAGAAAGTATTTCTAAAGGCTACTATGTTACCAATCATACAGATAACAGAAATAAATTAGTCAAAGCTTAAAAAAGACTTCCGTTGAAAGATATATTGTGAGAGCCTAAAAACACATGTACTGTATACATATCCTGTCCAGTGTGCCAGAAAAAAATATTAACCAACTAATATATGGTAGGGAAAATTCTACGGCTTGCTAGACTAGAAAGAATATATAGGTTTCAATGACTGTTCTTCCAAAATGGTTCAATTTATGACATATTAATTAGGTGTAGCTAGTACAATAAATAAGCTTCATATTCTTTACACAAAATAATCTACCTATTTAAATTGATAAAAACCTCAAAGAGCATTTATTCATGAAAAATATCTCTAGTAGTTAAAATATTATACTGTTTATGCAGAATTCACTTAGAATGCTAGGATATGACTTAGAAATGTCTTTGGATCCTCACATAAATATGTATGCCATTCATAAGAGTAGCCTTGATGAGTACCCACTGTAACTGGCTGAGAAATGCTTAAAGGGCTTATATTAAACCAGAATATAATGGTGGTTAGAAATCACAGAAGAGGTGACACTTAATTCTGATAACTTGGTGATAAAAAGTGCAGGCTATGATGTATAGATGGTAGCAGTGTTACTACTTTAGGAAATAAATGAAACAACACTTCTGTGAAATTATAAAGTATTATATAGAGAATCAAATATAAAATTAAGTTAATATACCTAGGCTAAGTAAATGCATTTCTACTACAATTCACATATGTGTGTGTGTATTTTATATATTTTATATATACTTTTACATAGGAAGACCTGAGTTACTTTAATTACCAAAGACCACCCAAAAGTTTAATATACTGCTTCAAACA
>NW_027530560.1:129491-137713 GCF_008692635.1 Crocuta crocuta | reverse complement strand
TGAAAGAGGTTACAATCATTTTATGGGCAAAATGTCTTCTTTGCTTAGGATTCAACACATATGGGTCTCATTATGAAGTTTTATAACAGTACGAGACAAACAAAACTTTTCAATGTTTTTTCCTTTATAAACAAATAGGGGTACTGGGTGGCTCAGTCAGTTAAGTGCCTCACTTCGGCTCAGGTCATGATCTCAGGATTCAAGGGTTCAAGCCTTGCATTGTGCTCTGTGCTGACAGTGTGGAGACTGCTTGAGATTCTTACCCTCTCTCCCTCCCTCTCCCTCTCTCTCCCTCAAAATAAGTAAATAAAGTTCAAAACTTAAAAAAAAAACAAAAATAACAAACACCAAATACTATATACAACATGTAAATATGATCTGAATTAGGAAAGAAAATATAGGGATTTAGTGGAAAAATAGGAATGAGGTTAAATATTTCATTTTCAAAAAATGCTAGTATGGAAACCAGTGAGCTTCTACTCACTCCCCAGTAACCTGTTCGTTCTGTCTGTATTCCTTACCTCAAAGCTCTGTAGGAGTGAGAGTAAGTGGCAACACAAAAGACAACAGTGTGGCTCCTTCTGAATTAGACAATGACACAGAAGAGGAAAAGAACGATTAATAAAACCATAGGGGAACGTGGGTGGATCCGTTGGTTAAGCATCCATCCAACTCTTGGTTTTTGCTCAGGTAATCTTACAGGTTTTGAGATTGAGCTCTGTATCGGGCTGTGTGCTGGCAGTGCAGAGCCTGCTTGGGATTCTCTCTCCTTCTCTCTGTCCCTCCCCAATCGTACTCTCTCTCTCTCTCAAAATAAATAAATACAAGTTAAAAAAAAAACAACACAGAACCTCCCTCTTCCTTTTTAATTTAAATTGATAGGAGGACCTCTGGTCCTGTAGGAAATTACACTCCCTATTCATGTCTATTTTGGCAAGTAATTGGGAGGAGGAAGAGCTTCTCTGGAAACATACAGACCTATCATATTCAGAATTAAACTACTTTCAAATTTATAACATTCTCACCTCCATTTTGTCAACCACATGGTTAGGAACCATGGATATCTACTCCAGCAATATACTCGGCTGGATGCCCTTAAGAGATCTCTTGTTTCTACCAAAAAATGACAAGAAAAATATATAGGTTTCCATGATTGTTCTTCCAAAATGGTTCAATTTATTACATATTAATGAGTAGCTAGTATAATAAGCTTATTTTTATATTAAACATACTTTTTACTTTAATGCCGAGACTGAAGGCAATAAACAAAATGTCTACAAGAAACTCCCTAGCCCCTAACCCAAACACATACACACACACACACACACACACACACACACACAGTACAGACCCTGAGCTGAATTCAAAGTTTTAAGAAAAAACACTGCAATTAAAAAAAAGCAAGTCTTCATTCTAGCTATAACTTCCCAAGATACATGAACCACATTTTTAAAAAGTCATGTCACTAAATGATGTATTTTCTTTTTTTTTAAGTTTTTATTTAAATTCTGGTTAGTTAACATACAGTGTAATTTAATTTTCAGGTGTACAATATAGTGATTAAACACTTCCATATAATACCCAGTGCTCATCACAAGTGCACTCCTTAATCCCCATCACCTATTTAACCCATTCCCCCAGCCACCTCTCATCTAGTAACTATCAGTTTGTTCTAAGAAATGCATTTTTAATAAGGCTTTACCTTTATGTTAAAATAAACAGTTTTGTTGCTTGTATATATCAGTGTGGGAGCTATATCTGGGACTCTTTATTAAGCAACTTTCCCCTGAAAGAGCTGAAACGGTCCCAAATTCTAGTGCCTTCTGGCTGAAGCAAACACAAATAATCTTTGAAGGAAATCCAAATGACAATAGCATAGAATTTTAAAGTACTGAGAAAAAAGAATTGTCAACCTAGAAATGTTCACCTCACAAATATTCCCTCAAGCTAAAAGGCAAAAAACCTATTTATGTTCATATATACACAAATTAGACATTTACTACCAACAGACATAAACTAGAGGAACTTTTAAAATTAGNCAAATCGGCTATTTTAAAATTTCTCATAACAACTTGTGGGTGAATGAAGAAATCATTGTTTTTTCATGAGGTTAAAGAACACCCTACTAAAGAAAGAATGGGCCAATCAGGCAATTAGGGAAGAAATTAAAAATATATGGAAACAAATAAAAATGAAAATACAACAAACCAAACACTTTGGGATGGGGTAAAGGCAGTCCTAAGAAGAAAATACATTGCACTCCAGGCCTATTTCAAGAAACTAGAAAAAGCAAAAATACAAAATCTAACAGCGCACCTGAAGGAACTATAAGCAAAGCAGCAAGAACACACCAAACCCAGCAGAAGAAGAGAAATAATAAACATCAGGGCAGAAATAAACAATATAGAATACAGAAAACAATTTAACAGATCAATGAAACCAAGCGTTGGTTCTTTGAAAAAATAAACAAAATTGATAAACCTCTAGCCAGGCTTCTCAAAAAGAAAAGAGAGAGCACCCAAAAAGACAAAATCACGAATGAAAATGGATTTATTACAACCAATCCCTCAGAAATACAAGAAATTATCAGGGAATGAAAATTAATTGCCAACAAACTGGACAAACTAGAAGAAATGGACAAATTTCTAAACACACACACATTAGCAAAATTAAAGCGGGAAGAGATAGAAAATCTAAACAGACCCATAACTAGTGAAGAAATTAAATCAGTTATCAAAAGTCCTCAAAAAAAATAAGAGCCTTGGGGAATTCTACCAGACATTTAAATCAGAGTTAATACCCATTCTTCTCAAGCTATTTCAAAAAAATAGAAATGGAATGAAAACTTCTGGACTCCTTCGACGAAGCCAACATCATTTTGATTCTCAAACCAGACAGAGAAACAGCAAAAAAAGAGAACTACAGGCCAATATCCTTGATGAATACAGATGCAAAAATCTTCATGAAGATATTAGCGAATCAAATTAAAAAACATATAAAAAAAGTTATCCAGCATGACATGGTGGATAGCACAAAAACAAGATACATAGAACAATGGAATAGAGAACTCAGAATTGGACCCAAAAATATATGGCCAATTAATCTTTGACAAAGCAGGAAAGAGTATCCAATGGAAAACAGAGAGCCTCTTTAACAGATGGTGCTGGGAGAACTGGACAGCAACATGCAGAAGAATGAAACTGGACCACTTTCTTACACCATACATAAAAATAAACTCAAAATGGATGGAGGACCTGCATGTGAGACAGGAAAACATTAAAACCCTAGAGGAGAAAGTAGGAAACAACGTCTTTAACCTCAACTGAAGCAATTTCTTCCTTGAGACATCTCCAAAGGCAAGGGAATCAAGTGAAAAAATGAACGATTGGGACCTCATCAAGATAAAATGCTTCTGCACTGCAAACGAAACAATCAATAAACCTAATAGGCAACCGACAGAATGGAAAAGATAATTGCAAATCACATATCAGATAAAGGGTTAGTGTCCAAAATCTATAAGGAACTCATCAAACTCCACACTGAAAAACAAATAATCCAGTGAAGAAATGGGCAGAAGACATGAACAGACACGTCTCCAAAGAGGACATCCAGATGGCCCACAGACACATGAAATGATGCTCAGCATCCCTCATCATCAGGGAAATACAAATCAAAACCACACTGAGATACCACCTCATGGTGGTCAGAGTGGCGAAAATGAACAAATCAGGTGACTATAGATGCTGGTTGAGGATGTGGAGAAACGGGAACCTTCCTACACTGTTGGTGGGAATGTAAACTGGTGCAGCCCTTCTGGAAAACAGTGTGGAGGTTCCTCAAAAAATTAACAATAGAACTCCCCTATGACCCAGCGATAGCACTGCTAAGAATGTACCCAAGGGATACAGGAGTGCTGATACACATAGGGGCACATGTGCCCCAATGTTCACAGCAGCACTTTTAACAATAACCAAATCATGGAAACAGACTAAATATCCATCAACTGAGAAATGGATCAAGAAGATGTGGTTTATTTATACAATGGAATACTACATGGCAATGAGAAACAATGAAATCTTGCCATTTGTAGCAACGTAGATGGAACTCGAGGGTGTTTTGCAAAGGGAAATAAGTCAGGCAAATAAAGACAGATACCACGTGTTTTCACTCATATGTTGAATGAGAGAAACTTAACAGAGGAGCATGGGAGAGAGGAAGGGGAAAAATAGTTAAGGAGAAGGAGGGAGGCTAACTATAAGAGACTCTTAAATACTGAGAACAAACTGAGGGTTGACAGGGGTGGGGGAGAGGGGAAAAGGAGTGATGGGTATGGAGGAGGGGACTTGTTGAGATGAGCACTGGGTATTATATGGAAACCAACTTGACAATAAACTATAAAAGCAAAAAAAAAGAAAGAAAAAATGCTTATATTAGAAAATAATAAAAATATTTAACTCATTGAGTTTCGGTCTAAGAACTGGCAAGGGCATAAAAGGGGAGGGATGAGCTGAATAAAACCCAAAGAAAGCAAAATAAAGGAGATAATAAAGAATGGAAAGTAATGAACTAGGAACACAAAGCTACAATAAAAAGAATCAAAAACCCTAAAAGTTGATTGTTTGAAAACATACTAGAGACACTGTGAAACTTCCTCAAGTTTACATGGCTAATAAACGCAGGAAACAGAACTTAAATCTAGGTAGTCTGTGTCCACAGTCCAGGTTTGAAATTCCTATGCTTCACTACCCTAAAAGTGCTAAGTATAAAAAAGATCGTTATGTTAAGTATTAAGATTGTAATCTTAATGACCTCCATGCAACACATATAACTACAAAAAGATTAGTATTCAGAATAAAAACTCCTACAAATCAATAAGGAAAACTCAATAATTCAATATATAAATGGGCAAAACTTATGAATATGGATTTCCCCAAAGAGAAAACATAAATATCCAATAATCATATGTGGAGACATTCCACCTCATTAAGTGGTCTGGAAAATGCAAAATAAAAGTACAATGATAGGGTATTTTATGTGAGTTTGATTGATGAAAACTTAACAATCTAATAATAAATGTTGGCAAAAATATAAAGCTATGTATATTCTTATATTCTGCTAGAGGATGTAAACCGGTACAATACTCTGGACAAAAAGTTGGGTATTATGTTGTATGAACATTCATATATCCCATGACTTGGGAATTCCATTCCTAGATATGTATCCAAGAGAAATTCTTAAGCATGTATATATTGAAACACACACAAGGATGTTATTAACAGCAAAAACAAAAACTGGAAACATACTGTATCCATCAAAAGAAAACTGGAAAAATAAATTTTGGTATAGTCACAATAGAATACTACATAGCAATGAAAATAAGTATAATTATACACAACAAAAATGATGCTTTGAAACATAATATTGAGTGAAATAAGGAATTTACAGTAGAATTCTATTTTATGAAGTTTAAAAACAGGCAAACTGAATATATAATTTAGATAGGTAGGTAGGAAAATATACAGATTCATACAAGAATAAAACAACAAGTATGTTTGCATATACTAAATCTTTAATAAACCTCATTTTTGTTTTTTAAATTTCCACCTATGGGGTGCCTGGGTGGCTCATTAGGCTAAGTGTCTGACTCTTGATTTAGGCTCAGGTCATGACTTCATGGTTAGTGAGATCAAGTCCTGCATTAGGCTCTGTGATCACAGCACAGAGCCTGCTTTGGATTCTCTCTCTCCCTTTCTCTCTGTCCTTCCTCTGCTTGCATGTGCTCACTAGCTTGCTCTCTTTCTCAAAAATAAATAAACTTTAAAAATAAATAAATTTCCATCTGTTATGTAAGTGTAAACTTAAGAAGAAACAAGAAAACCAATGCCAGTCTTAGCTGCAGAAACACTGAGGAAGTTCTCCTTGACCATACAAAGGAAATAAAAATGGAGTGTTGCCATATCGCCCAAGACAATGAAGAAAGTTTTTAGTAGCTGTGAGAACATCTCTGGTATTGCTGGCTGTCTCTGATGTCATTGCAATTGAATGCAGGACAAAGTACTGGAGGTTGGTGGTTAATTTTTGAGTTTTTAAATACTCAGAAAATGTAATCTCCTCATAGGCTATGAAAAGATGAAAATTTATCAGTTAATATCAGAACCAAACTTCAATTTAAAACGACTGCACAAAAGAGATCAAGCCTGTTTAAGACACTTGGCAAAGGACCCAGGTGGTAATATTACATTTTGGACAGACACCACAGCTTTTAGGGTGGGGGTGGGGAGGCAGGCTAGAAACAATCTCACTATCCTAACTGGATTGATGGCACAATTTTTAAGCTTTCAATAATAAATATTTGGTTAGTATTTTTACAGATTTAAAAAACTGGAAAAACATTCAATAATTCATTAACCATCACAAAAAGTTTCCATAGTTGGCAATGTTACTTTACTATCATTAAAACTGCAGAACAATGCTAATAATTATACTTCAAAATATTAAATATGACAAATGGTGAACTTTTAGTGAAAACAATGAAAGTTGTACTTGATTTTTTTGAAATGTATATTTCTTACTAAAATTAAGAACAATGAACTATGACTAAAAAGNACTAATCCAGTGGTTCACATTCCTCATACCATCTAGCCTCTTTTTCTTAATCAGTCAAAACTAATAATTCAGTATACAAGCAAAAGTAATCCTGGGAAAATGAAAAAATACACATTTTTAACTGATAAAAAAATTAACTGAGCAATGAAAAGAAAATATCATCTATGAAGAACCAGTTAACACCAGTATTTAATTAGCAAGAATAAAAATGTTCTATGGCTATTGAGCACTTCAAATATGGTTAGTCCAACTGAGGAAATGAATTTTATATTTTATTTAATTTTAATTAATTTCAATTTAAATAGCTACGTGTTGGTAATGGCTAACCTACTGGATAGTGCAGAGTAAGAATGTACTTTAAAAGAGNTCCAACTTCAGATCTACTGTCTCCCTCTCTTTCTGCCTCTCTTCTACTCTCTCTCTTTCAAAAATAAATAAACCTTAAAAATTAAAAAACAAAAAGAGTAATGAGCAGCTCACTACATCAGAGCAAGCATATTAAAAGAAGAAAGCTCAAATAGTTAGAGAGCACAATTTAATGGAAAACAATACCTTTATATTCATCAGGATGTTTTTCATACTCCATACAAAATGTAAGAAACTTCATTAGCATTCGCTTTTCTACCATAGTCAGTTGTTTGCTATTAAAGACATCTGCTCTAGAACAAGGAACCTGAAAAACATAATTTTAAGTTACGAAACTGCTTCCTAATGACAGAAGTATTTCAAATTAGATTTTTTTCCCTTTAACTATAACAAGATCATTATTTCCATTCTAGTCAGGCTGTTTAATGTTACATTCCATTAGTTCCAAAGGCATCTCTGTTGACTTCAGAGTTAATTAACCTGTGAACTCTCTTACTTAATTTGGCCAAATTGCTCCTTATGCCATTAAAAGGCCAATGGCATGTTATCCCTACCTGGAAACAAATGACAACTGAAATCTAGAAATAATGCCTGAAATTAACATTTTCTTAACAGAAACATCAGGCTGCAGATAACTTATGAAAAAATTAATACTAGAAATTTTAATTGAGTTATCTCTTGCTATTTACATTTACCATGCAGGATTGGAATTTGTGCTTTCCCAGGAAAATAATAATCTTTCTTATTTGTTTATCCTTCCAAAACAAAACAACTTAAGCCCATATCCAGTTACAATACCTGATCAGCAAAAGTACCTGTTCCACTCTTCCTTCTCGAAATGCAAGAATCCTGGTAATATTTTTGAACTCTGCGTATCGACTTACATTAGATTTGATTAAAAGATCAATTAGTAATCCTCGAGAATACAGCAGCTGTACAAAGAAAATATTTTACAGGATGAAATAAAAGGAAAAGTTGTAGAAAACTGATAAACACTAAATAGATACAAAATTTTGTTATATTTTAAAATATTTGTAAAAAGTATACCTATTAATATTGGAGTACAGAACACAATTTACTACAGGTTTACAATTGATTGATTATCTGAAATTCAAAATCCAAAATACTCTGGAATACAAAGTTTTTCATAACTAATTTGGGAACAAAATGACCCAAACTGATATAAGGTTCTTCTCTATTTGCCCCACTTTCTGTGAATATTTATACATTTGACTGCAAAAATATTGATA
>NW_027530560.1:129217-129434 GCF_008692635.1 Crocuta crocuta | reverse complement strand
AGGATGCACCCAAAGAATTCATTCAGTCTTTCATATCCCTCATAACCAATATCAGAGAGACAAAAACAACTTCAACAGTATTATCTAGCATGATCTAAATTTAACCATATGGTTAATTGCAACGGACTTGGCTATGCCCTATACTGATATACCTTTAAGTGTCTATAACTCAATAAATGTTAAAAATGTAAATGTTACCACTGTAATGGGAAGGGAG
>NW_027530560.1:118414-129124 GCF_008692635.1 Crocuta crocuta | reverse complement strand
TTACCTTCAGCGTAATACCCTATACAGCTGATATAACACAAGTTTTTAAGAATATATTGCCAAGTCTTAGTTCTGTAATTATAATAAAGAAAACAGGTAATTGAAATACCTAATTCGTTTAAAAACAAATATTTGAAATTCAATGATCCCTCAGTAGTCATAATAATTTCACAAATAATAATACATCAAAGAAAAGGTGTATTTTCACTTAATAAAGTACAATGAAGCTTAAGATTTAATGCAGGCTTTATGGGGCATCTGGGTGGCTCAGTCGGTTAAGCGTCCAACTTCGGCTCAGGTCATGATCTCACATTTTGTGGGTTCGAGTCCCGCATTAGGCTCTGTGCTGACAGCTAGCTCAGAGCCTAAAGCCTGCTTCAGATTCTGTGTCTCCCTCTCTCTCTGACCCTCCCCTGGCTGCCTCTCTCATTCTCTTTCAGAAATAAATAAAACATTAAAAAATTAAAAAAAAAGATTTAATACAGGCTTTAAAATAATGCATTTAAGATAACATTGAAGAGTGAAAACACATTTTAATTAACGTTATACTAAACTTTTGTCTGAAACTTGATAGTAACAAGTAAGTAGGTATTTAAACCTAAGCCTCTTTTCACCACTCTTTAAGTAATCTAACAGAAATTTTGGTGATGAGAGGTGAAAGAATATGAAGTATCCATCAACAGAAGAATGGATAAAGATGGTGTGTGTGTGTGTGTGTACTTATACACAATGGAATATTACTCAGCCATAAAAAAAAGGAATGAAATCTTGCCATTTGCAACAGCATGGATGGACCAAGAGCGTAGTATACTAAGTGAAACAAGTCAGAGAAAGACGAATACTTTATAATTTCATTCCTGTGTACTATAAAAAACAAAACAAATGAAGAAACAAAAAAAACAGACTCTTAACTACAGAGAACAAACTGGTAGTTCTCAGAAGGGAAGGAGGTGGGTGGGTTTGGGTGAAAAAAAGGGAATTAAGAGGTACAAACTACTTCAGCTTTTTGTTGTTCTGTTTATTTGGTTTGCTAAAATTTAGTTTCTATTGATGAGAACAGTAAGACTATTCGTAAAATATGATTAAACTTCTACTCAGAAATCAATGCCAAGGTAATATGGAAAAAAATGCTAGATTTCAAATGTGGCAGGATCATAGTAGCTGGAGAAGGCAGAATAAATGGTACAGAAATATGAAGTAGGACCAAGGTAGCAGCCAATTCAGGCCAGGAAAGAATCAAACACAGAGAGCTATGTGATAGAAAGAAACAAAGGGTAATAAAAATAAACCATAATTTTAGGCATCAGGTTCAAAGAGACCAGGAGATTTGGGCGAGTAGGTGGCTCAGTCGCTTAAGCATCTGACTTCGGCTCAGGTCATAATCTCATGGTTCGTGAGTTGGAGCCCCGCTTCAGGTTCTGGGCTGATGGCCTCAGAGACTGGTGCCTGCTTCAGATTCTGTGTCTCCCTCTCTCTTTGCTGCTCCCCCACTCGTGCTCTGTCTCTCTCTGTCTCTCAAAAATAAAACCATTTACAAAAAGTTAAAAAAAAAAAGAGAGAGAGAGAGCAGCAGTATAAGTATATGGGATTGTATCAGCAAAATGTGAGGAACATACAATTAGTCTCTCTTTACTCTAACTTGGGACTTCAATAGAGCACATTAAATTGAAAAACCTAGGGGCACCTGGGTGGCTCAGTCGGTTGAGCGTCCGACTTCGGCTCAGGTCATGATCTCACAGTTTGTGAGTTCGAGCCCCGCGTCGGTCTCTGTGCTGGCCGCTAGCTCAGAGCCTGGAGCCTGCTTCAGATTCTGTGTCTCCCTCTCTCTCTCTGCCCCTCCCCTACTTGCACTCTGTNTTATTTCCTCCCCTCCCCTACTTCTTTTTAATTTCTTATTGCTTATTCCCAATTTATGGGATTTGATATGTTTCTTTCTCCTTATTCCAAGTCCTCTATCTAACCTTTAAAGATCATTATCCTTTATCTTACTGCTTTTCTATTCTTTTTGCATTATATTCACCTTGCTTCCTATAAACCCAATACAACACTGTACCCTCCAAAGACTCAGGAACCTGCTCTGAAGTCACAATGACCTAACATTAGAGTTAAGGATTGAAACATAACCAGATAATAGCACTCTTCCCAGCCTCGCTGTCCCCCCACTATTAAATTATCCTCCAAAGCCCTCACATCTAAACAGATGATTTTCAAAAATGCATTTGTTCATTTAGAATGTTCATCATCATACAGTTGTTAAAAGTTATTATATATGAGCTGAAAGAAGTTCATTTAATAAACTGACTATTAATAACATGAACTTTTAATTAGGTTTGTTAGAATATTTCTCTTTTTTAAAATTTTTTTTAACGTTTTAGTTATTTCTGAGAGAGAGAGAGAGACAGCATGAGCAGGGGAGGGTCAGAGAGAGAGGGAGACACAGAATCTGAAACAGGCTCCAGGCTCTGAGCTGGCTATCAGCACAGAGCCTGACGCGGGGCTCGAACCCACGAACCGTGAGATCATGACCTTAGCTGAAGTCGGAGGCTTAACCGACTGAGCCACCCAGGCCCAGAGTATTTCTCTGGATAGAATTCATAGTATCCCTGCAGAAGAATATCAGAGTGGACTCTGTTCCAGTATAAAAGAATCCTTGTGATATAGTACTGAGCATTTTTTAAAGCATTTTATCCACATTTAAAGAATAGTTTAACTGAATTATAAATTTCTGGTTACTATCACTTTATAAAACGTACGTTCTATACTTCAGAAAATAAAATTATGAAAAATGGGTATATGGTCCCAGATGCTACTTTCAATCAATTAAAAATTAGTATTGTTCTATGATAAGACGAAGAAAACTGGTACTTACCTTTGATACTAAATCGATATTAAATCTCCTGCCTTCTTTAATAATTTGTGAGTAGGTAATCCTATTTTCCTTTGGTTGCAGTGAGGAGTCGTCTGCTGTAAGCATATTTTCATTTGTTTCTTCTGAAGCTGACTTAACACAAGTTTTATCATCACAATGCTTTTCTTTTTCCCTTGTTGCTTCGACATCATTTATATCTAGGGAACTCTCTAGATCACTCTTTGGAGTTCTTTCTGTGGGCATTTCACAGCTCACAGTGCACAATGACTCATGGTCCAAAGACAGTTGGGCAGAATCTGCCCCTTCCGTGGGGTTTGCAGNNTGCAAATACTTACTAATTAGAAATTATAACAACACACTTCTATTAACTGTACCAAATCAATTTTTATATTATTTTAATGGCAATTTTTATTTCTTTACCCTATTTATATTATCAAATCCAGTATACAGTTTTCCTTATATAAAACACACACTAAACATTCATCTGCTAAGGTATCAGTACAATATTAATACTTGAAACATAATTAATACTTGAAAAATAGATATAAAGATTTCAGAGTTTAGCAGGGCATGTCTCATGTACACTTTTGAGTATTTAAGGCAGACAGAGGAATTATATTTTAGAAACTAATCATAAGTGTTTATGAGCACAGCCTTCAGAATAAATAGCACAAAGTTCAAACCCTGACCCTGTGATAACTGTGAATTCAGAAAAGTTATTTATCTTCTCTGACCTAAATTAACCATCTATAATATGGATGTTATATATGATTGTTTGGAAGGTTAAAAAATTAATCTTCATGGTATCACAAGCAAAGAGCCTGTCACAGTCCCTGGCACACAGAGTTAGTTATCAAAGATTAGTATTTTTTTAATGTTTATTTTTGAGAGAGAGAGAGAAACAGAAAGCAAGCAGGGGAGGGGCAGAGAGAGAGGAAGACAAAGAATCTGAAGCAGGCTCCAGGCTCTGAGCTCTCAGCACTGAGCCTGATACGGGGCTTGAACCCATCAACTGTGAGATGGTGACTTGAGCCGAAGTCGGACACTTACCCGACTAAGCCACCCAGGTGTCCCAAAGATTATTATTATTATTGCTGATGTGACAGAGCTAGAAAAAGTCTGCCATAAAGTTTAAGTCGGCTTATCGCGATGTGGTATCTAAGAGTATCTTTCTGTATTCTTTCCTGCAATATTTCATTTTAGTATTAGTGTCTATCACTCTACTAGAATTCACACTTTCAAAGTTATACTACTATTAACATTCTAAGTCCATACAGCCTTCGCTGATAAAACTAGCTCCTATTCAGTTTATCTGCATCATGCATTTCACCTAGAGGGTTTATCTGCCATAGAACCTACACTTCATTGAGTTCCCTACTGCTCAACAATAAAAATGCCTTGTATATGATAGAACTTGGGAAGTAAACATCTGCTAACCAATTGCTCAAGAACATATAGCAGCTCTTCTTTATATGATCTCTAAACTCTATCCCATAAAATCTTCTTCCTGCCTCTAACTCAAATCATCCCTCTTCATACACTATTTTCTGGTCTCAGCTCTCCTGTTTTCGACATACTATGTCTAATTCTTAATCTATCAACTTTAATGTCCATGTTTTGGCTCATATCGTCTGTTTCTCCTGGGCTATTCACCCTACTCCTCATAACATCATAATTCTACCATTATCAAAGCTAATCACATACTTTAATAATCTGTTATAAAAAATTTAAATATTTCCAAAAAATCTTCCTTAAAACAACCATATATATCATTCTATTACTCCATGCACCTTCAAAACACAAAATGCAGTTAACCTTGCATTTCTTTATCAGTTTCTTTTAATAGTTCTTTGGTTTCCAGTATATACTTTACCTTCTGAAGTAGACTTTAAATCCCCTGGGGGAAAACCCTAATATCTCTTCTTACGTGTCTCTCACCACACCTACTGACAGCTCTTTAGATGTGCTCTCTAATAAATGCTTGATGAGTAAATGGTTTCTATTTGCCAAGGATGTATGCATGTACGTGTGTGTGTATAAATTTAAATATGAAACTAACTGAATTTGTAGAAAATAAGAGATATGAGGCCAGGAAAAGCAATAAATTATAATTCAAAAGTCTGAGTACACTGAACAAAATGTCTTATTAAAATTAATATGGGGCACCTGGGTGGCTTAGTCGGTTAAGCGTCCGACTTTCGCTTAGGTCATGATCTCGCAGTTCGTGGGTTCGAGCCCCGTGTCGGGCTCTGTGCTGACTGCCATCTCAGAGCCTGGAGCCTGTTTCAGTCTGTGACTCCCTGTCTCTCTGACCCTCCCCTGCTCACGCTCTATCTCTCTCTCTCCTAGAAATAAATAAAACATTAAAAAAATTAATATAATAAACACCATACTAAAAAAGGTACAATGAAAGAACATTAACTTAAATATCAAGAAATAAAATGTTGAGAGGAAAAGCTAAGATGGTGGCATAGTAGAAGGACCCTAGGACTGTCTTATCCCTCAAACACAACAAGATAGCAACCAAATCATTCTGAATACCCAAGAAATCAACCTGATAATTGACACAACAAACTACACAACTAGAGGAAGAGAGGAGGCCACATAGAGGAAGGCTTGAAAAATGCATAGAAGCAGCAGAGAATCTATTGCTGTGGAGATCAAGGAACTAAAAAATACCCATGACAAATTTAAAAATTGCTGTAAATAAGGTGCAAAATAAACTAGATGCAGTGACAGGCAGGAATGAACAGGCAGTAGGGAATAAGTGAAATAGAAGATAAAATTATGGAAAAAGATGAAACTAATAAAAGGAGAGATAAAAAATTTCCAGATCACTGGGGAAGATTTAGAGAACTAAATGATTCAATGAACGTAATAACTACTGTATCATAGGAGTTCCAGAAGAAGGAGAAGAGAGAGAGAAAGGGGCAGGTTTGCTTTAACAAACCATACCTGAGAACTTCCCCAATCTGGGGAAGAAAGCAGCATTGAAATCTAGGAGGCAGAGAGAACCCTCTTCAGACATAACTGAAATCGATCTCCATGACAGATCATAGTGAAATTGGCAAAACACAAAGATAAAGAGAAAATTCTGAAAGCAGTTAGGGACAAATGGGCTTTAATCTACAAGGTTAGAAACATAAGGGTAGTAGCAGACCTGTCCACTGAAATGTGGCAGGCCAGAAGGGAATGGCAGGAAATATTCAATATTCTGAATAGGAAAAATGTGCAGCCAAGAATCTTTTACCCAGCAAGGCTGTCATTAAGACTAAAAGGAGAGGGGTGCCTGGGTGGCTTAGTCGGTTAAGCGTCCGACTTTCGCTTAGGTCATGACCTCGCGGTTCGTGGGTTCGAGCCCCGCATCAGGCTCTGTGCTGACTGCCAGNNCTATGATCCTGGAGCCTGTTTCAGAATCTGTGTCTCCCTCTCTCTCTGACCCTCCCCTGCTCATGCTGTCTCTCTCTCTCTCTCCTAGAAATAAATAAAGCATTTAAAAAAAAAAAGACTAAAAGGAGAGATAAAGGTTTTCCCAGAAAAAAAAAAAATGAAGGAATTGATGACCACTAAGTCAGACCCACAAGAGATCCTAAGGGGAGCTCTGTGAGTGGAATGTTGCAAAGACTTCCAAGGACCAGAATCATAACCACAAGCATGAAACCTACAGATAACACAATGACACTAAATCCATATCTTTCAATAATAACACTGAATATACATGGACTAAATGCTCCAAAAAAAGACATAGGTTATCAGAATGGATTAAAAAAAACAAAAAAACAAACAAGCTCCATCTATATGCTGTCTACAAGAGACCCATTTTAGACGTGAAGACACCTTCATATTGAAAGTGAGGGGATGGAGAACCACCTATCATGCTACTGGAAGTCAAAAGAAAGCTGGAGTAGCCGTACTTATATCAGACAAACTAGATTTTAAACTAAAGACTGTAAAAAGAGATGAGGAAGGGCACTGCATCATAATTACAGCAACTATCCATCAAGAAGACCTAACAATTATAAATATTTATGCACCCAATTCAGTAGCATCTAAATACATAAATCAACTAATCACAAACATAAGCAATCATATTGATAAGAATGTGGTAATTGCAGGGGACTTTAACAATTCACTTACAGCAGTGGACAGATCACCTAGGCAGAAAATCAATAAACAAACAATGGCCTTGAACGATACACGGGACCAGAATGATTTGACAAATATATTGAGAGCTTTCCATCCAAAAGCAGCAGAATACACATTCTTCTCAAATGCACATGGGACATTCTCCAAGACAAATCACATACTGGGTCACAAAACAGCCCGCAATAAATATAAAAGAGCTGAGATCATACCATGCACATTTTCAGATCACAATGCTATGAAACTTGAAATCAATTACAGGAAAAATTTGGAAAACCTCCAAATGCATGAAAGTTAAAGACCATCCTATAAAAAATGAATGGGTCAACAGTCAATTAAAGAAGAAAATAAAAAATAATACAGAAGCAAATGAAAATGAAAATACGACAGTACAAATGCTTTTGGATGCAGCAAAGACAGTCCTAAGATGAAACACCTTGCAATCCAGGACTATCTCAAGAAATAAGAAATATTCCCAAATACAAAATCTAACAGCACACCTAAAGGAACAAGGAGCAGAACAGCAAAGAAACCCCAAACCCAGCAGAAAAGGAGAAATAATAGAGATCAGAGCAGAAATAAATATAGAATTCAAAAAAAAACAGTAGAACAGACCAAGGAAACTAATAGGTTTTTTTGAAAAAATAAACAAAATTGATAGAACCCTAGCCAAACTTCTTAAAAAGAAAAGAGGACCCAAATAGATAAAATTACTTATGAAATTGGACACATCACAACCAACCCCTCAGAAATACAATTGTCATAGAATACTATGAAAAATTATATGCCAACAAACTGGACAATCTAGAATAAAGGGACAAATTCCTTGACACCCACACACTACAAACACTCAACTGGGAAGAAACAGAAAATTTGAATAGACCCATAAGTAGCAAAGAAACGGAATCAGTTATCAAAAATCTCCAATCCAACAAATAAGAGTCCAGGGTCAGATGCTTTCCAAAGGGAATTCTACCAGATATTTAAAGCAGAGTTAACACCTATCCAAAAAATAGAAACGGAAGGAAAATTCTGGACTAATTCTATGAAGCCAGCATTACCTTGATTCCCAAACCAGACAGAGACTCCACAAAAAAGGAGAATTACGGGCCAATATCCCTGATGAACATGGATGCAAAAATTCTCAACAAGATAGTAGCAAATTGAATTCAACTGTATACTAAAAGAATTATTCACCATGATCAACTGGGATTCATTCCTGGGCTGCATGGCTGATTCAATATTTGCAAATCAGCCAATGTGATACATGACATTAACAGAAGGATAAGAACCATTTGATATTGTCAATAGATGCAGAAAAAGCATATGACAAGATATGGCATCCTTTCATAATAAAAACCCTCAAGAACCTCGGGACAGAAGGAACATACCTTCACATAATAAAAGCCATATATGAAAAGCCCACAGCTAATATCATCCTCAATGGGGAGAAACTGAGAGTTTTCCCCCTGAGATCAGGAACACTACAGGGATGTCGACTCTCACCACTGTTGTTTAACATAGTATTGGAAGTCCTAGACTTAGCATTCAGACAAGAAAATGAAATAAAAGACATCCAAACTGGCAAAGAAGAAGTCAAACTTTTACTTTTTGCAGATGACATGATACTCTACATGGAAAACCCAACAAACCACCAAAAATCTGCTAGAATTGATACGTTAACTAAGCAAAGTTGGAGGATACAAAAACAATGCAGAGACATCAGTTGCATTTCTATATACCAATAAGGAAGTAACAGAAAGAGAAATCAAGAAATCAGTCCCATTTACAATTGCACCAAGAACCGTAACATACCTAGGAATAAACCTAACCAAAGATGTAAAAGATATCCTGAGAACTATAGAAAACATAAGAAGGAAATTGAAGACACAAATAAATGGTAAAGCATTCCATGCTCATGAATTAAATGAATAAATATTATTAAAATGTCAATACTGCCCAATGCAATCTATACATTCAATGCAATCCAACTCAAAATTGCACTGGCAGTCTTATCAAAGCTAGAACAAACAATCCTAAAATTTGTATGGAACTACAAAAGTCCCTGAATAGACAAAGTAATGCTGAAAAAGAAAACCAAAGTGGGAGGCATCACAATCCCAGAAGTTGGCTTCTACTACAGAGTTGTAATCATTGAGGCAGTATGGTATTGGCACAAAAACAGACACATAGACCATTGGAATAGAATACAGAACCCAGAATCGGACACACAAATGTATGGACAACTAATCTTTGACAAAGCAGGAAAGAGTATCCAATGGACAAAAAGAAAGGTTTTTTAGCAAATAGTGCTGGGACAACTGGACAGCAACATGCAGAAGAATGAAACTAGACCACTTTCTTATACCATACACAAAAATAAACTCAAAATGGTTGAAGGACCTAAATGTGAGACAGGTAACCATCAAAACCCTAGAGGAGAAAACAGGCAACAACATCTCTGACCTCAGCCAGAGCAATTTATTGCTCAACACATCTCCAAAGGAAAGGGAATTAAAAATAAAAATGACCTATTGGGACCTCATCAAGATAAAAAGCTTCTGCTCTGCGAAGGAAACAATCAACAAAACTAAAAAGCAACTGACTGAATGGGAAAAGATATTTGCAAATGACATATCGGATAAAGGGTTAGTATCAAAAATCTATAAAGAACTTACCAAACTCCACACCCAAAAAACAAATAATCCAGTGAAGAAATGGGCAGAAGACATTAATAGATACTTTTCCAAAGAAGAGAAGAAGATCGCCAACAGACACATGAAAAGATGCTCAATGTCACTCATCATCAGGGAAATAAAATCAAAACCACACTGAGATATCATATCACACCAGAGTGGCTAAAATAAAAAATTCAGGAAATAACAGATGCTGGTGAGGATGTGGACAAATGGGAGCCCTGCTGCACTGCTGGTAGGAATGCAAACTAGTGCAGCCACTCTGGAAAACAGTGTGGAGGTTCCTCAAAAAATTAACAATAGGGAAAAGGACCAAATAGGGAGGGGGACAAGATGGCGGAGAAGTAGGGAGCTCCTTACATTTCGCCTGCATCCATCTCTCAAACAGAGAAGGCGTGAAGTCATAGGACACTGAGCCAGAGGAGTTTGGGAAGAGAAAGAGACAGAACACACTGGGAAGGAAACCTCATAAGTGCCTGAGTGCGAACTGGGGAAGATAAAAGCGGGTTGGGACCCAGAGACATGGAATGAGGGGAGTGAACCCGGCTTGCATGAAACTGCAGTGACTGATTAACCGGCGAGTGGTGGTGAGCTGCCGCGAGTACGGGGGAAAGGAAAGAAAAGCTGAGATTGCACATAGAACCATTCCTGGAGAAGACGAAAAAAACCCTTGGCTTGGAAAGAGTGTTTTTTAGCTCTGGCTGGGGTGCTGACTTTAAACTAGGTGCCCCGGTCCCAGAAGGCGCCGGGAAAAGTTGCACCACTGCACTCCTGGCACCATCCATGGCGACGGCGGCCCAGTGAAGCGTCAGTGACGCCTGTGGANCAGAGAGGCGGTGCCCGCGCCTGCTGAAGCGGTGGCGGTGGAGCGCGCGACAACTGCCCACTGAAGCATCAGAGGCAGCGCACTGAGGCGACACAGACTCTGTGGACCTGAAGTTCCTACATTCCCCAAATGCACTGGGGTTTTATACCTGCTTGACCCCAGCATATCTGAGGCTG
>NW_027530560.1:102099-117925 GCF_008692635.1 Crocuta crocuta | reverse complement strand
GAGGGAACCTTCAGGGAGGTATAACAAAGACCAAGGACTGGGACGTGGAAATAAGGCAGGGCGTGGGCACAGAACTCAGCTCACCTTGGCTACATCCTCAGCACAAGGAGATCAGAAGGAAGAAGTGATTGGCAACGCNAGCCAAACTACACATGGTGGAGAGTTCCAAATACCACTACCAGTAGGGAAACAAAATAACCAAACGCTCAACAAGAGAAACCAAGAGACACCATCCAAAGAACACATCCGGAACAGAAAGTCCCTGAATAGTCAAAGAGCCCTCTTTAATACAGTGGAACCCACAGGGGTAGTTTACAACAAGCTTTTAAAATTAACAAGAGATAGAATGCTAACCAAAATGATGAAACGGAAGAACTCTCTTCCAAAGAAACTCCAGGAAGAAATGACAGCTACAGAACTGTTCAAAACAGATATAAGCAACATAACTGAACAAGAATTTAAAACAATAATCATAAAATTAATCGCCGAGCTTGAAAAAGCATGGAGGACATCAGAGAAACTATGGCTACAAACACTATGAGCTTAAAAACAGTTATGGTGAGCTGAAAAATGTGATAAATGAGATACATAATAAACTGGATGCATCCAATGCACAGATTGAAGAGGCAGAAAGGAGAGTAAGTGACTTAGAACACACTATTATAGAAAAAGAAGAAACTGAGAAAGAAGAGAGAAATTGATCCAGGAACATGAAAGAAGAGTTCAAGAGATCAGCGATGCAATCAAACAGAACAAGATCCTTATCATAGGAATCCCCGAAGAGGAAGAGAGAGGGAAAGGTGCTGAAGGAGTCCAGGAACAATTTATAGCAGAGAACTTCCCCAAGCTGGAGAGGGAAGTAGAAGTTGAAATTCAAGAGGCACAGAGAACTCCCCTCAGACATAACTTGAATCGATCTTCTGCACAACATATCATAGTGAAACTGGCAAAATATAAGGACAAGGAGAGAATTTTGAAAGCAGCTAGGGAGGAAAGGGCCCTAACATACAAAGGGAAAGCTACCAGAGTGGTGACAAACCTATCTACTGAAATTTGGCAGGTCAGAAAGGAATGGCAGGAGATCTTCAATGTGATGAACAGAAAAACATGCAGCCAAGAATCCTCTATCCAGCAATCCTGTAATTCAGAAAAGAGAGTTAAAAGTCTTTCCAAATAAACAAAAATTGAAGGAATTCATCACGACTAAACCAGCCCAACAAGAAATCCTGAGGGGGACTCTCTAAGAGAAATGTTGCAAGGAAAGCAAGATACAACAGACACCAACTCAAGCATGAATCCCACAAAGGACACAATGACTCTAAACCCACATATTTCAATACTAACACTGAATGTAAATGGGCTGAATGCTCCAATCAAAAGACATAGTGTAGCAGAATGGACAAAAAACCAAAATGCATCTATTTGCTGTCTACAAGTAATGCATTTTAGATTGGAAGATACCTTCAGACTAAAGGTAAGGGAATGGAGAAATACATATCCTGCTACGGGAAGTCGAAAGAAAGCTAGAGTAGCTATACTTATATCAGACAAACTGGACTTTAAAGACAGGAAGAAGGCAAGATAGTGGAGAAGTAGGGATCTCCGTGCATTGCACTCGCCCCCATATCTCACACGGAAAAGATCTGAAGCCATAGGAAACCTTACAGAACCCAAGAGATTGGGAGAGAAAGGACACAGAATCTACTGAGAAATCCTTCTAACGGGAGTGCAAACTTGGGAAAATAAAATCGGGCAGGGATCGGAGTCTGGAGGGACGGGGCGATCCCCCTCTGCGGGGAGTGATAGTGGAAAAAAGAGAGTCCGAATCTACTCAAGACACTCAAGGTCCCTGCCAGTCCCTGCCGCTGGGAAACAGAAAAACCTCTGCTCAGGGGACAGAAGGAAGGTGCACACTAAATCTCCTCGCTCCATCTCATCCCTGAGCCATCTGGAGTGGCAACGCGCCTGTGGGTACCACTCCTTTGTTCCTTTGTACTCCCAGTGTGGCTGGATTCCTGGAGGAGCCGTGCACATACCTCCGAGCTACGAGCTGGCTGGAACTTCAGAGGGAAGGCCAAGGGCTTGAAACTGGGAGATTTGCCTGCGAGTTCGTGTTTCGGGTGGCAAGACACAGAGGGACCTGGTTTCCCACACTCCAGAGGGCCAGACTCACCCTGCAGACAAGCCCTTGCCCATGCTAGCCAAATCGACCTGGAGGAAGAGGAGCAGAGGCTTCTGGCTCCAGCCCCAGGGCTAGGCAAGAGGCTTGGAATTTCCCAGAGGGGATTGCAAGGTTGTGTCTACTGCAATTTCAGTAGGGCACAGGGAAACTAGCCTGGCCTGGGTTAAAGAGCAGGATCCACCCAGCATGGGACTTACACACCCAAAAAAGGGAGGTGCAACGCTTGGTTCAAGAAGGAACTGGTGCACCAAACTCTCCTCCCCACAACCACTAAGGCAGAACTTGCACCTGATGCACTGGATCACACCACACCCATCCCTGCTAGAGAGCTGCACTCCTCCTTCCTTTTTTTTTAAATCCTTTTCCCCTGGAACACTGACCTGATTAACTTTGGTCACCAGCTTGCTTAAACAGTCACAACTAGTCCATTGTGTAGATGTAAATTCTACACCTACCGACATTCTCTTCTCTTTTTCTCAGGAGTAATTAGACTATATAGTATCTCTGGATAACACCAGCGCCCTTCGCTCACCTCTCCAACCATTGTCCACCCTTTAGCTCTTTGAAAAAAACTTCTTATCCTTCTGCCTGTTCATTCTATTTCCAATTTTGCCTCATCCCCGCCCTGTCTTCTCTCTTTCTCTATGCTCTTCAACCAGCACTGCATACACACGGATATTTAACAGTAGCTGGGAAAATCCGGTTATATGCTTTGAACCGTTCTTTGTCCATCGGTTTTCTTCTTTTTTCCTTTTCTTTTCTCCTTTTTGAACCTTTCATGTATTTTATACTCTCTATTATTCGCCCTCCCTCCTCCATCTTTTCTCTTAACTTCTTCGTTTTCCCTCTCGGTTTGCATGTTACTTGAATTTGTCGTGCATTTGTGTGCTCCTGCTCCCTGAGTGTTTGTCTGTCTGTTTTCTTCTCCAGGGCTACCTCAAGAAACAAGCCAAAGTACACAAGGCGTNGAACTAGGGGCAGAGCAACATGAGCATCCCAAACCCAGTAGAAGAAGAGAAATAGTAAAAATCAGAGCAGAAAGAAACAACGTAGAAACCAAAGAAACAATAGAACAGATCAATGAACCCAAGAGTTGGTTTTTTGAAAAACTAAACAAAAATGACAAACCTCTAGCTAGGCTTCTCAAAAAGAAAAGAGAGCACCCAAATAGACAAAATCATGAATGAAAATGGACTTATTACAATCAACCCCTCAGAAATACAAGCAATTAGCTTCTGCAGAGCAAAGGACACAATCCATAAAACTAATAGGCAACCAACAGAGTAGGAAAAGATAGTTGCAAATGACACATCAGATAAAGGGTTAATATCCAAAATCTATAAGGAACTCACCAAACTCCACACCCGAAAAACAAACAACCCAGTCAAGAAATGGGCAGAAGATATGAACAGACACTTCTCCAAACAGGTCATCCAGATGGATGGACCTTGAGGGTGTTATGCTGAGTGAAATAAGTCAGGCAGAGAAGGACAAATACCTTTGTGTGCACGTATAGGAGGATTAGGAGGAACTTAACGGAGGATCGTGGGGGAGAAGAAGGGGGAAAAAGGTGTTGAAGAGGGAGGAAGTCAAATCATGAGAGCCTCTTGAATGCTGAGAACAAACGAGGACTGATGGGTGGTGGGGGGTGAGGGGGGAGATGGCCATGGAGGAGGGCACCTGTGGGGATGAGCACTGGGTGTTACACGGAAACCAAGTTGACAATAAAGTATTTGTAAAAAATAAAGAAATAAAAAGAAGAAGAGAAAGAAAAGGGGGCAGAAAGTTCATTTAAAGAAATAATAGTTTAAAACTTCTCTAATTTGGGGATGTAAACAGACATCTACATCCAGAATGTCCTGAGAACTCTAATCAAAATCAACAAAAGCAGTCCCAACACCAAGACATATAGTAATTAAATTTGCAAAGTATAAACAAAACAACAACAAAAAACAAAAAGTGGCAAGACANCATAAAACTACCTGCCACAGAAACTTGGCAAGCCAGAAGAGACTGACATGATAAATTAAACATGATTAATGGGGGAAATATGCAGCCACAAATACCTTATTCAGTTAGCCTATCATCCAGAATAGGAGAAATAAAGACTTACCCAGACAAGCAAAAACAGAAGCAATCTGTTACCAGTAAACCACTCTGCAAAAATATTAAAGCGAACTCTTTGACTGGAAAAGAAAAACCAAAAGTGACAAAGACAAGAAAGGAACAGAGAACATCTCCAGAAATAACATGTAATAATATGGCAATACATTTCTATCAATAATTCCCCTGAATATAAATGGACAAATGCTCCAATCAAGAGACATACAGTGTCAGAAAGGATTAGAAAACAAGACCCATGTAAATGATGCCTACAAGAGACTCATTTTATACCTAAAGACACCTGCAGATTAAAAAAGAGATGGAAGAATCTTTATCATGCAAATGGACATCAAAAGAAAGCCATGGTAGCAATATTTATATCAGACTTTAAAGACTGTAACAAGAAATGAAGACGGTCACTATATCATAATAAAGCAGACTATTCAACAAAAAGATCTAATTATCGTAAATATTTATGCCTCCAACATGGAGGACCCAAAGGTATAAAACAATAACAAACATAAAAGAACTGATAAATAATACTACAATGATAGCAGGGGGCTTTAACACCCCTTTTACATCAATGGAAAGATCATCTGAGTAGAAAATCAACAAGGAAACAATTACTTTAAACGACACACTGAACCAGATGGACATCACCAATATACTTCAAACATTTTGTCCTAAAACAGAATACACATTCTTTTGAAGTCCACATGTAACATTCTCCAGAAAAGATTAAATACTAGGTCATAAATCAGGCCTCAACAAGTACAAAATGACTAAGATCCTACCATGCATTTTTTCTGACCACAGGGCTGATATCTGAAGTCAATCACAGGAAAAAACTTGAAAAGACCCAAAATACATGGAAGTTAAACAACATGCTACTGAGGAATGAATGGGTCAACCAGGAAGTAAAACAAGAAATTTTAAAAAACACTGAATCAAATGAAACCAAGATAGTCCAAAACCTTTGAGATGCAACAAAAGTGGTCCTAGTAGGGAAGTATATAGCAATACAGCTTACCTCAAGAAGCAAGAAAAATCTTAAATAGACCACCTAACCCTAAAGGAGTACAAAAAGAACAGGCAAAGGCTAATGCCAGCAGAAGGGAAATAAAAAGAACAGAAATAAATAAGAAAACTAAAAAAATCAGAACAGATCAAGAAACCAGGAGCCCCTAGCTAGACTTATCAAAATAGATAGGACCCAAATAAAATCACAAATGAGAAAAGAGATTTAATAACCAATGCCACAAAAATACAAACAATTATCTCAGAACATTATGGGAAAACTATATGCCAACAATTTGGGCAGGAAGAAAATTTATGAATTCCTAAAAATATATAAATGTCAAAAACTGAAATAGGAAGAAATAGAAAACTTGAACAGACAACCCACAAAAAAATTGATTCAGTAATCAAAAATCTCCCAACAAACAAAAGTCCAGGACCAAAAAGCTTCACAGGGAATTCTATAAAACATTTTAAGGAGCATTAAGATCTATTCTTCTCAAACTATTCCAAGAAGTAAAAACGAAAGGAAAACTTCCAAATTGATTCTATGAGGCCAGCATTAACTTGATTCCAAAACCAGGCATAGTACAACAAAAAAGAGAAGTATAGGACAATATTCCTGGTGAACAGGGATCCAAATATTACCAATAAAATATTACCATATCGAATCTTACATTGCATTAAAAGAATCATTTACCATGATCAAGTGCGATTTATCTGGGCTACAAGAATTGTTCAGTATTTGAAAATCAATCAATGTGATACACCACACTAATAAAAGAAAGGATAAGAACCATATGATCCTTTGAAAAGATTCAGAAAAGACATTTGAAAGAGTACAACATACATTCGTGGTAAAAAGCTTCAACAAGGTAGGGTTAAATGGGACATACATCAACAATAATGAAGGCCATATTTGAAAAACCCACACCTAATATCATACTCAATGGGGAAAAATGAGAGCTTTATAAACTCCATGGTCAGGGACAAGGCAAGGATGTCCACTTTTACCAATATTATTTAACACAGTTCTGGAATTCCAGGCCTCAGCAATCAGACAACAAAAAGAAATAAAAAACATCCAAATCAGTAAGGAAGAAATCAAACTTTCACTATTCGCAGACGACACCTTACTCTACATAGAAAACGTAAAAGACTCTACAAAAAATTGCTAAAACTGATACTTGAATTCAGTCAAGTAGCAGGATACAAAATCAATGTACAGAAATCTACTGTGTTTCTATACATCAACGATGAAGAAGCAGAAAGAGAAATTAAGGAATCAATCCCATTTACAATTGCACTAAAAACCCATGAGATGCCTAGGAATAAACCTACCCAAAGAGGTAAAAGATCTGCACTCTGAAAACTATAAAACACTAATGAAAGAAACTGAAGATGACACAAAGAAATGGAAAAACATTCCATGTTCAGGGACTGGACAAACAAAAATTGTTAAAATGTCTATACTACCCAATGCAATCTACACATTTAATGCAAACTCTATTAAAATACGACCAGTATTTTTCATAGAGGTAGAACAAACAATCCTAAAATTTTTATGGAATTACAAAAGACCCTGAAAAACCAAAGCATTTGAAAAAGAAAAGGAAAGCATGAGGCATCACAATTCCGGGCTTCAAGTCATTACAAAGCTGTAGTTATCAAGACAGTATAGTACTGGCACAAAAACAGACATATAGATCAACAGAAGAAAATAGGAGTACCTGGGTGGCTCAGTTAGATAGGCATCCAACTTCGGCTCCAGTCATGATCTTATGGTTTGTGTGACCGAGTCCTGCATCAGGCTCTGTGCTGACTACTTGGAGCCTGGATCCTGCTTCAGATTCTGTCTCTCTGTCTCTGTCTCTGTCTCTTTCTCTTCCCCTCTCCTCATACTCTGTCTCTCGCTCTCAAAAATGAACATTTTTAAAAAAAAAAATTTAAAAAGGATCAACAGAAAGCCCATATATCACCCCACAACTATATGGTCACTTAATCTTCAACAAAGCAAGAAAGAATATCCAGTGTATAACAGACTATCTCTTCAACAAATGGTGTTGGGAAACTCAACATGTGGAAGAATGAAACTAGACCACTTTCTTACACTATATACAAAAATAAAGTCAAATGGGGTGCCTGGATAGCTCAGTCGGTGAGCGTCTGACTTCAGCTCAGGTCATGATCTCATGGTTCGTGGGTTCAAGTCCTGCATCCGGCTCTGTGCTGACAGCTACCTCAGAGCCTGGAGCTTGTGTTCAGATGCTGTATCTCCCTCTCTCTCTGACCCTCCCCTGATCACACTGTCTCTCTCTCTCTCTCTCTCATAAATAAATAAATAAATAAATAAATAAATAAAGTCAAATGGATGAAAGACTTAAATGTGAGACAGGAAGCCATTAAAATCCTAGAGGAGAACACAGGCAACAATCTCTTTGATATCAGCCATAGCAACTTCTTACTAGATAGGTCTCCTGAGAAAAGGGAAACAACTGCCAAAACAAACTAATGGGAATTCATCAAAATAAAATTTTTCTGCATAATGAAGGAAACAATCAACATAACTGAAAGGCAACCTACAGAATGGGATACAATATTTGCAAATGCTATATCTGAAGAAAGATTAGTATCCTAAATCTATAAAGATCTTATAAAACTCAATACCCAAGAAACAAATAATCCAGTTAAGAAATGGACAGAAGAAACTAACATTTTTTTCCAAAGAAGATGCTCAGATGACCCAACATGGAAAGATACTCAACAACAAACATCATTAGGGAAATACAAATCAAAATCACAACGAGGTATCACCTCACACATGTCAGAAAAGATAAAATTAAGAACACAGGAAATAACAAGTGCTGGTTAAGTTGTGGAGAAGGGGGAATCATCTTACACTGGTTATGGGAATGGAAACTGATGAAGCCATTCTGGAAGAGTATGGAGGTTCCTCAAAATGTTAAAAATAGAACTACAATATGATCCAGCCATTGTACTTCTAGGTATTTACCCAATGAATACAAAAATATTATTTTGAGGAGGTACATGTCCCTTGACATTTATATGAGGATTATCAAGAATAGCAAATTTTGGGGGCGCCTGGGTGGCTCAGTTGGTTAAGCGTCCGACTTCGGCTCAGGTCATATCTCGCGGTTCATGGGTTCGAGCCCTGCATCAGGCTCTGTGCTGGCAGCTAGCTCAGAGCCTGGAGCCTGTTTCAGATTCTGTGTCTCCCTCTCTCTCTGACCCTCCCCTGCTCACGCTGTCTCTCTCTCTCTCTCAGAAAAAAAAAAAAAGAATAGCAAATTTTGTAAAGAGCCCCAATGTCCATTGACAAATGAATCAGAAAAGAAGATGTGGTATGTATCTATCCATCCATCATCCATCTATCCACCCATCCCCCCTACACACACACACATAGGAATATTACTCAACCATGAAAACGAATGAAATCTTGTCATTTGCAACAAGGTGTATGGAACTCAAGAGTGTTATGCTAAGCAAAATAAGTTAG
Source organism: Crocuta crocuta (assembly GCF_008692635.1). Classification (NCBI taxonomy): domain Eukaryota; kingdom Metazoa; phylum Chordata; class Mammalia; order Carnivora; family Hyaenidae; genus Crocuta; species Crocuta crocuta. The sequence continues at coordinate 109,106 of NW_027530560.1, read as the reverse complement.
TCAAAGACAAATACCATATGATTTTGCTCATATGTGGAATTTAAGAAAGAAGACAAATGGACCTAGAGGAGAAAAAAGAGGAGAAAACCAAGAAACAGACTCGTAACTATAGAAAACAAATTGATGGTTACCAGAGGGGAGGTGGGTTAGGGGGATGGGTTAAATAGGTGATGCGGATTAAGACAGCACTTGAATCACTAAATTGTACATCTGAAACTAACGGTACACAGTATATTAAATAACTGGAGTTAAATAAAAGCTTAGAAAAAAATATTTACAGTTCCCTCCCCAAAAGAAATAAAGTGCCAAGATCTTAACTATTATAATACAGTAATTTTAATTTATATAATGAAATAAACCTTGATATTATTCATGTTCTAATAATATCTTTTAGATCTAGGAAGGCATAGTGGCAAAAGTTCTAGACCTAGATGCATGAATTATCAGATATTAGTCAGGTCATTTAATCTCTCAGATTCCTCATCTGTAAAATGGGAGTCAGTCCACCTTTCTTACCTTTCATGAGGCTGCTGTAACGTAAATGAGCTAACATATAAGGAAAGTGTTTTATAAAATCTAAAAGACTAATCAAACATGAGATACTTATCAAGTATAAGATAATGCTAACCTTCACATAGGTCAAGAGACAACTCAGAATATACATACCTAGTTTTCTGAGATCACACACTGAAAGCTCTTTGACCATAACCCCATACCATTGTCATTAGTGACATTAAAACTGAAGATCAATAATATGACATGTGATTTGTATATTTTCTATAGGATTGTTCATGCTCTACATTCACTCTCATTATTTTAAAAAGCAAATGAACCAAAGTGTATTTAATGAGGGAACTACGGTGACAACTTTCAGCAAAAGTTTCACACCTATAGATTAAACTATGAAATAACATGACAATCAATTACACAGATAAGACAAAATATGGCAACTTATTACACACCTTAATGTTAACACCATGGAAACTGAGCATAGCAATTCATCTAGTCAGTGGATATCTATTACATTTTGAGTAAAGGGGTTTCCTACAGTGAATGAAATGTATTAATGCTGAACAATCTGGAAGATATGACAAAATATTTAATTAAAGGTATAAGTATAAAGAAATTCTTTGTGAATTTATCCTACATCCATAAATTAGTAAGTTTTACTATTCTCATAATCATGAAATCCCTAGCACTATGGAAATCATGTGCAATAAAAACACAATCACGTCCTTACTTTTAATTAACAATATTTTTGGACTTCTGCTAAAGTTGAATTCAACACCTAACTAGAAGTTCTAAAAACACCAAATAGTTCCCAAAACTCCACTTAAATGCACCAGTAACCAAATTCTATTCATCAAAAATAACTAATCTTTCCTCAAAATTAAAGCTTTATATTGTGGTTTAAAAAAAGCATTAAAAAGGATAATTCAACCCTTTGAAGAAAACTCCAGAATAAATAACTCAAATACAAAAGTATTTAAAAGTTATAAGAACACCTTTGCCAGTTGTAAATGAATGTGGCTAGATTATAAGCTCTCAATACAAACTATGAATGCAAAATGCTATTATGATTTTTAAAATATAAAGGGGAAAAAATGTGCTTTAGTTCTTATAAAACTGTTCAACATCAAAAAGATTACGCAAATGGAATCTAATGTCATTTATATTGCTTATTTGAATTTCAAAGGCCATTTACAATACAGTTTAACAGTATTTTTGAGATAATTTGACCTACCTGCAACTGATGAATACTACTTTCTATAAGGCTTTTTATACTGATTGCCAAAATAAATATATAATCTTGAGAATATAGGGGTATAAATTCAGGTATTATCCAGCATTGCTTTATAAATAAATTGTCTTAACAAATACCTTGAAGTGAACATACCTTATATATGCCTTATATCAGTCACACTTTGAGATGAATCAAATTAAAAAATGCCAAACAACTAGTTAATTTATACAACATAGGTTTTAACTGTTTTTCAGCCATTTGTACCTTTTTCTCCCTAGTAGATCTTTTTGCAAAAATTGTAATTCTTTTACTTTGTATGTGCTGTTCTAAGGCCAATCATATGTGATTTGCACAGTATATGTTAAACTTCTACCACCCAGCTGGTTACTCCTACAAATAAATGTTTAATGGTTACTAATAAAATTTACAAAAATCACACTATCCAAAATTCATTGTTCCAGAAATTAGCACTATAAAAGGCCACTACATTCAATTTTGAATTGCTACAATAAAATATATTGGTAGACACATTTTCCTACTCTTACTAATTTAAAATGTTAACACATATTGTAGGATATAGCTGAAATATCAACTTCTTGTCACATTTCTTCAGGAATAAAATTTCATGAAATGATGATGTATAGCAAGTACTACTGATTGTCTACCCAGCAACCATTAGTCTCTTCCTCCCTGGCAAAAGAGCCATAATTCTGTTCTAATATCAGGTAGAAGGTGCCCAGAACTAGGGAAAGGATCATGGCTGATTAAAGACAATTATTCCAATTTACAGCTCTTTGCTGGTAACTGAATTAGGAATAAGCTAGTTATCTAGATTTAGCTGATGAAACAGAGCAGAGTGTACTGAGAGCTCTTGATGAAGACTCTCTAGTGTAGTAATAATAATAATAATAATAACAGTAATAATAATACTTAGGTCAGGAAAACTCTCCTCTTTCCCATCATGATAAGATCTTTTTACTGAATGAAAACCTCTTTAGAATTGTGGCAACCATTCTGGAACTCTAGACAGAAAGATAAGAGAAGTGCAGAGCAGCTACGCCAAAGTTATGATGTGATTACAATGCTCAATTAGCAAGAAAAACCTCAAAAGCAATCACAAAACAAGTAGCAAAATGGTGATAAATACATATCTATCAATAATCACTTTGGAGGTAAATGAAATAAATGCTCCAAGCAAAAGACATAGGGTAACATATTAGGTTAAAAAACAAGACCCATCTATATGCAGCCTACAAGACTCATTTACCTGCACATTTAATTAAAGTACGGGGATGGAGAAACATTTAACATGCAAATGAATATCAAAAGACAGACAGGATTGGGGAGCCTAGATGGCTCAGTCAGTTAAGCATCTGACTTTGGCTCAGGTCATGATCTCGTGGTCTGTGAGTTCGAGCCCCACGTTGGGCTCTGTGCTGACAGCTCAGAGCCTGGAGCCTGTTTCAAATTCTGTGTCTCCCTCTCACTCTGCCCCTTCCCCTGCTCGTGCTCTGTCTCTCTTGCTCTCAAAACTAAAACATAAATTTTTTTTTTAAAAAAAGAAAGACAGGATAGCAATACTTATATTGGACAAGATAGACATTAAAACAAAAACTGTAACAAGAGACAAAGGACACCATATTAATTATTAAAAAGATAATTTAACCAAAGGATTTAATAATTATAAAATGTTTCTGCACCCAACAAGAGAGCACCCAAATACATAAAACAGTTAATAACAAATGTAAAGAAATTAACTGATGATAATACAATACTAGTAAGGGACTTTAACAAGCCACTTACATTGAGGGACAGATTCTAAACAGAAAGTCAACAAGGAAATGATGCCTTTGAATGACACACTAGACCATATGATTTTACAGATATATTCACGACATTCCATCTTAAAACAGCATAATATACATTCATTCATTCATTCATTTAATCTTAGAGAGAGAGCACAATCAGGGAGAGGGGTAGAGGAAGAATCTCAAGCAGGCTTGACACTTAGCATGGAGCCCAATGCAGGGCTTGATACCATGACACAGGGATCATGACCTGAGGTGAAATCAAGAGTCAGACACTGAACTGACTAAGCCACCCAGGTGTCCCTACACACTATTTTAAAGTGCACATGAAACATTCTCGAAAACAGATCTCATATTAGGCCACAAAACAAGTCTTAACAAATTCAAAAAGACTGAAGTCATATCATGCACCCCTCTGAAAACAACACTATTAAACTAGAAATCAATCAACAGACAAAATAATGGAAAGACCACAAATGCATGAAGGTTAAACATGCTCCTAAGCAATAAATGGGTCAATTAGGACAAAAAGAAGAAATTAAAAAAGACATGGAAACAAACGAAAACCAAAACACAATGGTTCAAAACCTTTGTGATGCAGCAAAAGCAATTACAAGAGGGAAGTATATAGCAATACAGATTTACCTCCAGAAGAAAGAAAAATCTCAAATAAATGACCTTATCTTACACCTAAAGGAGATGGAAAAACAACAAAGCCTACAAAACAAAACAAAAAAATAGGAGAAAGTTCTTTGAAAAAATCAATTCATACACCTCTAGCTAGACTTATCATAAAGGGAAAAGACTCAAATTAGTAAAAATCACAAATGAGAGAGGAGATATAACAACGAATACCACAGAAATACAAACTGTAAGAGAATATTCTAAATTATTATATGCCAACAAACTGAAAAACCTAGAATGGAAAAATTCCTACAAACATGTAACCTACCAAACTTGAAGAAGAAATAAAAAATCTGACCAGACCAATTACCAGCAATGAAATTCAATCAGTTATCAAAAAACTCACAACAAATAAAAGTACACGGCCAGATGGCTTCACAGGTGAATTCCACCAAACATTTATAAAGTCAATATCTTTTCTTCTGAAAGTATTCTAAAAAACCAAAAGAGGAAGTAAAACTTCCAAATCATTCTCTGAGGACAGTATCACCCTGATACCAAAGCCAGATAAAAACACCACAAATAAAAGAGAACTTCTGGTCAATATCTCTGATAAACANCGGTATCCAACAATACATTAAAAAAATCATACACTAGAATCAAGTGTTTTTTTTTTTCTGTGATGCAAGAGTGGTTCAATATTTGCAAAACAATGATCATGACACATCATCACATCACTAAAAGGAAGAAAAAAATATAATCAGTTCAAGACTTGATGAAAAACACATTTGACAAAGTACAGCATCATTCCTGATAAAAACCCTAAACAAAGTAAGTCTAGAGGGACATACCTCAACAGAATAATGGTCTTATATGAAAAACCCACAGCTAAGATCATACTCAGTGGTGAAAAATTAAGAGCTTTTCCTATAAGATCAGGAACAAGACAAGGATGTCCACTCTGACCACTTTTATTCAGCATAGTACTAGAAACCCTAGCCACAACAATCAGACAATAAAAAGGAAATAAAAGGCATTCAAATTGGTAAGGAAGAAGTAAAACTTTCACCAACTGCAAATGACATGATAGTATACATAGAAAATACCAAAGACTACACCAAATCACTGCTAGAATTCATAAATGAATTAATTTGCAGGATACAAAATCAATGCATAGATATCTATTTCATTCCATTACAATAATAATGAAGCAAAAATAAGAATAATTAAGCAGCAGAAACTGAAATTGAGAAAACAATCCCATTTACAATTGCACCAAGAACAATAAAATATCTAGGAATAAACTTAACCAATAAAGTGAAAGAACTGTACTCTGAAAACTATAAAGCACTGATGAAAGAAATTCAAGACGATGCAAAGAGATGCAAAGACATTCCATGCTCATGGTCGGGAAGAACAAATATTGTTAAAAATTCTGTACTAACCAAATCAATCTACAGATTTAATGCATTCCCTGTAAAGATCAACAGCATTTTTCACAGAACTAGAACAAACAGTCCTAAAATCTGTCTGGAAGCACAAAAGAGCTCAAATAGCCAAAGCAATCTTGAAAAAGAAAAACACAAAACTAGAAGTATCACAATTCCAAACTTCAAGTTATATTACAATGCTGTTGTCTTCAAAACAGTATGGTACTGGCAAAAAAAAAAAAAAAAAATAGACACATATATCAATGGAACAGAATAGAAGGCCCAGAAACAAATCCACAATTATGTGGTCGATTAGTCTTCAACTAAGGACAAATGAATTTTCAGTGGGAGAAAAAAAAAACAAAACAGTCTATTCAACAAATGCTACTAGGAAAACTAGATAGCAACATGCAAAAGAATAAAACTGAATCACTTTTTCCATCATACACAAAAATAAGTTCAAAATGGATGAAAGGCCTAAATGCAAGATTGGAAAACAAAAAAATCATAGGAGAGAGCACAGACAGCAATTTCTCCGATATTGGCCATAGCAACATTTCTTTAGGTCTCCTAGAGGCAAGGGAAACAAAAGAAAAATTAAACTTAGGGAATACATCAAAATAAAAAGCTTCTGACAGAGGAAAAAAAGAAAACGAAAAGGCAACCTACAGAATGGGAGAAGATAGTTGCCAATAACATATCCAATAAATGGTCAGTATCCAAAATATACAATGAACTTATAAAACTTAATACCCCAAAAACAAATAATCCAACTAAAAAGTGGGTAGAAGACATGAACAGACATGTCTCCAAAGACATACAGATGACTAACAGACACAGGAAAACATGCTCAACATCACTCATTATCAGGGAAATGCAAATCAAAACAATGAGATACCACTTCATGCCTTTCAGAATGGCTAAAATCAAAAACACCAAAAACAAATGTTGGCCAGGACGGGCAGAAAAAGAAACCCTTTTGCACTGTTGGTGGGAATGCAAACTGGTGCAGCAAACAGGATGAAGACTCATCAAAATGTTAAAAATAGAACTACCTTACAACCCAAGAATGGTACTGCTGAGTACTTGCCCAAAAATATAAAAACACTAAATCAAAAGGATAAATGCATATCTGTTTGTACCAGCATTATTTACAATAGCCAAATTATCTACATGTCCATGGATAGATGAATGTGGTATACATCTATAACAGAATATTATTCGGCCTCAAAAAAGAATGATATCTTGCCATTTGCAACAACATGGATGGAGATAGAGAACAAAATGCTAAGCGAAATAAGTCAAAGGGAAATACTTTATGATTTAACTCATATGTGGAATTTATTTTATTTTTTTAATTTTTTTAAGTTTTATTTATTTTTGAGAGAGAGATATTTCTCA
>NW_027530560.1:100315-102082 GCF_008692635.1 Crocuta crocuta | reverse complement strand
AATTAAAAATAAATAAATAAATAAATAAATAAATAAATAAATAAATAAGCAAATGAAAAGAAAAAAGAGACAAACCAATAAACAGACTATCATCAAATAGGTGATGAGGAGTAATGAGTACACTTATCATGACAGCACTGAATAATGTATAGGATTGTTGAATCACTCTATTGTACACCTGAAACCAATATTACACTGTACATCAACTAGAATTTTTCTTTGAGAGAGAGACCGTGCATGTGAAAGCAGGGAAGAGGGGGAGAGAGCAGAGGGAGGAAGAGAGGGAGGGAGGGGGAGATAGGGAGAGAGGGAACCCAAAGCAGATTCCACATTCAGGACGAAGTCTGACACAGGGCTCTATCCTATGATGGTGGGGTCATGACCTGAGCTGAAATCAAGAGTGGGATGCTCAACCAACTGAGGCACCCATGTACCCCTAAATGGAATGTTTTCTTAAAGTTTTTATTTAAATTCCAGTTAACAGAGTGTAATATTAGTTTTAGGTGTACAATATAGTACTTNTAACAATCCTTTGTTTTCTATAGTTAAGTAACCAGAATTTAAATAAAAACATAAGAAAATGCTCAATTAACAAATTCTTCAATGACCAAACTACAGACCAACCCACGTGTTCACTTTCCTACTTACCTATTCTTCTACTTGTTTAAACCACTTTTACTTGCCAATGTGTCACTTGCAGCCTAAATCAAACTTATTCATACACAGTGATAAAAAAAACAGCTTCCTCTAAATTGTAATACTTACAGGTCATTTTTCATTTTTAAAATTTATTCTTTTTCTTATTGATATTACTCAATTTTTGCCAGGAAACTCATGTTACTTATATAATTTTTAAGTTAAAATTTTAGAATCCAAACTAAAAACAGGGGAATTTTAGATTAATGTTAAAGTAATAACTTTATATTTTTTATCACTAAAGAGTTGGTTCGTTTGCAAAGCTAAGAGGAAAGTTTTCATCCTGCTTTAACATTATCATGCCAGAAAAGAAGAAACAACGTTCAATATTTGAAAATAAAAACAAACAAGCAAAATAAAACAACAAAAACCAGGGCAAAAAAATACAACTTATTGTCAATATTTCAGAGAGATAAAATCTCTTCTTGCTAAAGAAATTACATGGCATTATGCAATTAACAGGCAACAATCCTTTACCTTAGAATTCTTTGGATTTGTGTAACTAAGGTGGGGATTCCTGTGTCTTTTCATCCTGTTGAATATTTAAAATAAGAAATAGTATCTGCTTTTACTCTCACATGTAAACTACAAAAACATCAGGTGGTGTATAAACTACAGTCATAACTAAAGGATACTGGATTCATCCCTTACCTTTGTAACACCAGGAGATAGACATTTTTAATTCCTCATTAGAAACATGACTACTAAACAGTATTCTAGTAAATTAAGGAAGTAAATGCACCTCTTTAGGTGCTAGTCTTCACAAAGGAAATACTTTATTCAAATGATGCACTGGTTCTCTTGTGCATAAAATATAACATGAAAAAATGGAAACAAAACAAGATTCTGAGTTAGACAGACAAGGGTTCAAACCTTGGCTCTGCTATCTCTAGCTCTCCCTGAGCTTCAGTTTATTCATCTTTGATATACACAAACATCTCATGCACATGGCTATACTATAGACTAAATGAAATTAAGTGAAATAAGATATGTAAAGCACCAGGTTATAGCAGTTGCCACATTGACAATATCCAATAAATGCTAGTTATTTATCACTTCCTTTCCATAAAC
>NW_027530560.1:96287-100230 GCF_008692635.1 Crocuta crocuta | reverse complement strand
TATAAAATTTGCTTCAGTGAAAAAAAATCTATGTATAACAAAAGTATTTTTGGCTCAAACTGGAAATTATCCCACTTATTTCAAGCAGGATTCAGGATAATAAATCTTTGATATAACAAAACAAGCTGGAGAGTTCTTGAAGGAGTTTGTGATTTGTAGACAAAAGTTATGATAATAGGCTTATCACTACAATTTCTATTTTAGTATTTGGACCAAATTTACAATAACCAAAAGTACTAAATTTAATGTTCAAAAAAATCACTAAAACCTTTAGGTTGAACACTTCAGAATTACTTCTGCAAACAAGTAAAGTCAATAACAATTAAAAAAAATACTGTATTATCCTACATGTTTATATTAGAGGCTGGGGTTACTGACTTTCAATGTACTTAGAGGTTATTTTCCAAGCAGTGGTGAAAAGTTTGCACTGATTTATTTGCATCCTTGTTGTGGACTTTTTGTAATCAAAAATTAAAAATCAAGAGACAACTGGTTACGGCTACAATATTGTTTATAGCCATGAGAGACATACTCTATTCTCCCTTGATGAAATAACAAGTGGCATATGTGAGGATCTAATCATAGATTTTGGCCTAATAACATCATCTCTATAAATTAACTAACACATCTGGTCTAAAATGAGAAAACAAGTCATATGTCAGTATTCATATTATTATAAGATGTCATTACATGATATTTTAGAAATTTACCAAAATACTGAAAACAGTTTTCTATATATGTAGTGTATCAAGGACTGAAGTTAGACTTCTATTTGTTTGATGCAACAAGGTACAATAAAATCTTGGCATGAATGACCAATAAAATGTAGGAGTTTTGATAATCTGTCATTTGACCAGATTGTGGATTTGATGTGCACACACTGAGAGTAGCGTACAAATTCAAGAAAATTAGCAAGTGAGAGATCCTAATGATTGGCTATCATTAGATATAATTACAAAGCCATCAGGAAGTGATATCCTCCTTTCTGAAAAAAGAAATGCTCATTTAAGTGAGGCTAAGGATAAGTAGAATACACAGTTAATTTGCAGTATGTAGCTATGTACAGAAAACACATGACTCCCTATTAGAAATAGACTCTTTAAAAAAAAGCCAATGAAGAAGACATAAAACTATTCCTTTATGTAGATTGTGTACATAAAATTCCCAAGGGATCTCTTATAAAGTCCCAAGAACTACCAAGTGAATTCAGCAAGATGTCAGGATTCAAATCAATGAATAAAAACCAATTGCATTTCTAGATACCAATAATGAACATATGAAAGCCAACATGAAAAGACAATTCCACTTATAACTGCCCCCAAATACAAGTAAATACTTAGGTATACAAGTAACAATACATGCACAAGGTTAAGATTGTGACAATTACACAATTCTGTAGAAAGAAATCAAAGTTGACCTACATAACTGGAACACAAACCTTGTCAATGAATTACAAGACTTAAAATAATAAAGGTATCAATTCACCCCAAGTTGATTTATAGCATTAGTGCAATTCCTATAAAAATTCCAGCAACATTTTCTAGACATAGAAAAGCTTTTCAAATCATTTACATGGAAAGGCTCAAACTTTGCAGTAGCTAAAACAATCTTGACAAAAAAGAATTAAATTTGGAGGAATTATTCTACCTGATATTAAGTCCTAATATATAGCTGCAGTAATCAAGACAATGGGGTATGGGTGTGGGAAAAGACATACAAATCAATGGAAAAGAATATAAAACTCACATATAGACTCATCTGAGTACAGCCCACTGATTTATGACAAATATGCACATTAATTCAATGGAGAAAAAAACAGCCTTTATAACAAATAGCACCAAAGCACCTGGATAACCTTTTGTTAAAAAAATTAACATTGACCTAAACCTCAACCCTATACAAAAATTAACTCAAAGTCTATCAAAGTAAATCATGAACTTAAATGTAAAAGATAAAACTATAAATTTTTTAAAAAATAGAGAAAATCTTCCAGATCTATACCAAAGATAAAAGTGATAAATTGAACCTCATCAAAATTTAAAATGTTTCACTTGCAAAATGCCCTGTTTGATAAAAGACCAGCTAAGACTTGGGAGAATTATTTGCAAACTACATACCTAACAAAGGACACACATATAAAATATAAAGAACTCTCAAAAATCCTTAAGAAAAAGCTAATCCAATTACAAAATGAGCAAAAGAGCAATCCTTATCAAAATAACACCAGCATTCTTCACAGGGCTAGAACAAACAATCCTAAAATTTGTATCCAACCAGAAAAGACCCCAAATAGCCAAAGCAATCCTGAAAAGAAAATCAAAGCTGGAGGCATCACAATCCCAGACTTCAAGATGTATTACAAAGCTGTAATCAAGACAGTATGGTACTGGCACAAAACAGATGGTTAGATGAGTGGAACAGAATAGAGAACCCAGAAATGGACCCACAAACGTATGGCCAACTAATCTTTGACAAAACAGGAAAGAATATCCAATGGAATAAAGAAAGTCTCTTCAGCAAATGGTACTGGGCAAACAGGACAGCAACATACAGAAAAATGAACCTGGACCACTTTCTTACACCATACAGAAAAATAAACTCAAAATGGATGAAAGACCTAAATGTAAGACAGGAAGCCATCAAAATCCTGGAGGAGAAAGCAGGCAAAAACCTCTTTGACCTTGCTGCAGCAACTTCTTACTCAACATGTCTCTGGAGGCAAGGGAAACCAAAGCAAAAATGAACTATTGGGACCTCATCAAAATAAAAAGCCTCTGCAGAGCAAAGGAAACAATCAGCAAAACTAAAAGGCCACTGATGACAGATTGGGAGAAAATATTTGCAAATGATACATCAGATAAAGGGTTAGTATCCAAAATCTATAAAGAACTTATCAGACTCAACACCGAAAATCTAAATCCAGTGAAGAAACAGGCAAAAGACATGAATAGACACTTGTCCACAGAAGACATCCAGATGGCAAACAGACACATGAAAAAATGCTCAACATTACTCTTCGTCAGGGAAATACAAATTAAAACCACAATGAAATACCACCTTACTCCGGTCAGAATGGCTAAAATTAACAACTCAGGCAACGAAAGATATTGGAAATGATGCAGAGAAAGAGGATCTCTTTTGCACTGCTCTTGGGAATGCAAACTGGTGCAGCCACTCTGGAAAACAGCATGGAGGTTCCTCAAATAATTAAAAATAGAGCTACCCTATGACCCCGAAATTGCACTACTAGGTATTTATCCAAAGGTTACAGGTGTGCTTTTTCAAAGGGGCACATTCACCTCAATGTTTATACTAGTGCTACTGACAATAGCCAATGTATGGAAAGAGCCCAAATGTCCATCGATGGATGAATGGATAAGGAAGAAGTATATATAATGGAGTACTACTTGGCAATCAGAAAGAATGAAATCTTGCCATTTGCAACTATGTGGATGGAACTAGAGGGTATCATGCTAAGTGAAATTAGTCAGAGAAAGACAAATATCATATGACTTCACTCATATAAGGACTTTAAGATACAAAGCAGATGAACCTAAGGGAAGGGAAGCAAAAATAATATAAAAACAGGGAGGGGGACAAAACATAGAGACTGTTAAATATAGAGAACTGACAGAGGGTTACTGGAGGAGTTGAGGGGGGGGGGATGGGCTAAATGGGTAAGGGGCATTAAGGAACATACTCCTGAAATCATTGTTGCACTATATGCTAACTAACTTGGATGTAAATTTAAAAAAATAAATTAAAAAAAATCCCAACATCACCCATTTTTTTAGACTTTTGAATCTCTTTTCAAAATTAAATCTCCAAATAAAATAACTTGGTAACCACCTATTTGTGAGGGTTTCTGGGACTGGCCTTCATGTCCTGGCTGCCACATATTGCTCTAAGCTCTTCAAGGCTGTTCCGCAATTTCTTCAGATAA
>NW_027530560.1:94257-96135 GCF_008692635.1 Crocuta crocuta | reverse complement strand
AAAAAAATAAATAAATAAATAAAATAGGCCTACCATATAATCCAGCAATAGTACTACTGGTATTTACTGAAAGAATATAAAAACCATAATTCAAATGAATACATGCACCCCTATGGTTATAGCAGCATTATTTACCATAGTTAATACACGGAAACAGCTTGTGTCCATCACCTAATATATACTAGGAATATTATTCAGACATAAAAAGTATGAAATATTGCCATTTCCAATGACATGGATGTAGCTAATGAGTAAAATGCTAAGCAAAATAAGTCAGTGAGAAAAAGACAAAATACCATTATTATTTCACTCATATGTGGAATTTAAGAAACAATGAGAAAAGGGAAAAAATAGACAAACCAAGGAACAGAGTCTTTTTTTTTAATGTTTATTTATTATTTTGAGAGAGACAGACAGAGCATGAGCGGGGGAGGGGCAGAGAGAGAGGGAGACACAGAATCTGAAACAGGCTCCAGGCTCTGAGCTGTCAGCACAGACCCTGATGTGGGGCTCGAACTCCCAGACCAAGAGATCATGACCTGAGCCGAAGTTGGACGCTTTAACCGACTGAGCCACCCAGGCACCCCTGCCAAGAAACAGAATCTTAACTATAGAGAACGGATTGATGGTTGGTTACCAAAGGAGAGGTGGGTGGGAGGATGGGTTAAATAGGTGATAGGGATTAAGGAGTGCCCTTGTCATGATGAGGACCCAGTGATGTACATACAGAATTGCTGAATCGCTATATTGTACACCTGAAACTAATATAATAGTGTATATTAACAAACTGGAAAATAAAAACTTGAAAAAAATAGTATTCTCACTTAGTAAGAGACACTTAAAATATTACTTCCCAATATTCTCTCCTGATTTTCAAAAATATGTCCCCAAATGTCATGACCAGTCATTGTGATTTTTTTCATTCAAAATTATAGTTTTCTATTTTACTACATTGAATATTATCTAAGAAGAGTGCTGTCTATCTTCCATTTTGCTATGCTAAATATTACCTTTTATTTTAGTTTATTTTGAGAGAGAGAATGTATGCATATGAGCAGGGGAGGGGCAGAGAGAGAGGGAGAGAAAGAATCCAAGCAGGCTCCAGGCTGTCAGCACAGAGCCCTGCATTGGGCTGAATCTCACAAATCATGATATCATGACCTGAGGTGAAATCAAAGAGTCGGAGGTTTAATTGACTGAGCCACCCAGGTGCCCTACACTGAATATTATCTAAGAAGAGTTAGAAGAACACTGGAGTAGAATTAAATTATCCTGGGTTTTATACCTGGGCTCTACCACTATCTAGTCTATGTGTGGCCTTTTTCAAGCCATGTGACCTTAAACAAATGAATCTCTTTTAGCTATACTGAGGATTCTATAAAAGCTGCAACTAGTACTATCTGCTCTATTCTAGCACAGGACTGTTGTTAAGACACAAGTCATTAATGTAGGATGTTATTATCATAATCATCATCATAAAACTGAAAGTTATATTTTAAAAAAGGGAAACCATCATATCAATTTGACTTTTAGCAACCAATGTCAGTCATATGTTGGTTTCTTTTGAATACATGTAAATTAAGAAGCCATTAACTCAGTTTATCCTAAATAAATACTTTTCATACCTGGCATAACAAAACACTTCCACATGTTGAATGGTTTTGTCCTTCCTGCTAAGAGCAATAACTTCTTCATTTTCAAGAATCTGTTCTTGCCATGCTGGACTTTCATTCACAATGTCACTGTTTTCCTAAACAAAATACAGATGAGAAATTATAATTAAACTGAGCAATGTGAACCTTTACTTTTCTGTAAAGCCGTATATCTTTCTAAATTAATGCTTTCCCTTTGATCCCATCAAAAATCTGAAGTGACTCT
>NW_027530560.1:93288-94163 GCF_008692635.1 Crocuta crocuta | reverse complement strand
GTTTACAGATTTCTATAAAAATATCTGACATTTTTATTCAGTCATTGGACATTGGATGTGCCTGTTTTGACATTGTTTAAGAACTAAACTTCTGGTGAAAATCAAGTGTGTCTGTTGTACATATTACTTTAATAATAAAGTTTCTGCATTTTATTGTCCAACCAGCAGGCTCACAATTACTTCATTCTACTTACTTTTAGGTCTTTGAAGGTTAGTTACCAGTCATGTCAAATTTTGATTATAATGCAAAAGTATTATTGAAAAGTATTCAGCCCACTATAACTAAAGGCTGTATAACAAATGACCTCTAAATATTTTATATTTTTAAATTTTTTTTAATGTTTCTTCATTTTTAGAGAGAGAGAGAAAGACAGCATGGGTNGTGGGGATGAGCACTGAGTGTTATGTGGAAACTAATTTGACAATAAACTATTAAAAAAAAATAAAAAAATAAAAAAATAAAAAAAAAAGAAAGTCTCCCTACAAATTTTCAATAATTCCTAATTACATTTTATGGACCTAAATTATATGTACAACAATTTGAATATAGGAGATATTTGAAAATGTCAAGATATGCCTTTTCAAAATGTCAAGAATCAATTTTTTATCTGTTTAAAATTTTAAACTATTTGGTACACATCTGACAGAGAAAAACAAAATTTAATGTCTTATGTATTCTCAAAGCACCAGTAGTGAAATATNTAGGGCAGACATCGTTTATTATTAAGTGTAACTACTAGTGTTCAAAATCTCAATATAGGTAAAGAAAAGGTAAAATATAGGAACTCTGAATGTATAGACATAGGGGTTACCAGACTGAAAAAAGGACTTTGGGCCAGGGGACAAAGAGTGAAGGAGAGAAGTGAGAGAGTCAA
>NW_027530560.1:92486-93256 GCF_008692635.1 Crocuta crocuta | reverse complement strand
ATTATCAAAATTCATTTTATAAAATTCCCTTCATTCACCAGATGTTTTCCAGTCAGACAATGGAGGTATTTTTGTTGTCTTTGTTGTGAGCATCTAAATTTTTTCATGGAAGTACTAAACATGCTAAATATACTAAATAAGATGACCCACATTTGTACATACTTCCTAAGAATAAGGTTCAAAATAGGGTTTCTGATCAACACAAATATATGAATATTTAGGGCACAAACATAAAACAATTAAATGTCTACTTGTAACATTTATTTTCTTGATTTATATAGTTTGTATTACATGCAATATTACTTTACAAATATTGGTTGTTTCTCCACACTCTTATTTCATGCAACAATATTATTCAAACGGAATCTTCACTGCAACTTCAACATCAATGTCTTTGTCATTACCAGAAGCCCTTTTTAAGTCATGTATCATAAATTAATCAGTACAACTACAATGCTTAGTGTGGTGCTTGGCACATGTTAAGTGTTTAATAAGTCTTTGCTATGCTATTTTTAGCTAACTGAATACAATTTTCTAGGATATATCATCCTCCTTTCCCAACTGTCTAAATTATTTTGAGATACAGCAGTTTCTGATACCATGTATGATGGAATTCCTCTCAGTAGGAAATTCATTTCAAGCCCCATGTACCATTCACATAAAATTAGGATAGTATTTTTAATCTGGCATAAAAATCAGTAAACTCCATGACATAGCCAACTCCCATATTACTATGCTGTAAATGTCCTCTAAAAAAACTCCTTTACATG
>NW_027530560.1:92168-92443 GCF_008692635.1 Crocuta crocuta | reverse complement strand
CGGATTCTGTGTCTCCTTCTCTCTCTGTCCCTCCCCCACTCACGCTCTGTCTTACTGTCTCTCAAAAATAAATAAATGTAAAAAATTTTTTAAAAAACTCCTTTACAATGATATCCAACAGTTGTAGTAGCAAGATCCTACCTTTGAATAAAAATTACTAAATTTACATTAAATTTCTTTCCTTGTTTTTTTTATTGATTCTGTCAGATGACTTCTATAAATATGTAAAACCACCAATGACTCAGATCATTTAAAATTAATGTAGCTTCCCCAAA
>NW_027530560.1:79942-92140 GCF_008692635.1 Crocuta crocuta | reverse complement strand
TATGTGAGACTTTATGAATGACTGAAATTTTTTCCTGAAAGACTATTTGGGTATATAATTAGAAAATGGTATCAAGTATATATGATGTACTCTTCTGCCAACTTATCTATGTATGTATATTTAAAAAGTGACAACTATATTTTGAAGGCATTGAAAGAATATTAGCTAAAAAGATGACTATAATTTTTGTTACATAAAAATGTGGCATCAGCCTATATTACAGGAACTTAGGATTTTCTTCAATTTAGGGTTATTATGTGATACAAAATACAACCTAGTAGATTAAAAATCAACTAAGAAGTTTACCTGGTATTCCTTTAGCCAGGATAATAGTCCTGAAAAACTAAAACTGGCCCAGTTTCCTCCATAGTAACTTCTTCTGTAACAATAAAACATAAAAGAAAAGGGTATAAAAATNTGGACCCTTCAAATCATTTTAATATTGCTACCTCAGAATTCAGAACATAACTGGGATGTTTGAAATACCAGACTGAAATAAAAGTGGGCCTCTCAGATCCAAAAGGTAACTTTTTATTGTATAAGGAGTTAAAAAATCTCTTTGGCCTCCTTAGAGCTTTCTCCATCGATCAAATGCTACTGATCAGGGACCATGAACAACTTAATATGGGCATTGAGCAGGAAACATGAACAAATTTGACTCCGTGGTTTAAAAAAAAAGTGGCTAGTTGAAAACCTTGGTAGATCTCAAGGAAAGCCAGTGAAAAAAACTGCTCTAAGTTTTCTATAAACAAATATCCACTGTCACCACCACCACCACCAAACACATAACACATGCCAACACACACACACAAACTGGCTACTCTAGACTTAGTGGTCCTGTGTTTTTCTCAGCCTTCAGGGCCAAAAATGAAAGTAGATCCTGGACACAGTTATTCATATCAAGACTTCTGTGATAAGTAGAGAACAGTATTCCCACTGATAACTGGGTGAACTATTAATTTTTCATTCCACAGTCCTATGAAGATCATCATTCTGTTTGAGAGAACTCAGAAATCTTCTAATTAAAATCAGGTAAACCTTGCAGACATTGGACTTTTGATTAACTTCCTTGAGTAGGAAGGAACCAATAGGAAGGAAGGTTACCAGGGTAGCATCCAGAACTCTTTAATTCTGTGCTACATAGTAGGCTTCTCAGTTCCTGAAAAACTCTTCATGTTTACTGATTCTTTGTATGATGAGACCCAAAGTACACTTAGTCCCACCAACAATATCTACTCTGGTTCTGGGGTGGGACACAGTCTCGGTTTTGTTTTGTCTTTGATTTCAATTTTGCTTCTCTGTAGCTTTCTCTAATAAAATAAAAACTTATAAAAGCTCTTTTTAATATGAAACAAAAACTAAAACCTTTAATATCCAAAATTACTCATCCATTATGCTACTAGAGATCCCTTCAACATTCTAACATATTTTCTCCTTAACCAAATGTTGACACAGGCCTTCAGAACAGTCACAAGTATTTTACCAATAATCACTATCTTTGCTCTAACATAGAAAATGGTTAAATCAAACATCTGTGAAAGTAGATCTATTAATAAGGATCAGTACATTACTTATAATCTGATAGTTCTCTCAGAGATAATGCAAATTCATACACCATCCAGAATCTCTAGAGGGACTTGGAGTGCCTGGGTGGCTTAGTCAGTTAAGCGTCTGACTTCTGTTCAGCTCATGATCTCATGGTCTGTGAGTTTGAGCCCTGCATCAGGCTGTGTGCTAACAACTCGGAGCCTGGAGCCTGCTTCAGATTCTGTGTCTTCCTCTCTCTCTGTCCCTCCCCTACTCACACTCTCTCTCTGTCAAAAATAAATAAACATTAAAAAATTTAAAAAAAAAAGAATCTCTNNNAGCTACTGTTATTAACATATTGGAATCAGGAAGACTGGAAGCTATAATCCCTTAGGTCAGAGAGAACAGCAGGAGAAGGTGAGCAACAGCCAGCATAGAGAAGAGGAGAGAGTGAAGAGAGAGAGAGTGTTAGAATTAGTCATCTTTCCAATAGAAACTTATACCCTCTTTTCCCTTGTCTAAGAATAATACACTTCCACCATCCCTTCTCATCCTCTAAATATAACACTCAATAAAACTAGAAAATATCTTGGATGTTTAAAAAAAAAAAAAAACCACTGTCTATATTTTTTGTTGAGATATTTTGATTTCTCTTAAGCCACCAAAAGGTCATAAATAAGAAGTTCCAGGGCACTTGAGTGGTTCAGCTGGTTGACTGTCTGACTCTTGATTACGGCTCAGGTCATGATCTCATGATTCATGAGATTGAGCCCCACATCCAGCTCTGCACTGACAGTGTGGAGTGTGGGATTCTCTCTCCCCCTCTTCCCATCCCTCCCCAACTTGTGTTCTCTCTCTCTCCCTCTCTCTCTCTCTCTGTTCTTCTATTTTAAAATAGAACATTTTTAAAAAATGAATGGGTTAGGCACAAACTAGTCGAAAATATTCCTAAAACATATCTGACAAAGGACTTGTATCCAGGATATATAAAGATCTCTTTCAATTTAATAATATGACAAATATTCAAATTTTAAAATGGGCAAAGGGTTTGAACAGACATTTCACAAAGGAACAGATATGGTTCATGAGCACATAAAAAGGTACTCAACATTATTAGTCATTAAATAAGTACACATTAGTCTACAGCCATACTACCCTGAATGTGCCCAATTTGGTGTGATCTCAGAAGCTAAGCAGGGTCAGGCCAGGTTAGTACTTGGATGGGAGATAAGTACACATTAANGAGCCTGCTTCAGATTCTGTGTCTCCCTCTCTCTCTGCCCTTACCCCCCTCATCCTCTGTCTCTCTCTGTCTCAAAAATAAACTATAAAAAAAAAATTAAAAAGACTAACAATACCAAGTATTGGTGTATTCACCAATGAGCCAGAATAGTCATACATTTTGGTGGGAGTGTAAAATGGTACAAACACTTTGGAAAACTGCTTGGCAGTCTCTGAAAAAACTAAACATATATCTACACTATGACCCAGTAATTCCATTCCTAGGTATTTACAAACCAGGAAAGTATGTGTTCACAAAATACTTGTATAAGCTTTTTCACAGTAGCTTTATTACTCAATAGCTCCAAACTGGTGGGAATTCAAATACCCATCAGTAGGAGAATGGATAAATTGATACTATTCACCAATCAAAATGAATAAACTAGTGGTAACAACACAGATGAATCTCAAAAGGTTATGCTGCCTGAAAAAACCTTTTACCCAAAAAGAGTACATTCTTCATGATTCCAATGTTATGACATTCTAGAACACGTTAATCTANNCACGTTAATCTATAGTAAAAAATATACCAAGAGAGATTGCCTTTGAGGGTGGGAGTAAGGGCAGGACTTGACTTGGATGGGGCATGAGAGAACTTTCTAGAGTAATGACATTATTTATCTCAATTAGGATTGTAGTTACACAAGTGCATACATTTCCCGTTATTAAATGGTACACGTAAGATCTGTGCATTTCACTGGATGTAATTTTATCCTGAAAAAAGAACCATAAATACATACTGAACTCTAGTTAATAAATGCATGCTGAAGTGTACCAGAGTGAAGGTACTGGATTGTGTACAGTCTACTTTGAAACATACAAAAGAATTAAGATGAAATAATAGAAAGAAATATGAATACATGTGTGGTTATGTAATAAAGCAAATACAGCAAAATTATAATGGCAGGATCTAACTGGGGATAACGTGCTCACAGTACAATTTTTCAACTTTTCTACATCTCAAAACTATAATAAATTATTAGAAAAACAAAAGTAACCTAACATGAGTTTTCAAACACTGACCATGATGTTCCAATCTCAAAAGTATTTTATGCTATTATCAAAAACCTAAAACAAAACTCTAAGAAAAGCCATCTTGCTGTTTCTTTCTAGTATTAAACAGCTTAAAGTCAGTTCGTGGTCAAAATCTTTCTTCTCCCTTATACGTGGTCCTGTTTTTTGAGAGCTAACTGGTTCCAGTATTTTTCCATGTAGCTCACATTTTCAGCTTTTCTGTTGATGTGCTCTTAACAATAGCATCTGGTGATCTCACACAATGAATATAAAAGGTGAAACATGGTTTTCATTACTGTGGCCTTTCTGACAAAAGAGGATAACATAACTATTAATAAACTCACTATAAAACCAGCACTGGAGTGTCTAGATGGCTCAGTCAGTTAAGTGTCCCAACTCTTGATCTCACGTCAGGTCTTGATCTCAGAGTCATGAGTTCAAGACCTCAAGACCCACACTGAGCCCCACACAGGGCATACAGCCTACTTTAAAAACAAACAAAAACAAAAAACAGATTTTTTACTAAGTTCATTTTGGTATATGCATGGTTCTTTTTATTTTTATTTTTTTTATTTTGAGAGAGAAAAAGAGTGCAACTAGGGGAAGGGCAGAGAGAGAGGAGACAGAGAATCCCAAGCAGGCTCTGCACTGTCAGTGCAGAACCAAATACGGGCTCAATTTCACAAACCATGAGATCATGACCTGAACCAAAATCAAGAGTTGGATGCTTAACCAACTAAGCCACCCAGGCACCCCTACATATGTATGGTTCTAAGTATGGTTTATAATATTCCCTAAAGAAAAAGCAAAAGACTTTAAGTATCAAACTCAATATGACAAANGATCATGACCTAAGCGAAAGTCGGACGCTTAACCGACTAAGCCACCCAGGCGCCCCTAAAGTCCTTTAAAGTTCCATGATGTTTAAGTGACCGAAAATTTTCAGCTAAAAAGTAAAAATCACAAGTGAATATTTTTATTTTCAAAGATAAAAAAAGAGTCCAAATCACAACACTGAGGTATAGCTCTCCATTGTATGAAATGTTGACCTTAAAACCGCAGAAAACATGATACTAACATTTCTAGTTTTACAAAACTTACTCAGAGTACTACCTAAGATTTTCCAGATACAGAAACGAAATGAGTTACAAAATTATCTCCATTAACACCAACCAATAAAACAAGAACAAAAAACAGTATTAAAACAATAACAAAAGATTTCTCATCCTTGACATAGTATTTATTATCAAAGCAACACCATTTTGCTTAATATCTACTGACGAAAAGAAAGAAATCATAGGTGGCCATAATGTTGAGCTGTATGAGTAGGCTAGTATTAAACCTATTATGTAGAGCCTATTAAATCCTAACAATCTTCTTTTCCATCGGGCATCATAATTATAATTCAATATTGAATATTCAGCAACACCCATAGTGACATGATGCTAAACTACATCCTGTACTGGGAAATGACTTCTGTAAGCAAGTACAAGAACACTGACAAAAGACAGAACTACAGACATTCAGGCATATTCATCTACAAATTGTTTTAATTATTAAAAAATACAGGAGTTGAAAAGGGAAGCAGTACAGATCAACTTCTAGGCCTCCCCTATTCTATATTCACTGTTCTTACAATTCCATTTCCTTGTTAGTAATAACACCCCTTCCACAGACAGAATTTCAAATTTTCAAAACTGTTTTCACAACTATTTTCTCATGGATTTTTCCATCAATCTTATGAGGCAGATAAGGTATTATTTTACAGATGAGGACCCTGAGACTTGTCTAGTAGAAATTAAGTCTACTTAGGGCGGAAGCACCTGGGTGGCTCAGTCAGTAAGCTTCCGACTTTGGCTCAGGTCATGATCTCTTGGTCTGTGAGTTCGAGCCCCGTGTCGGGCTCTGTGCTGACAGCTTGGAGCCTGGAGCTGCTTCGGATTCTGTATCTCCCTCTCTCTCTGTTCCTCCCCTGTTCACACTCTGTCTCCCTCTCTCAAGGATAAAGATTAAAAGAAGTTAAAAAAAAGTCTACTTAGGGCAACACAGCTACTGTTGGCAGAACTGTGATTAAAACTCAGTTTTCCTAAAGCCTAATCCTATCCATTACAATATAATCCCAAAGTTCTAAACTAGGTAACATTATTTAGTCCATAGGATATTATAATGTACCTGTGGTTCAATGAAGCCAAATACTTACATATCAAATACTTGTGATAAACATAGCATAATGTATAAACGTATCAAATCACTAAGTTGGATACCTGAAGCTAATGTAACATTGTGTGTCAACTATACTCAAGGTGGCTCGGTCGGNATAAAAAAAAAAAAAAAAAAGCACCTGGACCTGATTACTAAATTCACCTTTTCCGAAATGTACACCAATGTAACATTGTGTGTCAACTATACTCAAAAAAAAGCACCTGGACCTGATTACTAAATTCACCTTTTCCAAAATGTACACCATCAATAACAAAGTCTATTAACAGGTGTTCCAAGAAAAAAAAAAAAGTACAATGACAAAATAAAGTTGGAAAATGCTGGGTTTTAAAAAATTAAACTACCAAAAAAAAAAGAAAAAGATTTGTTTAGGATAGAGCTTCTCAACACTGTTAAATATGTTAATGCTTGTTCTCACCAAGAGGGAAATAATTAGTTGACCAATGAGCACTTTTTTTTAAAAGCATTTAGAGGGATTAGGGTTCAAGAAAACATTCTTTGAGAAATGTTGCCTTAATTTCATGTTAAGGGAAAGGAGAAAAATAGAATAATATGTATTATTGAGCTGGTCATTTTCTAGTCATCATCACTTAATGTTCACAAGAATCCTGAGAGATTGGTGCTATAATTATCCCATTTTAAAATTAGAAAAAAAAACCAAGAATTTGAGTATCTCATTTAACTCACTCAGCTAGGAAATGACCTGAATTTAAGCCCAGGGCATATCAGGCCCCAAGATCTATACTCTTTCCACTATAAATACTGTCTTATGTAATCTAAAAAATTGGAATATTTAAAATTATAAAAATAAGCATATAATACAAATCCTAGAATCTGATTTACTGTAAGTAAAGGCAATGAGATCTGTTTACAGATATTACATGGAAGTCTAATTTTTACTTCTCCAATTCATCTGGATAATAAAAATGGGAAAATAATTTCATGACTACATCTACTCTAGTGCCAGAGCTGGAGAGCCTATTCATTTGCAGGACCTAAAATACAACCAATTTTATTGCATTTCTCAACTTTAATGTGTGCAAATATCTTTCTGTATGTGATAAGAATAGGAAAATAATAGTGTGGTATGTCTACTAGTATTGATTTGCCAGCTATAAAGAGTACAAAATACAATGCACATTAAAAGAGAATTTATCCCATTTAAGTTTGATTGTAATACTATAAAAAATCATGACATGTTTCTACCTTTCTGGTTGACAAATAATAGAATAGACTAGAGAATACACTGAATTTACTCCCTACACAAATTCTCATTTACTACAAGCTCCGCATACCTGACACACAAGAAAGCCAAGCTCCTTTCACCATTTGTTCATTCTAAGATCAAGGAAGGTGGGCCTCCTTGGTAGTGTAAAAGTGTCTCTTGAGACTACATTAAGTTGTTTTGGCAGTTAAGTCAGTCTCCCAGAATGAAATACCAGGCTGAGTCCCCAGTAGTTACAGCTGGACGGAGACCTTCCTATGTTGAGAATTANAAACCACGTAGATGAATAGGTAATGTAAAAAGGTTGCCCTCAATTCTTGTTTTCCTCTGTGATCTGATCTATTCCTACCGACTCAATTATCACTTCTCCGCTGATGACTTACAAATTGGTATCTCCAATCTGAGCACCTCTGGTGAGCTCCAGACTCACCTATTTTGGAGCTGAATATACAGTTGAGTCATCAGCTTATTGGACAACTCCATTCATTAAATGTCCCTGATTAAGTTTCATCTCTACATGTCAAAAAGACAAATTTATTATTTTTTTACCCATCCCCAATTTGGTTTTACCTCTCAGTTACCCCATTTCATTAAATACCATTCTTACAACTGCCTATTCTAAAAAATCTTGAATTCACTCATCATTCCTTCTTCATTGTGTCAATTCTAATTCATTTCTCAAACCTCTATTATCCTTGCCATCCCTACCACTGCTGACTTATTTTAGGCCCTACCTTTTATCTTATATATTCATTAGTGGCCTCAAAGTTTTCCCTGTTTTTAGCGTCTTCTCCTTCCAACCCAATCTCTACATTACAGCCATATGATCAGGTCTTGGCAGATCACATTTCAATACTCCCCGGCTTAAGGATGTTTAATGGCTCACTAATGCCTCTACAGTCATATCCAAAATCCTCAGCATCACTATAGGACCCTTCAAAACTTCCAACTTCATTCTCCAGCCATATCTCTGGACACTGACTTTCTCTGCTATGTATCTAATACAACAGTCCCAACCAAACACTCAACACTGCCTGAGTGAGCCAAGTGCCTGCAAGTCTCTGCTTTTATTAATGCCACTCCCTATGGACAAAATGCTACAGCATCACAAAACTAACGATGAAACTAGTCAAACCAGTCAGAACTACTCAAATCCAATATAATCTTCTATGAAGCTTATAGGTCTATAGCCAGAAGAAACAATCTCTGTGCCTCCATAGCTCTGCATACTTCTATAGAAGAGCTCTGTTATACTGTCCTGTAATTAGAACTGCATGAATGTTTCCTCTGACTTCACTAGGAGCAACTTTAGAGGCAAGATATTAGTTTGGTCATCTTGGAACACATAATACATGGTAATAATTGTTAACTAAGAGAATTAACGCAGTGCTATTAATCAAGACTTTCAGATCAGATGAAACTGGGTTTAAATCCCACTGTGTGTGTTACTAGCTGCATGACCTTAGCCAATAACCTTACACTTTAAAGCCTCAGTTTCTTTATCTGTAAAATAGGAATGAAAGCACTTAAAGCAGTGCCTAGCACATAGATTATAAAATCCTCCTCCAGCCTCTTCAAAGAATGGTGCTGGGAAAACTAGAGAGCCACATGAAAAAGAATGAAACCGGAACACTATCTTATACCATACACAAAAATTAACTCAAAGTCAATTAAAGACTTGAATGTAAGACCATAAAGTAGAGACCTAGAAAAAAATGTATGCTGTAATTTCTTTGACTTCAGTCTTGGCAATATATATATATATATTTTTTAGATCAGACTCCAAAGGTGATGGTAACAAAAACAAAAATAAACTAGTGTGCCTGTGTGGCTCAGTCAGTTGAGCATTCAACTTTGGCACAGGTCATGATCTCACCATTTGAGTTTGACCCACAGATCAGGCTCTGTGCTGACAGCTCAGAGCCTGGAGACTGCTTCAGATTCTGTGACTCCCTCTCTCTCTGCCCTGCCCCGACTTGTGCTCTGTCTTTCTCTCTCTCTCTCTCTCTCTGAAAAATAAACATGAAGAAAAAATTTTTAATAAAATAAATAAATGGGTCTACA
This sequence comes from Crocuta crocuta, assembly GCF_008692635.1. Taxonomy (NCBI): domain Eukaryota; kingdom Metazoa; phylum Chordata; class Mammalia; order Carnivora; family Hyaenidae; genus Crocuta; species Crocuta crocuta. The sequence continues at coordinate 82,809 of NW_027530560.1, read as the reverse complement.
TTACATGAAAAAGCTTATGCACAGTGAAGTAAATCATCAACAAAATAAAAAGGTAATCTATTGAAAGATAAGATATTTACAAACGATAATAACAATAATAATATTGAGGTAAGCTCCAAAATATAAAAAGAACTACAACTCAACACAAAAATAACACATAACCCAATTAAAAGATGGGCAGAATACCTGAACAGACATTTTTCCAAAGACATACAGATGACCAACACGCACATGAAAATAAGCTCAATATCATTAATCATTAGGGAATGCAAATCACAACCACTAAGAGATACCACCTCACAACTGTCAAAATGGCTATTATCAAAATTTCAAGAGGAACTCCTGAAGAAAAGGACAAGGCAGGAAGATCCCAAGCTACCTCATCCCACAGGTAACACCCACATTGGTGTAAAACCCAGAAAATGACCTGAAGACTGGACAGAACAGACTCTCTTCAGATAAATGTAGAGAAGAGTCCACACTGAAATGGGTAGGAAGGGCACAGAAGTGGTCCGGAGCTGAAGGAACCCAGGGACTGTCTAAGGCAGGGAGAAGGAGAGAGGAGGAGAGCGGATACAAGGGGAGAGAAACAGACCCTCACACCAGAGCACTCCAGGGATGGGGAACTCCCATGGGGAAGATGAATCCCCATAACATTTGGCTTTGAAAACCAGAGGGGCATAATTCTGCAAGTTCTTACAACCAGCATGGCTTCACATTAGGAACTTTAAAAATCAGCAGGCTTGGTTCTGGGAAAGCTATGAGGGCTATAGGAAACTAGGTCCCTGCCCTTAAAAGACAGCACAACAAGTAGCCCTATGAAAATACAGTGCAGAAGCAGCAGTTTGAAAAACACATAGGGCATATGGGAAGGAGATTTATTTACTAATTTAAAAGCCTGTGCTTGGGGCGCCTGAGTGGCTCAGTCAGTTAAGCGTCAGGCTTCGGCTCAGGTCATGATCTCCCGGTTCATGGGTTCAAGTCCCACATCAGGCTCTGTGCTAACAGCTAGCTCAGAGCCTGGAGCCTGTTTCAGATTCTGTGTCTCCCTCTCTCTCTGACCCTCCCCTGCTCACGCTGTCTCTCTCTCTCTCTCTCAGAAATAAATAAAACATTTTAAAAAATTAAAAAAATAAAAGCCTGTGCTGGATGAGCAAGGATTGCTGGGAGACTTCTCCAGGAACAAAGGAGCTGGCAGGCACCATTTCCTTCCCCTTCCTCCCAGCCTAGACACATGAACAATTGCAGGAACAAGCACAGTGCCTACACTGACTACTTAACAAGCAAGCCCCGCCCCTGTGTTCTCCTGTAGACACTCCCCCTCCAATATGTCCTTGAACAGAGTCCATCTAAAGCAGTGCCACAAGCCTGGCAAGGTGCAAGCATCTCTGACAGGGACCAGCACAACTCCAAAGTGATTTCTATCCTGGGAAGAGGGAAAGATAATCACACACAACATTCTGAGGACAGCCCCATGGTGGGCGGGGGGCAGAAAGCTGGTCTGACTGCAGGCCCTGACCACCAATGAAAGCTTCTCGGGGGACAATACAAGGAGACTACCCAGCATTTTGGTACTACTGGATCTCTGGCAAATGCCTGTTCTGACTCAACTCAAGCCGAAGGGGAGCCCAAGACTACCCAACTAACAACACAAGGACCAAACCCTACCCACAACAGGCAAAGAGAGCCATCAGAGATGACTGGACTGAATGGAAAAGCAACTCAGCCACAACAGTAGGGAGCATGCAACACACATAGCAGATACTCCTAAGTGCCAGGTTCTATTAAATAGGGAACATTACACTGCAGAGCACTACAGGACCTCTTCTAGATAAGGCCACTACTTTCAAGAGAAGGAGATGTAGTTGACTTTCCTAACACAAAGAAACAGACACAGAGAATTATACAAAATGAGGAGACAGAGGAATATGTCCCAAATGAAAGAAGAGGAGAAAATCACAGCAAAGAGAGCTAAACAAAACAGAGATAAGTAATACTCTTGATAAGGAATTTAACATAATGGTCATAAAGATATGCACTAGACTTGAGAAAAGACTGGAGGATCTCAGTGAAACTCTTAACAAAGGGATAGAAAACATAAAAAACAACCCATCAGAGATGAAGAACTCAATAACTAAAATTAAAAATGCACTAGAGGGAATAAATAGCAGACAGGAGAAAGCAGAACAAGGGATCAGCTACCTGGAGAACAGATTATGCTAAGTATTTGAACTGAACAGGAGAGACAAAAAAATGAAAAATGAAAACACATTTTCAAAGTCAGCAACATCATCAAGCACAATAACTTTTACATTACAGGGATCTGAGAAAGAGAAGAGAGAAACGGGTCAGAAAATTTATTTGAAAAAATAATAGCTGAAAACTTCCTNCTGCTCACGCTGTCTCTCTCTCTCAAAAATAAATAAAACATTAAAAAATTTTTTAAAAAAAAGAAAACTTCCTGAATCTGGAGAAATGGAAAATCAAGATCAAGAAGGGATAAAGGTTGCCCAAGAAAATCAATCCAAGGAGGTCCACACCAAGACATATAGTAATTAAAATGGCAAACAGTAGTGATAAAGAGAAGTTTCAAAGCAACAAAAGAAAACAGTTACACATAAGGGAAATTCCATACAACTATCTGATGATTTTCTTCAGCAGAAACTTGGCAAGCCTTAAAAGAGTGGCATGATATATTCAAGGTATTAAAAGAAAAAACCCACAGCCGAGAATACTCTATCCAGCAAGGCTATCACTCAGAATAGAAAGAAAGACAGTTTCCTAGACAAGCAAAGGTTAAAGGAATTTATGACTGCTAAGCCAGTCCTACAAGAAATATTACAGGAGATTCTAAGTGGAAAAAACCA
>NW_027530560.1:75948-79887 GCF_008692635.1 Crocuta crocuta | reverse complement strand
CCAAAGAGAAAAACCTCAGCCATAAGCATGAGTAAGAAAAATAGGAAGAACAAAAGCAATAAAGTATCCCTATAAAAACCAGTTAAGAGATGCACAAAAAAAAGGGATGTAAAGTATGACATCGTATACCTAAAACATTAGGGGTAAAGGTGTAAAGACTGAGTTCAACCTTAAGCATTCAATAACTTAATACAGACTGCTATATGCATAAGATGTTACGTACAAACAGAATGGTAACCTCAAATAAAACACCAGCAATAGATACACAAAAAATAAAAAAGAATCCAAGTATATTACTAAAGAAAGCCAACTAACCATGACAGAAGACATCAAAGGAAGAATGGAACAGAGAAGAACTACAAAAACAACCATAAAATGGGTAAGAAAATAGCACTAACCACTTACCTATCAATAATTATATTGAATGTAAAAGGGCCAAACACCATACGATGCCAAAATGGATTTTAAAAAAATCTTTATGGTCCCTAGAAGAGACTCATTTCAGACTAAGTGACACATTCAGATTGAAAGTGAAGGGATGGAGATGCATTGATCAGGCAACTATATGTGGAAAAGCAGCTGGACTAGCAGCACTTCTCTCAGATAAAACAGAACAAGAGACAAAAAAAAAGGACATTATATATATGACACTATATAATCATAAAGGAAACAATCCACCAAGAAAATATGCAAATATTCATGTACCAAACATGGGAGCACCCAAATATGTAAATCAGCTAACAACAAACATAAAGGAATTAATTAATTAATAATAGGAGGCTTAAACACTCCATTTCATCAATGGACAGGTAATCCAAACAAAAAAAGGAAAAGAGCAGCTTTGAATGACACACTGCATCATATGAATCTAACAGACATATTGANACACACACACACACACACACACACACACACACTGGAATATTACTAAGCAATCAAAAAGAATGAAATCTCGCCATTTGCAACAACGTGGATGGAACTTGAGCATATTATGCTAAGTGAAATAAGTCAGAGAAAGACAAAATCATATGATTTCACTCATAAGTAGAAATGAAGAAACAAAACAGATGAACATACAGAAAGGGAAGCAAAAATAAGATAAAATCAGAGAGGGAGACAAACAATAAGAGACTTAAATACAGAGAACAAACTGAGGGTTGCTGGAGGGGTTTTGTGTGAGGGGATGGGCTAAATGGGCAAAGAGCATTAAGGAGAGCACTTGTTGGGCTGAGCACTGGCTATTATATGTAAGTGATGAAGCACTAAATTCTATTCCTGAAATCATTATTACACTATATGTCATCTAACTTGGATTTAAATTTTAAAAAATACGTTAAAAAAAGAACAGGTAACCACAAAAATATAAATACTAATGTCAAATTCTATACTTGCCATAACAAATTACAATAAACTCAGTGGCTGAAACATTAAAAGAAGAAAGAAAAAATCTGGAAGGAGCACAAATACATGGAAATTAAATAACATGCTATTACACAATGAATGGGTCAACCAAGAAATCAAAGAAATCAAAAAATAGAGACAAATGAAAATGAAAACATAACAATCTAAACTCGTTGGGAGGCAGCAAAAGCTGTTCTAGAGGGAAATTTATAGCAGTACAAGTCTACGTCAGGAAGCAAGAAAAATTTCAAATAACAACCTAACCTTACACTTAAAAGAGCTAGAAAAAGAACAAACAAAACCCAAAACCAGAAGAAGGAAGGGAATAATAAACATTAGAGGAGAAATAAATAAAACAGAAACTAAAAATATAATAGAACACATCAATGAAAGCAGGAGCTATTCTTCGAAAACATAACAAAATTGATAAACATTTAACTAGATTCACCAAAAAAAGAAGACTCAAATAAAATCAGAAATGAAAGAACAGAAATAAATGAACACCAGAGAAACACAGGAGAATATTATGAAAAATTATATGCCAACACATTGGACAACCTAGAAGAAGGAAGGATAAATATGTAGAAACATACAATCTCCCAAAACTGAATCAGGAAGAAATAGAAAATTTGAACAGATTACCAGCAAAGAAATTGAATCAGTAATCAAAAAACTCCTATAACAAACAAAAGTCCAAGATTAGATGGTTTCACAGGCAAATTCTACCAAACATACNAAGAAGAAGGGAAGTTTCCAAATTCATTCTATGAGGCCAGCATTTTCCTAAAGCCAAAACCAGACAAACACACCACAAAAAAATAACTATGGGCTAATAACTCTGAGGAATATAGATGCCAATATTCTCAAGAAAATATTACTAAAACAAATCCAATACATTTAAAAAATCATTCCCAATTACTAGCGGGAAGGTGAGATGGGGGATGGGTGAAATAGGTGAAGGAGATTAAGAGTACACTTATCGTGATGAGCACTGAGTAATGTATAGAATCGAATCATTATATTGTACTCTGGAAATCAATATAACACTATATGTTGATTATACCGGAATTTTAAAAAAATGGTACTGTTTTCACTTGATCTAGAAAAGGACACTTAGGATGAATGTCAATGTTTACTTATCACTGGACAAAGGAGAGGAAGGAGAGGACTGGGTCTGCCAGAAAGGCTTCATTGCAGTCTAGGTGAATTCTGAGTCAACACTCTTGACTCTTTTCCATGTAATCTCTAGTTGGGCAGGATTTCTGATCCAAAGTAGAGAATAATTTACATACAGAACAAGAGTAGTCGGGCACTAATATTTTTCTCATTTTAAATAAATTCACTGACAAATATATAAGTAAGTTTTGAAGAATAAGAACAAGTTTATAGGATCCGAACATTACTGGGATAAAATCAATTTGTCCAATTCATACATTATCATCTAAGCAAAATTAAAAGATACAATTCCACAAATACTCAATTCACTTAATATATAAAATAGAGGTAATTTCACTAGAAATTACCANAATTGACTACTTAACTGAAGATCCATTGAAAAAGATTATTGGCACTTCCTATTCCTTCTATACAGTATAACATTCCCTGCCACGATGTGCTAGACAATGGGGGCTGGCAGACCCCTGACAACTCCTCTCTCTCCAACCGAGTTCTGTCTTATGTTATCACTAGTTTCGTTTGTACCCAATTCTTAATTATGTAACTGTGTAATTAAGTTATGCGAATTATGAGCAGAAAGAATGTTAATTTTATGAAAACTAGGTTGAACACTTTGAGACAACACGATTAACAGTGCTACACATAAATTGACTAATGGTACTAAGCAAGATAGCTATAAAAGATGACTATAATAAGGGCACCTGGGTGGCTCAGTCGGTTACACATCCGACTTTGGCTCAGGTCATGATCTCATGGTTAGTATGTTTGAGCCCTGCGTCGGGCTCTGTGCTGACAGCTAGCTCAGAGCCTGGAGCTTGCTTCAGATTCTGTGTTTCTTCTCTCTCTCTGCCCCTACCCTGATCACACTCTCTCTTGGTCTCTCAAAAATAAATAAATAAATCTTAAAAAAATAAAAAATAAAAATTTTAAAAGATGAATAAAATAAGAATCTTAGAAAAAGAGTAATTACAAATCATCATGATAAAACACATTAACAAGAGCAACAATAAAACCATATGATCATTTCATAGATGCAGAAAAACCATCTGATAAAGTACAACTTACATTCACAATGAAAACCCTCATCAAAGCAGGTTTAGAGGGAACATTCCTCAACATAATAAAGGCCTTATGAGAAACACCCACAGCTGACATTATCCTCAATGGGGAAAAACCTGAGAGGTTTCCCTCTAAGGTCAGGAATAAGACAAGGATGTATGCTCTCACCACATTTATTTACCATAGTACTGGATGTCCTAGCCACAGCAATTAGACAACAAAAAGAAATAAAAGACAACCAAATTGATAAGGAAGAAGTAAAACTTTCAATCTTTGCAGATGACATAATACTCTATTCCATGA
>NW_027530560.1:74487-75860 GCF_008692635.1 Crocuta crocuta | reverse complement strand
GCGATAAAAGACATACTCTAAAAATTATAGAATACTGAGGAAAGAAATTGAAGATGATACAAATGGAAAGATATTCCATGCTCATGGACTAGAAGAACAATCATTAAAATGTCCATACTACTCAAAGCCATCTACACATTTAATGCAATCCCTATCAAAATACCAACAGCTTTTTTCACAGAACTAGAACAAGCAATCCTAAAATCTATAAATCCTAAAATCTATATGGAATCACAAAAAACTCTGAATAGCCAAAGCAATTTTCAAAAAGAACAAAACTGGTGGTATCATAATTCCAGTTTCAAGACATACTGCAAAGCTGTAGTGATCAAAATGGTATGGTACTGGAACAACAATAGACACATCGATCAATGGAAGAGAATAGAGAGCCCGGAAATAAACTCATGATTGTATGGTCAATCAATCTTCAACAAAGCAGGAAAGAATATTGAATGGGAAAAAGACAGTCTCTTCAACAAATTGTGTTGGGAAACCTGGACAGCTACATGCAAAAAAATGAAACTGGACCATTTTCTTACATATACACAAAAATAAATTCAAAATGGATTAAAGACGTAAATCGTAGACCAGAAACCATAAAAATCCTCTGAAAGAGCTCAGTAATTTCTCCGACATCAGTTATAGCAATATCTTTGTAGATATGTCTCCTCAGGCAGGAAAACAAAAGCAAAAATGAACTACTGGGACTTCATCAAGATAAAAACCTTCAACACAGAAAAGAAACAATCAGCAAAACTAAAAGGCAACCTTCAGAATGGGAGAAGATATCTGCAAATAACATATCTGATAAAGGATTAGTATCCAAAATCTAGAAAGAACTTATGCAATTCAATTCCAAACAAATATAATTAACTCAATTTAAAAATGGTCTGAAAACATGAACAGACATCTCTCCAAAGAAGACATTCAGATGACCAACAGACATATGAAAAGATGTTCAACATCATTCATCATCAGTGAAATATAAATCAAAACTACAATATGTCACCTCACATCTGTCAGAATCACTAAAATCAAAAACACAAGAAACAAGGATGACAAAGATGTGGGGGAAAAGGAACCCTCGTGCACTACTGGTTGGAATGGAAACAGTGCAACCACTGTGGACAATAGTATGGAAGTTCCACAAAAATTTAAAAGATAATTACCATATAATCAGTAATGCCACTAATGGATATTTGCCCAAAGAATATGAAAACACCAATTCAAAAATATATATGCACCCCTATGTTTATTGCAGCATTATTTATAATAGCCAAATTATGGAAACAGCCCAATGACCGTAGATATATAAATGGATAATGAATACACACACACACACACACACACACACACACACACACACACAGAGA
>NW_027530560.1:71366-74227 GCF_008692635.1 Crocuta crocuta | reverse complement strand
AGCTTGCACACAGCCATTCCTTAGGAGCCAAAAGATGCCATTACTGAGGGGGAAATCTCTGATCGGGGTCCTGGGTGTCTACAAGCCGGATAAGACAACTGTACCACCACTCACCACAAGCCTTCTCAGAGCCTCAGTTTACACAAGATGCCATTGTTAAGATTAGAATACGATGCCCCCTCTTGCCAGATGAATTAGGACACAAGGCCTCCGATGCCCAAGTGAGCCCCTAGGGTCTGTGGATTTCAGTTCTCACTCAGCCTAGGGTGAGGAGCCACTGTGCAAGGCATGCTTATGGGCCTCATCCCCAAGGATCTAAAAGGCCCACCCTCTTTCTCCCAACCTCTACTTCACACCATGCCCCCTACACACACACACACACACACACACACACACACACACACAGAGAGACTGGAAATATTAGCCACAAGAAAAAGAATAAAATCTTGCCATTTGTAACAACATGGATGGATCTAGAGAATATAATGCTATATGAAATCAAATGGAGAAAGACAAATACTGTATGTTTTCACTTATATGTGTAACTTAAGAAACAAATGAACAAAGAAAAGAGATATAAATAAAAACATGGATTCTTAACTATAGAGAATAAACAGATGGTTATCAGAGGGGAGGTGTTGAGTGAAAAAGGTGAAGGGGATGAAGAATACAATTATCTTGATGAGCACTGAGAAATATGCAGAATTGCTGAATCACTATATTGTACACCTGAAACTAGNTTTTTAAATCAAGAAATAACAAGTGTTGGTAAAGATAAGGAGAAAAGAGAACCCTCATGCACTGCTGGTGAGAATGTAAATTGGTACAGTCTCTAGAGGGAACAGTATGGAGTTTCCTCAAAATATTAAAAATAGAACCACTATATGATCCAGTAATTCCACTTATGGGTATTTATCCAAAGATAACACTAATTCAAAAATTTATATGCACCCTTATGTTCACCGTAGCATTATTTACAATAGCCAAGATATGGAGAAAAACCCAAAGTATAAACTGATAGATGAATGGATAAAGGTTTATACACACACACACACACACACACACAAATACTACTCACCATAAAAAAAAAAAGAAATCTTGCCATTTGAGACAACATTAATAGAACCTGAGGGTATTATGCTAAGTGAAGTAAGTCAGAGAAAGGCAAATACCATATAATTTCACTTAAATGTAGAATCTATAAAAGAAAACAAACAAAACAAAACCAATGTCATAGATAGAACAGATTATTGGTTGCCAAGGGGTGGGGATTTGGGGAGCAGTATATAAAATAAATTAGGATCAAGAGGTACAAACTTCCAATTACAAAATAAGTCATGGGGATATAACGTATAGCATGGTGACTATAGTCAATAATGCCATACTGCAAATTTGAAAGAGTAAGAAAGTAAATCTTAAAAGTTCCTATCACAAGAAAATACAATGTTTTAACTTTGGTGACAAATGGTAACTAGGCTTATTGTGGTGATATTTCCCAATGTATGAAAGTGTCCAATCATTATGTCATATACCTGAAACTAAGATAATGTTGTATGTGAAATATACTTCAATAACAAATAAAATGTGAAGCCCAAAACACAAGAGCACATACAGTTTGTATACAGCCTCACATTTATGTAAGGAAAAAAGCAAATGAGGCTTCCCAGTTCCTTGGATAATTACTTATCATTTAAAAAACAAAATCACTCATGAAAAAAATTATGCTACATTTGGTTAATTCTCAAAGACAGATCACTACTCCACAGAGTAAACTGTAAAACTTGTATTTCATATATTTCACATATTTTGGGTGAAACTAAAACAATTCCAAACATTTTTCTAACTTCAATAGTTTATACATGATAAATATAGACACATATGTATACACATGTATGTATTTAAATTGTGACTTTGTTAGAGATATTTAGGAAGTATTAATGCTACCATTGATAAACTTACAAATCAATATGCAGAACCCTCTGGCCATTTCTTGAACATGCAGCTGCGATGATGGATTCAGGCAAACCTATAAAAACACACACATATCATTTATAATGTAGAAATACATAAATATATATGCTATATATTATACAAATAGTTCAATGCATGTCATCACTGTATAAAAGAGTTTAACAAATACCTCATCCTTATATTCAAAATTATAAAGTTTATACTATTATACCATTGGATATTTGTTAAATGTATAGTACTTATACTAAGAATTTCATCATGTGGAAGAGATTTTTTTAAAAATCAAGTACTATACTGGGGCGCCTGGGTGGCTTAGTCGGTTGAGCGTACGACTTTCGCTTAGGTCATGGTCTCACAGTTCGTGGGTTTGAGCCCCGCGTCGGGCTCTGTGCTGACTGCCAGCTCAGAGCCTGGAGCCTATTTCGGAGTCTGTATCTCCCTCTCTCTCTGACCCTCCCCTGCTCACGCGGTCTCTCTCTCTCTCCTAAAAATAATAAAAAAAAAAATTTAAAAAAAAATAAAGTACTATACTTAAATTATTTTTATATGCAAATTTCCATAAATGAGCAATTGTCAAAATACTATTCATATAGCACTTTGTTATTAAGGAGCTATGTTCACATACTACCTCCTCTCATTTTCTCAACTACTGGGAGAGAAGCACCACTGCCATACACACGTTAGAAAGTAAATACTGAGGTGCAAATACATTAACTTCTTTCCCAATGCTTTAACTTTTTTTTTTCTATTGTCGAAATTTGAAACCAAATCTAACTCCAAAGCCACAGTGCCTATGCGGGGTAATGGCATACATTTTCCAGTTTAATCAATAGGTTAACTAGTTTAAAAGGAGGCCATTTATTTAGATATGAAACCATAAAACGCCTACA
>NW_027530560.1:65575-71292 GCF_008692635.1 Crocuta crocuta | reverse complement strand
GATAGAATACATGCAGTAATTTCTTTGACACTGGCATAGCAACATTTTTCTAGGTATGTCTCCTAAGTCAAGGGAAACAAAACCAAAACAAACTACTATAACTACATAAAAATAAAACACTCTTGCTCCGCAAAGGAAACTATCAACAAAACTAAGACAACCTACTGAATGGCAGATGTTTGCAAATGACATATCCAATAAAGGGTTAGTATCCAAAATATATAAAGAATTTATACAATTAAACACCTATATAAATAATCCACTTTAAAATGGACACGTGTAAAAATGTGTGGTGTAGAAGGAACTAGGAGAATGAAGTTTAAACAGTTAAGCACATTTAGTTCTTCAAACAGTTAAAAATGTATTTTTTTAATCTTAAAACCATCTGAACTTTTTACACCTAAAGAAGTAACTTTTCTTATTAATAAAATGCAGTCACTATCATGCTTTAAAAGTTGCTGCCAAGCATCTTAGTTAAAAATGACAACAGGAGGGGCGCCTGGGTGGCTTAGTCGGTTAAGCGTCCGACTTTCACTTGGGTCATGATCTCGCGGTTCGTGGGTTCGAGCCCCGCGTCGGGCTCTGTGCTGACAGCCAGCTCAGAGCCTGAAGCCTATTTCAGAGTCTGTGTCTCCCTCTCTCTCTGACTGTCCCCTGCTCATGCTGTTTCTCTCTCTCTCTCTCTCCTAGAAATAAAAAAAAATAAAATAAAATAAAATAAAAAAAATGACAACAGGAAATATTCAGGAAGCAAAATTAGTATGTTAAAGTGTGTAAAAAGATAGCATTAATAATATACCACGGAGCATTAGTATAGGGCTTTTTATAGTTCACAATATCTTTTTACATACATCACCTCACATATTCCTCATTATAGTCTTGGTAGGCAGGTGTTATTATCCATGTGACAAAATGGGATGAAAAAGATTAAGTAACTTGCCAAAGATCAAGTAATTCAGTAATTTGGTATCTCAAATTCCAATTACCATGGTTAATTCACTCTCTTCAACTTGGACATGAGTCTGAGAATGGGAAGGGAAGAACGGCAGCATAAAGAAATGGTCATGGTCTCAATCACAGACCTAGGCTTGAATCTTAACTTTGCTGCCTCACCAGCTGTGTGACCTCAGACAACTCACTTGCCATCTCTTAGCTTTTGTTTCTTCATCCATCAATGGGAATGCCACCATTTACCTCATAGGACCATTAAGTTGTTGCAGAGGGTAATTGTTCTATAAAAACTATCTACTTTTGTTATTCTTCAGTAAGGTATTTTAGATGTAATACATTTTCAGCTAAGTACTACTCCAAACATACACCTACTTTTACCAGAGGTCAACTCCAATGGCAAAGAATAACAAAATTACTCTCCTCTTTTTGGCCCAAATTAGTTGTTACTTTGTATAGGTAAATATGCATGTGGTTAACCCATGGCTGCAATCAACAGTCAGAAGTTATGCCTCTGGCTGACAAAGGAAAGCCAAGGACAGATTTCAACATTGAACATGATCTGAGTCCAAATTACACAAAACCAAAAGAACTATCATTTATGTTTTCCCTTAATACTTCTATCCAGACATTTCCCAGTAGTTTATGAAATTGATAGGTTGTCCCTATATTAAAGGCAAGGACCTATTATCTTCATGCTTAGAATGATTAAAATAACAGACTAATACAGTTAGTAATGTCTTCCTAGATTTCATATTTCTTCCCACCGATTCAATAAACACGGAGTTAGTTCCTTTAACAGAGGAAGTATGTAGTAGATCCTCTATAAATATTTGTTAAAGGAAAGAAGAGGAGAAAGAGAAAATGGGGAAAGGGAAAATAGAGAGAGGGATGAAGCAGACTTTGACAAGGAATGAGGAAAAAAGGTAAGATAAATACAATCCCGAGCCTAGAAGAGCTCAGTTTAAAGAATAAGAATTTAGGGGTGCCTGGGTGGCTCAGTCGGTTGGGCATCCGACTTCGGCTCAGGTCATGATCTCACCGTTCGTGCATTCCAGCCCCGCGTCAGGCTCTGTGCTGACACCTGGCTCAGAGCCTGGGTCCTGTTTTGGATTCTGTGTCTCCCTCTCTCTCTGACCCTCCCCTGCTCATGCTGTCTCCCTCTAAGAAATAAATAAAACATTTTCAAAAAATTAAAGAATAAGAATTTAGAGGTGTCCAGGTGGCTCAGTCAGTTAAACATCCGACTTCAGCTCAAGTTATGATCTCATGGCTTATGAGTTCAAGAGCTGCATAGGGCTCTGCACTGACANAGTAAGGAAAGGAAAGGAAAAAGGAAAGGAAAGGAAAGGAAAGGAAAGGAAAGGAAAGGAAAGGAAGAAAGAAAGAAAGAAAAGAAAGAAAGAAGGAAAGAAAGAAGAAAAGAAAGAAGGAAAGAAGGAAAGAAAGAAAGAAAGAGAAAGAAAGAAAGAACGAACGAACGAACGAACACAAACAACTGAGGGCTGATGGGGGTGGAGGAGAGGGGAAGGGGGATGATGGGCATGGAGGAGGGCACTTGTGGGGATGAGCACTGGGTGTTATATGTAAACCAACTTGACAATAAACTATCTAAGAAAAAACAAACAAACAAAAAGACCTCTGGTAACAACATGAAGGATGAACATGTATAAAATTGGAGCTTGACACATCTGGGTGGTTGAGCATCCTACTCCTGATATTATCGGCTCAGGTCATGATCTCAAGGTTCGTGGGATTGAGTCCTGCATTGCACTCTGAGACAACAGCTTGGAGCCGGCCTGGGATTCTCTCTTCCCCCCCCTCTCTCTCTGCCCCTCCCACCTTCAAAATAAATAAATAAACATTTTTTAAATTGCAGTTTTAAGTTTCAGGTTTAATAGCATTTAAACCCTTGACCAATTTAAAAACAAAACCTTTTTTAACACCTGGCACCATAAGAAGTGAACTACTTTTGAATCATTACTGAAATTCACACAACATTCCGTGAGTCTTTTATATAAAACATATATAAGCTTATAATGAATTACTTAGTCTCTCCCACAAGGAAAACCCAAAATGATTTAGAAACAGATAACCTAAATCAGAGTCAAATCACAAAGCATTACACTGGAAACACACTTAAAATATATTAGTACAAACATACAAGCACAATGTTTTTTAACTACAATATGAGCTAATAATAATGTATCTCATAGGAATGTAGGAAGGAATATGTACGAAGTAATATAAAACATCTTAAACAGTGTCTCCTAGCATGTCACTGACATTCAATAAATACTGGTTCTGTTCCCTTCTCTTCCTACGTCTTCAATAAGATTAGTTATTTGTTTTTGTTTTTAATTTTTCTAACATTTATTTATTTTTGAGAGACAACGTTAAGACAGAGCATGAGTGGGGGAAAGGCAGAGAGAGAGGAAGACGTTGAATCCTAAGCAGGCTCCAGGCTCTGAGTTGTCACCACAGAGTCCAATGCAGGGCCTGAACGCAAGAGTTGTGAGATCATGACCTGAACTGAAGTCGGACGCTTAACCGACTGAGCCACCCAGGTACCCCAAGATTAGTTATTTGAAGGGAGAAAAAATCAGTTATCTTTAAAGATCCAAAAACCTGGGGCGTCTGGGTGGCTCAGCTGGTTAAGCAGCCCCCTTCAGTTCAGGTCATGATCTCATGGTCTTGAGTTTGAGCCCCAGGTAGAGCTCTGTGCTGACAACTCAGAGCCTGGAGCCTGCTTCAGATTCTATGTCTCCCTCTCTCTCTGAACCTCCCTACTCGCACTCTGTCTCTGTCTCTCAAATATAAACATTAAAAATCATTTAAAAAAAATAAAGATCCAAAAACTTAAAAGTTGTTTTTTATAGTTAATTGTCAAGTTGGTTTACATANCACTATAGAAGGTCATCATATAAATATCATTTAAACATTTCAGGGGTGCCTGGGTGGCTCAGTTGGTTAAACATCCAACTTCGGCTCAAGTCATGATCCCCATGTCTGTTAGTTTGAGCCCTGGGTTGGGCTCTGTGCTGACAGCCCGGAGCCTGTTTCAGATTCCGTGTGTGTCTCTCTCTCTCTGCCCCTCCCCCGCTCATACTCTGTCTCTCTTGTTCTCAAAAATAAATAAAAGATTAAAAAAATTTTTAAACATTTCACATTAATAAATGTGGTTAATAAATTCATTTGTGAGGCCCTATCAAAGAACTCTGCCAAAGGATTGTAGGAAAAATATATAATTCTGATTCAAGACAAACAACTTTTGCTTGCAAGTCATTTTTGTCAAACATAGGTATATATGGTATTAAATTAACATTTCATAACAGTTGATAATGAGAGAAATTAAGGTTTGCTCCATCATGTCCTTTTCGGTTGAGATTTTGTATAAAGTTGAAAACTAGAAAAAATGTATTAGAAGCTTATGGAATGTTATATGTTCATATAACAAACATGTATGGTCCCAGATTTTGGCAATTTTGTAAAACCTATCTAGATAGGATAAGACAGAGCTGTATCATTCTCATCTGAAGTAGCTATGCTAAAATCAGGACCAAGTATTAAATTAGTATTTTCAAGAATCTTATCTAAAATATTTTATAGGAATGAAACCATTATTCATTCATTTTTCAAAAGCCCTTTTTAATTCAAATCCTCGATGTTGAACTTCACCATTTACAACTATAATATTAGGGTTAGTTCTCTATGATCTATTCTTAAAAGTGTATTAGTAGCTGGAATTGATTTTTCCTGACGCTAACCTTACATAAGATAAACATAAAATAAAGTACTTACAGCCACTCCCAGCATATGGAACAATAAATAATAGATTCCCCTGACAGAATGTTGATGACCTAGCAAAGCCCAAGTGCTTTCAGGCCAAATTATATGAAACCATAAATCACTCTTTATTTTATAGAACATTTCAAAATGGACCCTTGTTTTCCACCTTGAAAGTCATTTCATGTGTTATTTATAACTAGTGAGGCCCAGAATGGAAAAAAAAAATTACATAGAACTAGAAAATTTACTGTGACTGTTTGTTTTATAAAGAATAACTTTTTTAGGAAAAAATAGAACTACTGGGAAAGAAAAATTTGTGGGTACAGAAGCTTTTAGAGAACCACTACTTAACACTACGTATGGGCTTTATGCACCATTGGAAGAAAAAACATAAATAACATTCGGTACAGAACTGACTAGACTGAGCAATGCAAGGAAAAGCCACACACTTAATTCATGCCACAGACACTCAAAATAATGACGTTACAAAATTAGATGAAAACTGAAGTTCAACCCAGGTTCAAGTAGTTTTGTTTATTCCTATTAAATCCTAATTAAAAGTTTATATATTGACTTTTTAGTTGTTACCTGAAAAAAAGACAAGAAATGCCAGTGAAGTGGCCCAAGGAACTATCAAGAAGTATAGATAAAAATAGTTATTAAATTGACAATTATTTTAATTTACTTTGATTCACACAAAATACTGAACATATTAAATTAGTAATTTTACTAATTTAATATCTATTTGATTATTAGAACTTTAAAAAATTATGCCATCAATTAAAATATTAACTCACAAAATTTATGCTAGCTTTTTAAAATTCAATATAGTGTGAGTTTTGAGTGTTAAATAACAATAACACTGTTTTAATATTCAGAGTACTGAACTAAACATCCAGAAAACTAGATTTTTGTTATCAGAATTATACTAAATAGTTAGAAAGTCATTTAACCTCTTTGGAATTCAGCTTCCTTATATA
>NW_027530560.1:60269-65478 GCF_008692635.1 Crocuta crocuta | reverse complement strand
ATATAGATACTTACAGATAAAATGAAGGGCTTAAAATAAATGACCCATAAGTTCAAGGGTGAATATTAATGGTGGATCAACAACTTGGCCTGTGTTCATGGGTAAACGACTCAAACTTAAAAAATAAAAACAGAATTCTGGGAAGATGGCATTAGCAGCAAAGTTGTTAAATCTCCCCCAAGACTACCATAAAAACAGTGTAACAGTGTAACCAAGATATCAAAACCAAACAAATACCCAGGGGCAACATCTATAACAAAGGCAGGTGACAAAATATGATGAACTCCAAAATACAAGTGGGTCATTACAAGTCAATAGCTATTAGATCCGCATGGTATCAGAAAGTATCCATGAGAAAACAAAGGGAAGACAAATAAATCAAATAAATCTGTGACATCCTTGAAAGCCAAAGAACCCCTAACCTAGGCATTCACTGGAAACTTGGTAGGCTATCTGAGTACAGCAGTAGAAATTGGGAGGAATCTTGCAAGCTCCAACCTCTGGATGAGGGCAAAGGAATCCCTGGGAGTGCTAGAGTAGTGTGGGGAGTGGGAGGTTGAGATGGGCCTTATAAAACTTAAGAAACCAATGAAGCAAACTCTCCCTCTAGATAAATCCCTGCACTGAAAAGTAACTATTGGGAACCTAATCCAAAATCAGCAGAATAGGAAAAACAGGGGCAAAGAAAAGCTCCATACAAAACTAGGGGAAGGTAACACAGCCCGCAGATCTCAAGCTGTATTTTTTATTACTTTGTGAAGACAGAGATCTAGATCAGTGATGTTAGAAAAGCTTTCCTGATCCACACTCCTGATTAAAAGCACATAGAAAAGTTTGACTTTAAAATGAGCAACAAAAAGGATCTTAGTTGAATCCTATTAATTGTAAAAAAAAAATAGACACATACACACACACACAGAATAAGGAGTGAAAAAGTATCTTGTTCAATGTAAAATCCTTTAATACAATGAGTAATGCTATTCAATGTAAAAAAAAATACTGAATAAGGACTGAAAGAAATATACCGAGATGATGAAATAAAGGCATGCCATAAAGACATGCCCACAAATTAAATGAAAACTACAACCTATGGTAATACAAGCTAAAACAATGAAAGAAATATAAGAAAATGATACAAGATCTGAAAGTGCAACATAAATCATAATTAGAAAAACTCAGAAGTGTGATACGGTAATAGGAACATTTGAAAACAGTGAAATGACTCAAGAAGAAAATAATCATTTCAAAAATAAAAAACGAGGAGCATAGAGCAAAGAACCACAATGAATAAATGTCTTAGGAAAAACTGAATATGCAAACAAGAGCATGAAAGTACTGTAGTTATGGTTAAAAAGGAGAGGCCTTATCCTTTAGATATATATTGAGATATTTACAGATAGAATATGATATCTTGAATTTACTTAAAAATAATTTAAGGCAGGAGAGTGAAATGAGAAAATGGAAGGTGCAGGGAAAGTGAGATCACCCATAAATTAATAAATGTTAAAACTGGGAGATTGGTACATAGGGGTTATTTTAGTCTATTTTTAGATGTTTGAAATTTTCCATAATAAAAAGCTTTAAAAATAAAATTTAGCACCAAATTTTCGACAGCTAATGAAAGCTGGGTCCTACCAAATAAATAATTGTTTGGAAAGATGANATTTTACTTTATTTTCTTTATACTAATATTTCTGTTGTATCAATTTAAGAAACCAAAAGGATCTTTTTCTAAAGTTTATTTATTTATTGAGAGGGAAAAACAGCAGGGGAGGGGAAGAGAAGGGGGAGAGAGAGCATCCCAAGCAGGCTCCATGCTGTCAGTGCAGAGCCAACTAGGGACTCAATCTCAGAACCCATAAGCCAAAAGTAAGAGTCAGAAGCTTAACCGACTGAGCCACCTCAATGCCCCACAAAATTATGTTTTCACAGCAAAGAGTATCCCAGGTGAGCTCCCTTTAAACTTAATATTTAACTTGCGATGAAGAAAATAAAGTTTCTTTGTTCAGAACATATTTTATTGTGTGCCAAGAAGAAAAGTGAACTTTATTGCATTACTTGTAAAAACTAAATGATGAAAGAGACTGTGTACTCATTCCAAGAATGCTATAATCATGAAACAAATAATCTTCTTCCCTTATTTAAAATCCTCTCATGAGATCTAGTTTTTAAAAAGTAGAGAAAAACTATAAGCCTTATAAACTAAATTTGAAAGGACTTCTGAATTTGTTTGTTCAAGCCATACAATAGTCTATAAAGTAAAAAACCTTCTATTTAAGTTTCAAATGTACTCTCATTATGAAGAGAAAATTGGCTACATGTCATTTAGAAAACATTAAGAATAATTATTTTATCCTTATTAAAAGTTGAACAGTGACTGCATTAAATTTATTAAAATAGTTGAAGGATATAGTTTAATTTAATGAAAATTATAACTTTATTTCATTAAGAATTTAATTAGGGCTTCTCTTAGAGAAGGCAGGGCAATGAGCCCATGGATATACAGTCTGGAAACAGTCATCTGAAGAGCTCCTGAACACACAGTGGGAAGGTTATTTGTTCATCTCAGAGTAAGTCCCTAAGAGGCAGCATTCACAGAATGGTAGGTGCCATTTCCTTCTGTACCAGATGGGCTTAACAAATATATGTAGAACATTCCATCCTAAAACAGCAGAATTCACATTGATTCCAACTGCACATGGAACATTCTCCAAAACAGATCACACAGTAACCCACAAAACAAACCTCAACAAATTCAAGATGATCAAAGTAATACCATGCATCTTGTCTGACCTCAGACTATGAAACCAAAAGAAAACCACAAGAAAAAAATCTGGAAAGACCACAAATAAATGGACATTAAACAACATGCTACTAAATAATAAATGCGTCAACCAGAACATTGGAAAAGAATTTAAAAAGTATATGGAAACAAATGAAAGTGAAAACACAATGGCCCAAAACATTTACGATGCAGCAAAAGTGGTTCGAAGAGGAAAGTTTGCCATAATAAAGGCCTACCTCAAGAAGATAGGAAAATCTTAAATACACAACCCAACCTTACACCTAAAAGAACTAGAAAAAGAACAAAGAAAACCTAAAACCAGTAGAGGTACGGAAATAATAAAGATTAGAGCAGAAATAAATAAAACAGAAAAAAAATAAAAGATCAGATCAAATGAAGCCAGAGGATGGTTCTTTGAAAAAATCCTTAAAATTGATAAACCTCTAGCCAGACTTATCAAGAAAAAAATAGAAAGGACTCAAATACATAAAATCACAAATGAGAAAGGAGAAATAACAACCAACACCACAGAAATACAAACAATTCTAAGAGAAGATTTAAAAATTCTATGCCAACAAACTGAGCAATCTGGAAGAAATCAGCAAATTCCTAAAATATACAAACTACCAAAACTGAAGCAGGAAAAAATACAAAATTTGAACAGACTGATAACCGGCAAAGAAATTGAATACACACACACACACACACACACACACACACACACACACACACACAACTCCTACCAAAAGTCCAGACCAGATGGCTTCACAGGTACATTCTACCAAACATTTGAAAAAGAGTTAATACCTATTCCTTTCAAACCAGTCCAAAAAATTGAAAAAGGAAAACTTCCAAATTCATTCTATGAGGCAAACATTACCCTGATACCAAAACCAGATAAAGACACAACAAAAAAAGCAAACTACAGGCCAATATCTCTGATAAACAGAGATTTGCATCTAACAAAATATCACTAAACCAAATCCAACAATATAATTCAATATCATTAATCATGATCAAGTGAGATTTATTCCTGGGTTGCAAGAGTGGTTTAATATCCACAAATCAACCAATGTGATACATCATATCAGTAGGAAGAAGGAGAAAACCATATGATCATTTTTTTAAGTTTGAGAGAAAGCGAGCAGGTATACATGCAGAGAAGGGGCAGCAAGAAGGAAAGAGAAAATTCTAAGGAGGCATCACACTGTCAGCACAGGGCTCAAACCCACAAACTGTGAGATCATAACCTGAGCCGAAACCCAGAGTCGGACACGTAACTAACTGAGCCACCCAGGCACCCCCATAAGATCGTTTCAATAGACACAGAAGAAGCACATGTTCTCTCTCTCTCTCTTTCAAAAATAAATAAACATTTTTTAAAATATTTTTATTTATTTCTTGGAGAGAGAGAGAGACAGCGTAAGCAGGGGAGGGTCAGAGAGAGAGGGAGACACAGACTCTGAAATAGGCTCCAGGCTCCGAGCTGGCAGGCAGCAGAGCCCGACGCGAGGCTCGAACTCACGAACTGCGACATCATGACCTAAGCAAAAGTCGGACGCTTAACCGACTAAGCCACCCAGGCGTCCCATAAATAAACATTTTTTTAAAAATTTTTAAAAGAGCTTAGAATAGTACTTGAATATGTTTCAAATATTTGTTTAACAGTGTGTTGTATGTAATAAAATTCTCTGTCATCTATTTGGCTTATATTCCTTATGCCAAAGTAATACAGTTCATAGAAAAATAAAGATTAGAACTCACAACTCAGTAAGTCATGGGAATGAAAGGCAGAGAGCATAAGGAACACAGTCCATGATATTGTAATAGCAATACAATGAGATAATTGGTAGCTACACTTGTGGTGAACATAGTGTAATGTATAAACTTGTCAAATCACTAAGTTGTACATCTGAAACTAATGTAACTGTGTCTACTACACTCAAATAAAATTTTTTATTTAAAAAAGAACTCACAATTCAGCATCTTCCGAATACATCCTTTATCTGTAAATAAAGCCTTATTTCTCTATACTTTAGCTTGTGTAAACTTTTCCATAATAATAATAATTTTTTTATGTTTATTTTTGATAAAGGGAGAGAGACAGAGTGCAATCTGTGAGAGGCAGAGGGAAAGGGAAACAGAATCTGAAGCAGGCTCCAGGCTCTGAGCTGTCAGCACAGAGCCTGATGTGGAGCTTGAACCCACAAGCAGTGAGATNCCTGGGTGGCTGGGTTGGTTGAGCATTAGAATATAAACCTTGATTTTGGCTTGGGTCATAATCCCAGGGTTCCAGAATCAAGCTCTGCTTCAGGCTCTGTGCTGAGTGTGGAGCCTGCTTAGGGTTCTATCTCTCTCTCTGCCCCTCTCCCCTGCTTGCACTCAAAACAAAACAAACAAAAAAAAATTAGTTTAACAAATGTG
>NW_027530560.1:54613-60163 GCF_008692635.1 Crocuta crocuta | reverse complement strand
TCAAAGCAATATGAAATGATTAAAACTCCATTAACTAATAATCATTGTAACTCAATGAACTCAGTGTGAACACTAGGCTGGACAAAAGATATGTTAGAATATTACTTAGGAAAAAAAGTAGATGTTGGTAACTATTCTAAAAGTGATATAAAAGTGATATAAACCAAGNCAGCATCTAGAGTTCTCTGATTTGCTCATTTTAGGCACTCTGACTGGCGTGAGGTGGTATCTCAGTGTGGTTTTGATTTGTATTTCCCTGATGAGGAGGGATGCTGAGCATCGTTTCATGTGTCTGTTGGCCATCTGGATGTCCTCTTTGGAGAAGTTGGCAAACAATTTTTTAAATAGCTTCAATATGATAATATGATGGCTCTCATAATCATGCTTTGGAAAATCACTATGTGTGATAGATTATCATCTTTTTACACTGCGTTTTAATAAAATTATTAGAAAAGCAAAAAGACAGTAAGTCAATCTTTCAGATTATGCCTATTGTGTTGGCCACAACTAAATAACTCCAAAATGTTTCCAATCTCTCTAGACTATTACACACACACACACACACACACACACACACACACAGTGTTTTAATATATATGTTAATACAAACTGATGGTGACTTTTAGCCTATTTTACTTTTAAAACCATTTATATACATAGCAGACACACCCTAACATTTTAGTTAAAAGACTGCACTGAAATTGAATAGCAGGTGATTTAGCATGAGTAACAGGTCAGTTATATGGAATTATAATTGTTTCTGTGCATTGGGATTTTATGTTAAACATGAGAATGTAATGGTGAGCAGCTGTACTTGATTTTAATTGCTGCAGCTTGAGTTATCCAAAACATCATGAGAACACTTAGAGAAAATGACATGGGGCAAGGGAGATAAAAATGATGCTGCAGAGGGAACTCTGGTAACGGATGTAGCTCTCTCTGAGGGATTGGCTATGGTTTACAGGGAAGGATAAGCCTCTTCCAAAGAGTCTTCTCCAGAGTTAGAGAACTCCCTTTACTTTACTCAGTATTGAAAGCAGACAAGACATACTTTTCCATCAATGAATGCCTGAAGAATTGTAAACCATTTTTCAGTACAGCAAAATCTTTAGGCCTTCTTTAGGTGTTTTTTTTAAAATTTTTTTTCATGTTTTATTTATTTCTGAGAGAGAGAGAGGCAGTGTGAGCAGGGGAGGGTCAGAAAGAGAGGGAGATACAGAATGTGAAGCAGGCTCCAGGCTCTGAGCCAGCTGTCAGCACAGAACCCGATGCAGGGCTCGAACCCACGAACTGTGAGGTCATGACCTGAGCCGAAGTCAGACGCTTAACCGACTGAGCCACCCAGGCCCCTTCTTTAGGCTTTCTTTAGCTCCTTCAGCATTCTTATACTGACAAGGAAGAGTTTCATACTATGCCCCAAAGAAGATAAATCTGTTCAAAATCTTTAGACAAAACAGGGGTGCCTGCGTGGCTCAGCTGGTTAAGTGTCTGGCTCTTGATTTCACCTCAGGTCATAGTCTCATGGTTCACGGGATTAAGTCCTACATCAGGCTCTGACTGACAGTGTGGAGCCTGCTTGGGATTCTCTCTGCCCCTTCCTTGTGTACTCTCTCTCTGTCTGTCTTAAAAGTAACTATTTTTTTAAAAGCATTAGACAAAACAAAATGACAATTCATGCTGATGAATGAAAAAAAATAAACAAACAAAAAACCTGTAAACCCACCAGATAAGAAATCTGTTAGAAATCGTAGCAATAGACACACAAAGAAAGGTCTTTCCTACCAAGGAACCAATGGGGAAGAGGGCGATGACTCAGACATCTGAAACTTTCTTCTGCTTTCCATGAAAAGCCCTTCCTGAATGCATTCAGGTAGCAATAGTGATGATAACAGCACCTTTGAGATGGAATTATGGGCCATAAAAATCAACCATATTTTCTGAGTATTTACTAAGAATTTTATAGGAATATTTCATCGAATCCTCAACACAGCTCTGTGAAATTTATTCTCATGTAGAGATAAGAAAATTGAAACTTAGACTTTAAGGAATATGTATGAGGTAGCACAAGAGGCACAGCTGATTGAAACCCAGTCTGTCTCACTTCAGAACTACATTGTCAACTACATTGCTCAAATGAGACACATACATGTCAAAATCAATAAAATATACGGATGGTATAGCACCTGTAAAACTAAAGGACTTTTGAAATACTACTACCACTACTATTCATCATTATTTCATTAATATCCTCTAGACTTTAAGACTCTTTGCCCTGACCACCCTCAAAAATATGTATATAGTATATATGCATGCATTTTACAGTGATTTATTATACGTATATGAAATATTTGTTTCATACAACTATACTCATCCTTCCTACATGTAATATATTCTAATATACTCTATTATATTTTCTTAATGCTGGATTAATTTCATGACCCACAAATAGGTAGCATCTTGCAATCACCATAAAAAATAAAACAAATACCAAAAAAACCCTCAGCTCTGGACCATAGGTGAATGTATGTTTGGAAATACAGAGAGGAACTATGAACATCCTGTCATGTTAGAACTTTATACAGCCATCAGGGAGAAGATTAAATAAGATATGTATGTAGGAAATCACTTAGCACAGAGTCTGGCACAAAGGGGTATTTGGTAAATATGTTTCCACGAAACCTCTTGCAGCACTACTATCCCAAAACATTTAGAGAAGTGAAGCTACACCATCACCATCATAAGCATATAGTCACTGAGCTGCCAGCCAAGGTTGATTTTTTGATTTCTAACCAACATCAAAGAATGGAAGTGTGCTACCTACATGTCCTTCCGGATAAAAGCGACTTCTTGTTTCCAAGAAAAATTTTTATGAGCCATTTCTTGATACAAAAATTTCTAAAGTATATTAAACACTGACTTGACTTCTTGAAAGGGCTAGACAGAATTTAGCATTTTCAAAGATGCAGGGTCATATTTATGCATACACAATGGTAAACTTTAGAACTAGCAGATAGGTCACCTAATTCAAATCTCCCACCTTATAGATGAACAAACTAATATCCCAAGAGGAGATGCAATTTGTCCAAAGTCACCCAATAAAAAGGTCAAATGATTCCCATTACACCATGCTGCCACATCTATTATTGTATTATGTCGAGCACTATCTAGCAAGGTAATCACAATATAGGGGCAATACTTTTTGTAATTTCTCTTATGTTACTTTTGTAATCTCATTTCTTTCCCCATAATCTTTACCAATAAAACTCTTAAATCAAAAAAGACCTAGGGGTGCATAGGTGGCTCAGTTGGTTAAGACTCTGACTTCAGCTCAGGTCATGATCTCGAGGTTCGTGGGTTCGACCCGAATAGGGCTCTATGCTGACAGCTCAGAGCCTGGAGCCTGCTTTGGATTCTGTATCTCCCTCTTTCTGCCCCTCCCTCTCTGTCTCTGTCTCTCTCTTTCAAAAATAAATAAACTTAAAAAAAAAAGGATCTATGTGAGGGCAACTGGGTAGCTCAGACAGTTAAGTGTCCAACTCTGGTTCAGGTCATGATCTCCTGGTCTATGAGTTTGAGCCCCATGTAGGGAATCTCTGCTGTAAAGCAGGACCTGCTTCAGATCCTCTGTCTCCCTCTCTTTCTGCCCCATCTCGGCCCACACACATGTGTTCTCACTCTCTTTCTCTCTCTCAAAGATACATAAACATTAAAATAAAAGGGATCTATGTGTTTATCCTCTGCAGGAAAAATTTTAAGCTAGTCTATCCCACAGCCCATCTTAGGGAAAGAACTCCCAAAATATAATGTGTGTGGTGTACTTCAGAAAGAAAAGGGATGCAGACTGAATCGCTTTGTGATCTTCAGAAAGCAAGAATGCAATGAAAAGCCCACACTGGTTTAAGAACAAACAGTTCTATGGATGTGACTGTCAAAAACCTCAAAAAGTCCCCCAAAATAGGCAATATCATAAACTTCACAAGGTCAGAGAATAGGTTCTCAATAAATGTGAGTTGAATACTCTGAAACATGAGTGTTTGTCACTACATAAACTGGTCCTAGGCCATTGTACTGTTTGATGTAGTCTTGTGTGTTTGTCTCTTCCCTTTCCAATTAAGACATGAACTGTCAATTATGTCTAATGACATCACCCAAATACAGCTTTTGTGGAAGTTGACAGCACTATATCTTCTAAATAGGATGTTCCTAATATGCTCTGAGCACACTAGAATTATTTCTAAAATAAGAATAAATATGCTCTAAGTAAGGGCCTGAAGGATTCCACTATGTAAGAAGTATGTCAATATTACCACAGCTCTCCTAACTTCCATCTTGCCTGCTCTTCTGTTGAATTGTTGGCTCTGATGCATATTGCAAATTACACAGGTTGCCTGATGTCACCTCCAGTGAGGTGTTATGTTACTGGGACTATTTTTAACCTGAAACCAATGATACTTCTCTATAACCCATAAAATTATCATTCCAGTGTCTTTTTAAATGGTGAAATGCCTTGAAAGTGACGACTGTGTACCCCAACTGAAAGCCACTTTCTAGACACATAATTTATTTCCAATTTTTCCTCTCCTTTGAGACTCCAGTCAGCCTTCCTACCTTTTTCCATTTTCTTCTTTATTTTCCACAGCTCAAACACTTTATTTTATTCCTCTGCCTTTAAGTGCCTGAGAGATATTTCCTGTATTTTATGATCAAAAGGAAATGGACATAACTAAGAAAATATAAATAAAACTTTATCTTCCCATAATCTCTTCAAAACATGATCTTAAGGGGGCGCCTGTGTGGCTCAGGTCATGATCTCACAGTTCGTGGGTTTGAGCCCCACATCCGGCTCTGTGCTGACAGCTAGCTCAGAGCCTGGAGCCTGTCTTCAGATTCTGTGTTTCCCTCTCTCTCTGATCCTCCCCTGCTCGCGCTCTCTTCCCAACTCTCAAAAATTTAAAAAACAATTTAAAAAAAACATAATCTTAAGGAAAATCTTGTGATATGCAAGAAAAAAAAACCACTAATCAAGGAAAAAGGGATTTAAGTATTATCCACATATGATTTTACTTGAAGCAATTGTCTCTTGACGACATAACTAGAACTAAATCTACTAAAAGAAAAATTACATTTCATAGCCTATTTCTTCATGTTTGTGATACATGCATGATTAATTCTGCTTCTTTCGGTAAAACTGAATCTAAGAAATGCTGCTTTTCCTAAGATTTACTCAAGTTAGTATTTAGTAATGCAAATCTTTTTAAGGCTACTTAAAGCAAACTATTTCAGGAAAGAAATATTCCAAACACATTAAAAATAATTACAATTACAGATGAGCATAAGGGAAGGGAAGCAAAAATAAGATAAAAACAGAGAGAGACAAACCGTAAAGAGACTCTTAAATACACAGAGAACTGAGGGTTGCAGGGTGGGTGATTGATGGGGGGATGGGCTAAATGGGTGATGGGCATTAAGGAGGACACATGTTTCAATGGGCACTGGGTGTTATGTCTAGGTGAGTAATCACTAAATTATATTCCTGAAATCATTACACTA
>NW_027530560.1:52883-53406 GCF_008692635.1 Crocuta crocuta | reverse complement strand
TAACTACTTGGATTTAAATAAATAAATAAAATAATTCTGATTAAATAATGAGGGGAACTATTGAAGTCATTTGGGAAATGACTTTTAACCAATTTTTCCATTTTGACATACCTGAAAACAAAGCTTCGTAACATGAATTTATGCAATGTGCTTGATAAACTCAGAATATGTTCACCACTAAGTGATATGAAAAACTTTTAAGATTAACCTCAAATAAGTTCTTCCCATACTTCGAAAAATATTACTCTCACTGGACAAGTCTAAAATGAAACTTTTTTAAAATACACCAGATGCCACCTAATGCAATTTTCTGGATCATACACAGTATCTTCCTACCTCTACCATAACAGACTCTAACAGGATGAGCGTAGTTCATATTATGAACTGAACCAGAAAGCAAACTATTTATTATAAGAATTATTAGCATTTAATAGGAATTAGCACTATTATCAATTAAAATTTGAATCCAGATAAGAAAAAATCTCTTAGTGATTTAAAAAAATTTAAAAACACCTCAAGTTCC
>NW_027530560.1:47624-51794 GCF_008692635.1 Crocuta crocuta | reverse complement strand
TAGAATCCAAGAATGGTTTTAACAACTATTCAAAAATGGATATTTTTCTCAGTTTCAAGATAGACTGGAGAGAACAAATGAATAGTCTATAGGCTCCTTCCAGTTCTCATCCAACATCTGTTCACAGCAGCTACAGCCAAGTTATCTGCAGCCATGCAGTTTTCAGGATGGGAATAAACATGTCTTTGCTGTCCTGAGAACAATCACCCAATTGCAACTACAATAAGAAGTTTGTTAGACAACACCTGAAAGGATATGTAGTTTAAGCCCTCTGTATTTAAATACAAGGAGAATGTGGCTCAGAGAGATTAAATGCCCTAGTTATAGAACACATATCTTTAAATACCTGCAAGATCTAGTAACAACTTTTCCCAATTATTAGACTATATTAGAGTTATATGGGTTAACTCTAAGGGTCTGAACCACTGATTCTCCTTCTGAGATGGAATGGGCCTTTGGAAATTTACCATCTGTATGATATTGAGCACACGGCAACCTTTCTAAGGCCCCGTTTCCTCTTCTGTAAAGGGTAGAGAATACCTACTCTAACGAGGTTGTTGTGAGAATTACACACGACCTGTAGAGTGATTAGCACATCGATTAGCAAATAATAAGCATTCAAAACCATGTAGCTATAATTTTTACTCCGGCCCTGGAAACATGGCTGTTCCTACTGTTTAAGAAAAAAGCAAACTCCATTCATTAACACAACGGACAGGTTTTCATCCACCAGAGCTTCTCTGTCCTACCACATTCTGCAAACAGAAGAAAACCCCACTCAACCTATTTCACCTCATTTCAAATCCACCCTTTACACTGCTAAAAACAAAATACCAACTGCTGCCAAATTTCTTCTGCCACAAGTTGTACGTTGAATTTGTCAGCTAGATATTGCAGGGGATTTTCTGGCTCCACCCAAAACATGGAGAATAAATAATGGGGAAACAAGGGGAAGATAAGGTCACACACCTGAAATGGAATTCATAGAAGCTTTTTCTCAGCTCATTTAGTTGTGAGTGGATAGGTGGTTGTCAGAAAGCAAAACGCTATCTTTCAGCATCATGAAGCAAGTATAATGGCTACCTCAACAAAATACAATTCCCTAGGCTTCTGAACACAATAGAAAAGAATACGTTTCCTTGCCGTAGTAAATTATGCGCACACGGACAACAACTGAGCATCCTTCTCGAAAAACTGAAGGCTAAGGTGTATCCGAGCTGCAATATACCCTAGGACTACATAAATATATGTCTCGCCTTCCTACTAAAGGGCGAGACAAAATTATGGGGAATAATCACCTTGAAATCAACAAGGTGGGAATTATGTTATGCCAAAAGTCGTCTCCATTGATAAAGTCCCGACCCTCCATTCTCCTGACACGGCAAAACCCACCTCCCTCTAAGAAAATTACAGGAAGCACCCGCAACAACCAACCTCAGCAATCAACATCGACCAGATCGACCCCTACTCAAATGGCGCTAAATATCGTGGGTCCAAGGCGCTCCCTGGAGCAGCCAACTCGCGTGCTGACTCCACACTACCTCACTTCCTTCCAGTCCTCCCTGCTATGCTCAACCCCCGGCATTTCTCGCCAACCTTCGCGACTGACAGAAAAGGTAGGAACGATATAGACTTCCTACACATTTTTCGGGGAGTACCAGAGCCACACATACCCGTCCCTATTATGATCACATCAAACTCCGAAGGGAGATTATCCGCCATCTTGAAAGGAAACGTGTCATGTGACAATCGCGTCTGGAAATGAGATCAAGTCAGGCATTGCCCGGGTAGAAGGCGGAAGAGAAAACAGTGCATCCTGGATATTGTAGTTCTTGGGTGGCCGGTCCAGGTACAGCATTTTATTTGAAATATTTACGCAAATGTTAAAAGCTCAATTTATTTTCCAGGCTGAGTGCAGTGGCGCTTTTAGCCTAGAGGTTTGCGGTAGTAATGAGATGGAGATTTTCACTCTGCTAGCTAGAATAATTGTGGGAAAACCTGGGTGTCCCTTGACGATGAAGCAAGAAGTGGGATCTATGAAGGGTGGAGTGAAATTGAAAGGGGATTGCTCTATGAACAAAGGAAATTTTCATTCTACTCTTGAAACTGTTTGCCCCAGCGTGTCTGTACTTTCGTTTTGGCCCCTGAGGCATACTTTTTCGCAACAACACTTTAAAACTATATCCCATGTCTTTTTTTTGTCTCCATGTCTCCCCAGTGAAAATCTACGAAAACCGTCTCGCCCCAGTTTCGCCAGAATGGAACCTAAATTGCGTCTGCATTTGTTCGAGTTAGTCCAAACAGCCATCGGGCAGTATATATTTAAAAAATTAGCCTTGCTTTACAGGAGCGAAAAAAGATATGAAAGCATAGTAGTTGCTTGATAAGCGTCTAATGATTCTGAATCTAGTTTTTTTTATACGTATGCAAGGAGTCCATACAAGATTCTTATGATAAGCTGCTGCAGAAATGATCAAGGTAAAATGGCCTTTAGAGTAAAGCGCTTCTATTTGATGAGGGGCATTAGGGTTTATTGTGTAGTTATTTTACAAGAACTTCAAAATAATTCAAAGAAGAGTGCAGTACTGGACCTTCCCTTACACAACCTGTCTTCTAAATTGTTTGTGGTTTCCCAGTCACACTGCTGTTCTTCCAGCATGGGATGATCTTCTCATTCTCTAGCTAACATATCCTTAAGATTCATCTCAGCTTCTACCACCTCCTCCTTTTATGTCCTTCCTATATTGGGTTAAATTTCCATAGGTAATGCTAACATTCTGTCATAGCCTTCCATATTGCCCTGAAACTATTTGCATTTATGTTGGTTTCTATACAGTACACATATTTCCACATGTACAAAAATAGACACCCAGATATATCATGCCTAAATTATAAGACCCTCTATGACAAGGACTGTGCCTTATTTATCTTTTTACCTCCTGCATCTAACATGAGCCTGTTGCTTGGTAGGAATGCCAAAAAGTGTTTGCTGAACTGAAGTCAGTTCTGACTCCCTTAATAGATGGTAAGTACTGTGAATACAGGGACTGAGTCTTCACCTTTATATCGACCCACAACTATCATGTGTCATATTTTGAAGATGCTCAATAACTTTTTCTTTGCTAATCTTCCATAAAATTCTTTAAAACTGTATTTTCCTGGGGTTGAGTTTTGTTTTGTTTTATTTTGCTGCATTTTGCCATTATCTTTAGCAATGTTGCACGTTTCATTAATTTATTTTATGGGTTATCTGGATGTATTGAACAATTCTTTGGTGATATGATCCTCTGATGAATGTTTTGTGTAACAGATTTTTTTGAGAAGTGTAATGTATTGTTCAGTAAATCACTGTGCCATTTGCCTTGACATGAAAAGAAAGCTTTGAGTACTATCAGAAATGAAATAGACCTTATTTGTTAGATCTGTGAGACTCTTAATACCACCAGTGGAAATGAAAATTAATAGCTTTCCCAGAGTAAACACAGGAAACTTTCCAAAATCTCCTGTAACAGTAAGAAGCTATGGATGGGTGGTTAGAAACATGATAAATTAAGGTAAACTAACTTACTTTGGCAATATGTGTATACATGTGTATATATCTTTTTCAATATGAGTATATCTAACTTTCTTTTTTTGTTTAATGTTTTACTTATTTCTGAGAGAGAGAGAGAGACAGCGTGAACAGGGGAGGGTCAGAGAGAGAGGGAGACACAGAATCCGAAACAGGCTCCAGGCTCTGAGCTGGAAGCACAGGGCCCGACATGGGGCTCGGACCCACGGACCGTGAGATCATGACCTGAGCCGAAGTCGAATGCTTAACCAACTGAGCCACCCGGGCGTCCCAAGAATATCTAACTTTCTATGGATTCAGAAATTTTCTAACAATTAGGCATACTGTGAAGACACCACTTACCATTTCATTCAATTTTCCTTAAATATTTGTTGAATACTATGTGCAAAGCACTGACTTAGATGCTGGAATTACAGCAATGAATAAAACAGACAAAAACCCCTGACTTCATAAAGTTTACATCTAATGGGGTATAAAACAAAATAAACAAGTAATTACTCTGTCATGCTAATATTCAAATATGTTTTGCCTCAAATATGAAATCCCTTTTATTCTGAAGCTAGAAAACAGGACCCTCCGAAAGATAAAATTGTTGGCAT
>NW_027530560.1:12261-47384 GCF_008692635.1 Crocuta crocuta | reverse complement strand
ATATTTAGCTGTCCTTTCTCTCTCACACACTCTCTGAACATAGAAAAAATTATTACATTAGAAAAAAAATTAAAGCCTCTGCATGGAGAGAGTTTCAAAATACCTTTTCTTTCAAATGTATTTTTATAGATCTTCTGCAAAGTAAAGACTAATATAGGAGCTGATAATGGCAATAAAATAACTTGAAGCAAAGCAGCTTAATTGCTATCCTGTTATTCTAAGGACATCTATTTTTGAGAACTGAAATATTTTATTTGGATAATCACAGTACACTGAGATGATGGATACATATAGACTTACACTTTAAATCACTATCATCTTAATTTTGTACTTAATAGTTTCCTGAGTCGAAAAACCATGATTCCCTGAACATTTACGTTGTATTCAGAAGCTTACTTAACTGTGCAATCTGATATATCAAATGTTTATAAACTGGTAATTTAATGGTCTCTATCCCTGGCCTTTCCTTTGACCTCCAGTTCCACATATCCAACCTCTTACTCAACATCTCTACTGAACGTGTCCAATATTGAACTCCTGAACATTTCAGTTCCACTCCAAAATCTCTTCATCCAGTGTTCCCTACCTCAGAAATAGTACCACCTTCTAATCAGTTACGCAAGTCAAAAACTTAAGAATCATCCTTGATATAGCATTCTCTTCCACTCTTAAACCAATTCATCATCAATTCTTGCCATATCTATTTCAAAATTCTACTGTAAATATACCCACCACTCAATCTGGACTGCCCCCATAATATCTTGCCTAGACTACCTACAGTAGGTCCCAGCTGGGTCCTTCATATATGCTTACTTCTCTCCAGTCCACTGTAGAGTAGAATAAACTTAAAAATTCAAATCTAGGGGCACCTGGGTGGCTTAGTTGGTGGAACATGTGGCTTTTGGTCTCAGAGTTGTGAATCCAAGCCCCATATTGGGCATAGAGATTACTTAAAAATTAGATCTTAAAAAAAAAATCTAATCTAATTATGTCCTCTCCTGCCTAAAATCCACATGATCTCCATCTCCCATGGAGTAAATCTCCCATTACTCCATTTAAAGAGTAATCTCCCATTACTCTTTAAAATATACTCCAAAACTTTAAGCATGGTCTAAAGTCCCTGCTGAACTCTCTGGGGTCTTCTCATACCTCTCACCCTTCTCTCTCTAAGCTCCATCCATATTGTCTCTCCATTTTGTCTGAAACACCATGCTCCTTCCTGCTTCAAAGCCTTCATTCATGTTTTTCCATATGCCTGAAGTATACTTTTGTCCTTCTTCTCCCTTTCTCATAGCTTAATCCTACTCATTTTGCAGTTCGTTCAGAAGATCACTTTCTCTGGCAAGTCTTCATCTAATCCTCAATCTACCATAAGTCTCCTATCATCCTATACTCTTCCTTTGTTTAACTTTTCATGATTGGAATATCAAATTACTTATGCAATTTATTTAATATCTGTTATCCTCCTAGGAGGTGAGTTACGCAAAGGCAAGGGCCATGCCTGTATTGTTCACCATTATATTTCTAGCACATCATTCACTGCCTAGCATATAGTTGGCACTGAAAAATATCTGCTGAAATCCCACTTCTGGGTATATATCCAAAGCAAATAAAATCACTATCTCAAAGAGATATCTGCACTCCTATGTTCATTCCAACATTACTCACAGTAGTCAAGATATAGAAACAACTTCAGTGTTCATCAACAGATGAATGTATATATACACATAGGTACATATATATTTACATATATGTAAAGGATTATTAATCATCCCTTAAAAAGAGAAATTCTGCCACCTGTATTTTTTCACTTAATATATTTAGGAGATCCTGTGTTCTCAGAACCTATAGGGACACCTCATTTTTAATGCTTTCTTATAATTCCATTATATGATTATGCATGATTTACTTAATATTCTTCTATAGATGGATATTTAGTTTTTTCCTAGTTTTTTTGCTACTACAAATGATACTGCAATGAATATATTTTTCTTAGAGAGAAAGTATAGAATAATGGTTATGAGTTCAGACTTTTGGCCAGACTTCCTAGGTTGGAGTACCAATTTTATCACCTACCAACTGAATGACCTCAGATAAGTTACTTAACCTCTCTGAACTTCAGTTTCCTCATATGTAAAATGGCAACAATAATATTACTTACCCTCCATAGGGGTTATAAGGGGTAAATAAAGTACTTAACACTATATTTGACTGGTGGTTAGCACTCAATAAACAGTAGTGGTAGTAGTAGTAGTAACAGCAGCAGTAGCAGTTATTGTGAGCCTATGGGAGATACCGACTTTCACCAATCAGACTGGCAAAAATGATATTATTTGATAGCATACAGTATTAGTAAACTTCTGAGGGAGCAAAGTCACTCATACAGTGCTAATGGAAGTGGAAATTGATAAAATTTTTAGAAAGAAATTTGGCAGTATTTGTCAACATTTTAAATGTATATATTTGGTGATTCAGCATTTTCTCATTTGAAATTCATCCTGCAGACTAGGGAATTGTTTTATTCATATTTGAAATGATGTGACACCATATTGATCATTTCAGTATTTTTCTGACTTTTGGGTTTTAAATTCATGTGACCAAAAAATAACCTTTCATGTTAGTAGTTATTTTGACATGCAGAATATATAAGTTGTTCTTAAATAAAATACAAATTATCTCCCTCCATAACAGCTTGGGAATGGAACATGTAAATATATTTAAGAAAGGCTTATATAAATTCAAGGCTTATATAAATTGTAAAAGTTAGTAGTATGAGGATAGGGATCTTTGTTCACTGACTCCTAAGCATCTAGAAGAATGCCTGTAATTGAATAGGAGGTTAATAAACATTTCTTGAATGCTAAAGGAATGGAGATCTATAATAATCCTCTATGAAATCCCTTTTAGTGCCATGGTCAGCCTTTTTCCCAAAGTGTCTTCTGGGGAAAAGTAATTCTGTAGGATGTTAATAAGGGTTGCATTATCTAATACAATTAGAGATCAATGAAAGTCAAATGGTTTCTTTACTGGAGGATTCTTCAGATCTTTTATAATAAATATACATGTGATCTATGAAGATTTCTTAATCACCTTTAAAAAATGTAGTATAGTTGACAAAATAACTTTTAAAGCATAGAACATACTTTGGGAAACATTAGGCTGGACCATTGTTCTGACTCAGAATAATATTTCTTGTGTTTTCATAGATGATGTTTTTGTCCCATCATCATTAAGACACAGCAAAAAATTTTCTAGGAGTGGTAATGGGACCAGATGGACCAGAACTATTACATACATACTCTTTCCAAATGTCAGTGTTACTAGTACTGTTTATTATCCAGCAGTCATATAATTTTACACACCCATGTGTGCACACATATAAACACACAAATTCAATTCACTTCCATGGAATCTCATTCTTGCCATATTGTAAACAACCAAATTTATCAGACACTGATCTTCTAGTATAAACTAAAGTAAGAGTGCCATATAAACCATCGAAATTCTGAGTTCTTTAAGTTTACAAGAGCTTCTTAGAAAATAGTTATGTCTGCATGAATGTGTATTTCTTAACACTGTGAAAAACAAGCATTAACAGTTAAGGAAGTAAATTATCAACTTCTAAATACAAGTTCCAGACTTACAAAGGAAAAAATCTTAATGAAGAACTAATGTTTGAGCTTGCTTTGAATTTAATTTTTTCTGTCTCTAACCCTGTGGTTGTAGTGGTAATAAAAATTAATGAGCACAAGTATTCTGGACAGTAAAACATAGCTGGAAGTGGAGAAAATCTAGTCTAGTGGAGAATAACCTGAAACTACTCAAAGTTGTACTTTTGTGAGCATATACACTCTTTGAGGAGATTTATAGTATACACAGTTGAAGTCAGCTTGGACTTTTCCATTTCAACTGTGTACAAATATTATCCCATCATATTATTTTCTGTTGCATAAAATTCAGGTTCTTTGAGTTCATATTCATTTCTACCTTTCAGAGATAATCAATGTTATGACAGCAATTATTTCCACTATATCAGAAATATGTTTTAAGTATGATTTTTAGTATCAAAATGATTGTTTGCACTAACTATTGTATTTGTCAGCTTATTCAATACAGAAATATTCAGAATACATTGGTATTTTTTTCATTGTCCTTGCAAAACAAAACAAAAAAATTATGAATAATTTGGTGGGAATTTCATGAATCTTTACAGATAGACTTGCTGTTCTTCTTGTAGTTGTTTAATTGTAATGTCATAGTTATAGACAGTAACATACCAAATTTTGCATGGATGAATAGGACATTCAATAAGGAAGATTTAATAGAGTAAATCTAATAACTGAATTGAACATTTTCTGCATAACAGACCACAAAATGGGCATTTATTCTACCAGCGGATCCTTGACATTAGAAGTAAATAGAAGTGCATACCAACATAAACTGAATAGTCAGTGGCCTTATTGCAAAGTTTCCCTACATTTTGTTGTACTAACATTTACTTAATTAGAATTGTATAAACATATTCAAACACACATATTGAAAAGATTAAGTATAAACATTTCATTTGCATTTCATCATTCAATAAATTAATTTGTTTTATTATCCTCAGAGTTTGAACATAGTAAATTTTGTGTATGATTGCACAAAGTAAAAAATTCAAATATATGTGTGGGGTGCCTGGGTGGTTCAATTAGTTAAGCATCCGACTCTTGATTTCAGCTCAGGTCATGATCTCACAGTTTGTGAGTTCTAACCCTGCATCAGGCTCTGCACTGGCAACACCGAGCCTACTTGGGATTCTCTCTCTTCTCTTTCTGCCCCTTCCCCACTTGCACATGCACACATATGCACTTGCGCTCTCTCTCTCTCTCCCATTCTTTCTCATAAATAAAATTAAATTAAATTAAAATAAATAAAGAATAGGGTGCCTGGGTGGCTCAGTCAGTTGTGTCTGACTCTTGGTTTCAGCTCAGGTCATGATCTCACAGTTCATGAGTTCGAGCTCCACATCAGGCTCCATGCTGACAGAATGGAGCCTGCTTGGAATTCTCTCTCCCCTTTCTCTGTGCCCCTATCCCACTCGCATGTGTGCTCTCTCCCTCTTTCTCTGTCTCTCAAAATTAATAAACTTAAAAACATTTAAAAATAAAGGAAAGAAAGAAAGAAAGAAAGAGAAAAGAAAGAAAGAAAAAACACATGAAAACTGCAATATGGAATGGTCTCACATTTGAATTATATTTGATTTTTCATTTTTCATAAGAAAAACATTATTTTTCACTAAAATGTTTATTTATTTATTTTGAAAGAGAGAGATAGAGAACAAGTGGAGGACGGGCAGAGAGAAAGAGGGTAACAGAAATCCCAAGAGACTCCACTCTGTCAGCATAGAGCCCAATGCAGAGCTTGAACCCACCAACCCTGGGATCATGACCTGAGCCAAAGTTGGACATTAACCAACTGAACCACCCAGATGCCCCAAATAAGAAAAAAAAAACACCTTAATTTAAAGACATATTTAATCTCAGAAGGTGAATTATTCCCCCCAAACTTGCTGACAAAACCTCATATCAAAATGGCTATTCATAGTAAATTTTTCAAATAAATATTCTATACTTTGTACTAATAGTCTTTCCTATTACTTGTATTTTATTAGTACAGTTTTTTTACTATAATGCATTCATGTTGTTTTTCAATGCAAAAGCATTTTTAATTAATTAATCTTTATCAGGAAATAGTTGAATGACCTAAGATTAGGAAATTTTATTTTCTCTAATCCTCAAGGATAATGTTTTATTAAGTCAATATATGACTCAAATCATTAGGAATAGAATCATCTCATGTTTGGACTAAATTTGTGACAAGTTTGACTCTGATGAGGTCATTTGAACCATATATTCTTTATAGGTACAAAATAGGAGTGTGGAAAGAAATATATTAAATACCTGCTAAAAAGCAGGAATTCTCTCTGTATTTCTGTAGTACTAATGTCTACCACTGCCAGTATACCTTCTTATGGATACTACCCCTCCTTCCCCTGCCAAAAGGCAGCAGTCATGTTTTAAATGCCACATGACTTCGAGCCTCTAACCATAGTTGATTGGAGAACAAGGAATAAAGCCGACCCAAGAGAAACCTTGGCTTGGAAAGATTTATGTCTAAATTTGAGGCCTGTTTTAAAAAGATAACCTGAGCCAATCAGATTCCCTTTTCTGGAAATTCTAAATAAATGACATAGAATATGCAGTATAACAAAAGCCAAAACAAACTACTGGGATTTGACTTCATGTAAGGTGAGGTGGAGCAGCCATGTGTAAGGCATCCATCTTTTGTATGTACATAATCAAGATAGGTTCCAGAGGAAGTCAACTGCTAAAGAGAAAGGAGAGTGGAGGAGATATGGAGAGAGGAGTACAGTTGCCATGAGAGCAAGAGTAACTTCTGCCTTTCTGAGAGAGGAGTTGTGGTCTCTGACCCATGAAGATCAGCTCTGTTTTGTTTTATTCTTCAATTCCCATAAATTCCAGTGTATCCTTACAATAACACCCCATTTTCTTCAGGTAGCTTGGATTAATATTGAGACCAAAAGAGTTTCATTTAAAAAAATTTAAAGTGTCATGTAACCAAGAACAAAGTAGCACACAGGCCCTATAAAATAAGAGACAGTTACTAACAGTTCCTTGTAAACTATTTCTATACCTGAAAATTACAGCTAAAAGAGGTTTTTAAATTATGTTTTAATGTTTATTTATTTTTGAGAGACACAGAGACAGAGTGTGAGCTGGAGAAGGAGAGAGAGAGAGAGACAGAGAGACAGAGAGACAGAATTCGAAGCAGAATTCAGGCTTTGAGCTGTCAGCACAGGGCCCAATGCGAGACTCAAACTCACGAGCTGCGAGATCATGATCTGAGCTGAAGTCAGCCACTTAACTGACTGAGTCACCCAGGCACCCCTGAAAGAGGGTTTTATTAGCATTATCCAAATGCTGGAAATATTAATTCAAATCTAAATAATGATCAAGAAATCACAAGACGAAAACATATTTTAAAAATTAATCTAACCTTTGCCTTCCTTCAATTCATTTCATATCCAAATTACTCCAGGCAGCTGGAAAAAGCTATTTTTATTTTTAAAACCTCTGGGGAAGTATATTTCATTCTTTTTTGCCCACTTATTCATGGTTAGGAATCTCTGTAACTGCAATATTGGTTTCTGTAATTTTTAATGTTAAATTTGTAGTACTAAGTGATGTATTAGAATATTAACATGACATCATGGAATGATTGAAAATAAAACAACTAAAGCCAATTCATCTTAGCATTCAAACCTCCATACAATGCTCCCAATATAAGAATGGTATCATATGGAGTCTGTGAGAAATGCTATATATTATATATAACTACCAAAACACATGAAAGTAGCTGCATTAATGATGAAACCTCAATTTCATTACTAATTACTCTACAGTAGTATGCAAATTAGAAGTATTCATCAAGATAGGAAAATTAAAACTGTGGCATCCAGCCAACCTCCAAAATGATATCAATGGACCTCATATCCTTGCAGTCATGCCCTTGTACAGTCCCTTGCCACATAAAATCAGCTGGCCTGTGTACAAATAGGATTTTGTGGAAATGATGGAGTGTGACTTTAGAGGACAAGTCATTTAAGACATTGCAATTTCCACCTTAATTTGTCTAGGATCACTTGGTCTGGGAAAAGTCAGCTGTCAGTTCATGAGAAATTCCAACAACTCTTTGGAGAGGTTTATGTGGTAATAGCTTTTGCACAATACAGCAGAGAAGCAAGGCCTCTTGTCAGCAGTCATGCAAGTGATTGAGCCATCTTGGAAGTGTATCTTTCATTTCCAGTTAAGACTTTAGATGACTACAGCCTCAGCTGCCATCTAGATGACAACCTCGTGAGAGACCCCAAAATAGAACTACTCAGCTAAGCTACTCCTGAATTCTTGATTCATAGATACTGTGAGATCATAAAGGCTTATTGTTTTAAGACACCAATTTCTTCCTTTTAAAAAAATTGTGTAGTTCTTTACTGTTTATTTATTTTGAGAGAAAGAGACAGAGAGAGAGAGAGAGAGAGAAAGCAGGAGAGAGACATGGATAGGGAGACCTAGAGAATTTCAAGCTAGCTTTGTCCATGCTGTCAGCACAGAGCCCAACACAGGGCTTGAACCCACCAAACTGTGAGATCATGACCTGAGCCGAAATCAAGAGTTGGAGACTTAACTGACTGAGCCACCCAGGTGCCCCTAAAATACTAATTTCTTAGGTGGCTTCTTATTCAGCATTTGGTAGCTAGTAGAAAAACAGCACTGTAATCTGATTTCAATCATGCTGTCTCATGGAGAAAACTACCACTGCTACATCCAAGAAATCTATGTCCCATCCCATGCCAAATGTTTTAGTCAAATCAAGCCCTAATCTAACCTTCCCAACATCATATACCACTACTCTTCTACTACCTGTACTCTAGTCCAGCAAAACTGGTCAATTCACTGTTTCCTGAACATTTTTATGTCTCCATGTATTAATTAATTTTTTCCTCTCACTGGAAAGCATTTATTTTTCCTATATTTATTGTAAAATCACACATTTCCTTCAAAATCCCTCTCAGCTGCCGCCTGCTTCATGCAAGCTTTACTGATGATCTTTGAAATTGGATGATATACCTTCTTCCATTTAAGCCCTGTATTATTGGAGACTATTTTCATTGCAAGTGACAGAATCCCAACTCCGACTAGCTCAAGCAAAAAGGGCATTTACTGGAAAGGAAGGTGACAGTGGAATAGGAGAACACTAAGCTTGTGTCATCCTATGAATACAACTGGATAACTATCAAATCATCCTAAATGCCCCAGATATTGATCTGAAGATTGGCAGAACAAATTCCAAAACTGAAGGTAGAGAAAGGCCACATCAAAGAAGATAGGAAGTGCACAGATGCAGTTTGAGAGAGGAATGATTCATGGCTGCTGCAGTGGGGAGGGAGCCACAGTTCCACAGAAGGGCAAGAGACAGACTAGCACACAGTGGGGTGTATGGGGGGAAATAAATCATAGCAACTTGCTTGGAAACCATAAGGGGCTAAATTTTGTGAGTTCTTGCAACCAGTGAGGGTTAAAGCCTGAAAATTTAAAGGTTAGCAGGCATGGTTTGGATAGAGCATGGAGGGCATTGAGGCTGCTCTTGGAGAGAATGCAGGGCAAACAGCCCATGGACATGCAGCATAGAAACAGCAATCTGAAGAGTGCCTAGGGCACACAGTGAGAAGGTCATTTGCTCACCTGAGAGTGTGTCCCAGAGAGGCAGCATTCGTGGAGAGACCCCTCTGGGAACAAAGGAACTGGTAGGTGCCATTTGCCTCCCCCAGCCTTCAGCATAAGCACAGGACCACCTGCGGGAACCCCCACAGAGCAGTTACTCACTACCTAACTTGCTTACAGCAAGCCCTACCTCCCACACTCTAGGAGAACCACACTTGCCTCAGTCCTAGCATGGCTGGCCCCC
This sequence comes from Crocuta crocuta, assembly GCF_008692635.1. Taxonomy (NCBI): domain Eukaryota; kingdom Metazoa; phylum Chordata; class Mammalia; order Carnivora; family Hyaenidae; genus Crocuta; species Crocuta crocuta. The sequence continues at coordinate 37,856 of NW_027530560.1, read as the reverse complement.
TGACCCATAAAACAAGTTTAAACATCTGTTTACAGCTCATCTCCTGACTCAGGAAATTTGTAGAGCCTTGGTTCCCACATCAGTGGCAACTGGTCTCATTTCACAACCAGATCAGAGCACATCTGGTAAGACTGCACCACATTTAGGCTAGAGACCCAACACTGCCCATAATAAGCAAAGAGAGCCTCTGCAAACGACTGACCTGAAGGATAAAGTAGCCAGCACGAAACAGCAGCATGCATGCAGCACATATTGGAGACACCCCTGGTGCACCAAGACTTAGGAAACATGAGACACTACATGGCAGGGCACTATAGGACCTCTTCTTCATAAGGCCATTACCCTGAAGAATAGGAGATGTAGGTGACTTTCCTAACACAAAAAAGCAGGATCAGAAACTCAGACAAGAAGAGAAGACAGAGTAATTTCTCCCAAATGAAAGAATAGGACAAGTCCATAACCAGGACCTAAGCAAAACAAATACAAGTAATATGCAAGATAGACAATTTAAAGTAACGATCATAGATACTCACTGCATTTGAGAGAGAAATGAAAGTCATCAGTAAGGCCCCTAACACAGAGATAAGGAATAGCATAACAGAGTTAAAGGGCTCAATAAACAAAATGAGACACATGACTGATGGAATGAACAGCAGTCTGGAAGATGCAGAGGAACAAATTAATAACCTACGGGACAGAGTAATGGAAAATAATCTAGCTGAACAAAACAGCAAAAAAAATTATGCAAAATGACAATAGACTTAGGGATCTCAGTGACTCCATCCAGTGTAATAATATTTGTATTATAGGAGTCCCAAAAGAAGAAGAAGAGAGAAAAGAAGACATAAAATTTATTCGAAGAAATAATAGCTGAAAAATTCCCTAATCTGGTGAAGGAAACAGATACCCATATCTAAGAGGCACAGAAAACCCCAACAAATTCAACAAAATCAGGTACACACCAAGATATATTGTAATTAAATTGACAAAATATACGCATAAAGAAAAAAAAAATTAAAGGAGCAAGGCAAAGGAAGACAGTAACATTCAAAGAAAATATCATAAGATATCTGATATCTAAAAATATCACTGGATTATTCAGTAGAAACTTTCCAGGATAGAAGGGACTCAAATGAGATATTCAAATTAATGAATGGGAGGGGCGCCTGGGTGACTCAGTGGGTTAAGTGTCCAATTTCGGCTCACGTCATGATCTCACAGTCTGTAGTTTCGAGCCCCGTGTCAGGCTCTATGCTGACAGCTCAGAGCCTGGAGCCTGCTTGAAGATTCTATGTCTCCTCTCTCTTCCCCTGCCCTACTCGCTCTCTGTCTCTGTCTCTCAAAATAAAGTAGAGACATAAAAAAAATTTTTTTTAAATTATNAAATTTTTTGAAGAAAGTAACTGAAAATTTCCCAAATCTAGGGAAGGAAACAGAAATTCAGATCCAGGAGGCACACAGAGGTCCCTCAACAAAATCAACCCAATGAGGTCTACACTGACACCCAATAAGACACATAGTAATTAAAATTCCTAAAAGTAATGATAAAGAATATTTAAAGCTGCAAGAGAAAAAAGGAAATCCCATAAGGCTATCAAAAGACTTCTCAACAGAAACTTTGCAGGACAGAAGAGAGTGGCATGATACATTCAAAGCGTTGAAAGGAAAAAAATCTGCAGCCAAGAAAACATTATCTAGCAAGACTATCATTCAGAATATAAGAAGAGATTAAGAGTTCCCCAGACAAACAGAAATAAGAAGTTAATGACCAGTAAACCAGCCCTACATAAATATTAAAAGGGGCACTTTGGAAAGACCAAAAGTGACAGTACAAAGGTAGAAAACACAAAAGCCAAAAAAAAGGAATATGTAAAAAATCAGTCAAGGAAATTACAAAACAAAAGGATGTAAAATATGATACCATATACCTAAAACATGGGAAGTTGAGGAGTGAGAATGCGTTCAATTTAAAAGACCACCAAATGAATATAGACTACTATATGCAAAATATTTCATATAAAAACCTAATGGTTTTTATAATTGGCCATATAATGGCCACAAAATATCAAAAATAACTAATGAATATGCAAAGAATAAACAGAAAGAAATCTAAATATATCACTAAGGAAAACCAGAAAACAATGCAAGAGAGAAAGACAAGAAAGAGTCAGAGAAAATCTTCAGAAATATTCAGGAAAGAAGTAATAAAATGGCAATAAATACGTATCTATCAATAATTACTTTTAATGTAAATAAACTCAACAATCAAAAGACATAGGGTGACAGGACGGATAAAAAACAAAACCCATTTATATGCTGCCTACAAAAGACTAATTTTAGACCTAAAGACATCTGCAGATTGAAACATTTATCATGCAAATGGACTTCAAAAGAAATACGGAATAGGAACACTTATATTGGACAAAATAGACTTCAAAACAAAGACTGTAACAAGAGACAAAGAAGGACACTATATAATAATAAAGGAGAAAGTCCAACAAGAACATATAATAATTGTAAATATTTATGCACCCAACATGTAGCAAGCAAATATATAAAAAGTTAATAACAACTGTATAGAAAATGATGGGTATAATACAGTAATAGTAGGGGAATTTAATGCTCCACTCACATCAACAGACAATCATCTAAATAGATAATCAACAAGGATAATGGCTTTGAATGATACACTAGGATGGATGGATTTAACAGATATATTCAGAACATTCCATTCTAAAACAATACACATTCATTTCAGGTACACATGAAACATTTTCCACAACAGATCACATATTAGCCCATAAACTGTCCTCAACAGGGGTGCATGTCTGCCTCAGTTCATGGAGCATGCAACTCTTGATCTTGGGGTTGTAAGTTTGAGCCCCATCTTGGGTGTAGGGATTACTTAAAAATAAAATATTAAAAGAAATAAAGCCTCAACAAATTCAAGAAGATCAAAGTCATACCATGCACCTTTCTGACCACAATGCTGTGAAACTAGAAATCAACCACAAGAAAAAATCTGGAAAGACCACAAATACATACATGGAGGTTAAATAACAAGCTACTAAACAATGAATGGGTCAATAAGGAAATAAAACAATAAAAAAATCCGTGGAAACAAATGAAAATGAAAACACAATGATCCCAAACCTTTAGGATGCAGGAAAAGCAGTTTAAAGAGGGATGTTTATAGTAATATAGACATACCTCAAGAAACAATAAAAATTTAAAATAACAACCTAACCTTACACATAAAGGAACCAGAAAAAGAACATAAAACCTAAAACCAACACTGTAAAGAAAAAAAAATAAAGAAAAGAGGGAAATAGACTTTATAGACACTAAAAAAATAAAAACAAAAAAACGAAAAAAACAATAGAACAGGTCAATGAAACCAGGAGGTGGTTCTTTGAAAAAGTCACTAAAATTGAGAAGCTTCTACCCAGAATTACCAAGGAAAAAAGAAAGGACTCTACATAAAATCACAAGTGAAAGAGGGGAAATAATAAGCAACACAACAGAAATACAATTATCAGAGAATATTAAGAAAACCATATATGCCAAAAAAATTGGATAACCTAAAAGAAATGGATAAATTCCTAGAACCATATAAACTACCAAAACTAAAACAGAAAAAAAAAAAGAAAATTTGAGCAGATTGATAACCAGCAAAGAAACGGAATCAGTACCCCCAAATTCCCAACAAACAAAAGTCCAGAACCAGAGGGATTCACAGGTGCATTCTACCAGATGTCTAAAGAAAGTTAATACCTATTCTTCTCAAAATATTCCGAAAAATTGAAAGTGAAGGAAAAGTTACAAATTTATTCTATGAGGCCAGCATTACCCTGATTCTAAAACCAGATAAAGACCACACATAAAGAACTACAGGTTAATATCTCTGATAAACATAGATGCAAAAATCCTCAACAAAATATTAGCAAACTAACTCTTACAATACATTATAAAATTATTCACCACAGGTGCATCTGGGTGGCTCAGTCAGTTAAGCGTCCGACTTCAGCTCAGGTCACGATCTCGCACTTCGTGGGTTCGAGTCCCACGTTGGGCGCTGTGCCGCCAGCTAGCTCAGAGCCTGGAGCCTGCTTCAGTTTCTGTGTCTCCCTCTCTCCCTGACCCTCCCCTGCTCACGGTCTCTCTCTCTCTCTCTCAGAGCTAAATAAAACATTATTTTTTTTTAATTATTCACCACAATCCAGTGAGATTTATTCCTGGTTTACATGAGTGGTTCAACATCCACAAATCAATCAAAATGATACATCACACCAATAAAAGAAAGGATTGGAACCATATGATCTTTTCAATAGATGCAGAAAATTCATTTGACAAAGTACAACATCTATTCATAATAAAAACTCTCAACAAAGTAGGTATAGGGGAAATATACTTCAACATAATAATGGCTGTATTTGAAAAACCCTCAGTTATCATCCTTAATGGGCAAACACTGATAGCTTTCCCCATAAGGTCAGGAATAAGAGACTGGGATGTCCCCTCTCACCACCTGTATTCAGCATATTACAGGAAGTACTAAGCACAGCAATCAAACAACAAAATGAAATATCCAAATTGGTAACGAAGAAGTAAAACTTCCACTATTTAGAGATGACATGATACAATTTTTGGAAAACCCGAAAGACTCCACCAAAAAACTGCTAGAACTGATAAATGAATGCAATAAACTTGCCAGATACAAAATCTACGTACAGAAATCTGTTCCATTTCTATATACCAATAATGAAGCAGCAGAAAGAGAAATTAAGAAAACAATCCCACTTACAACTGGACCAAAAATAATTAGACAACTAGGAATAAACTTAACCAAAGAGGCGAAAGATCTTTATTCTGAAAACTATAAAACACTGCTGAAAGCAAATGAAGAGGACACAAAGAAATGGAAAGACATTCCACACACATGGATTGGAATATTGTTAAATATTGTTGTTAAAATATCTATATGCTTAAAGCAATCTACACATTTAATGCAATCCCCATGAAAATACCAACAGCATTTTTCACAGAGCTAAAACAAACAATCCTAAAATTTGTATGAAACCACAAGAAACCCTGAATAACCAAAACAACCTTGAAAAACAAAAGTAAAGCTGGAGGTATCACAATTCTGGACTTCAAGTTATATTACAAAATTGTAGTAATCAAAACAGTATGGTAGGTTCAAAACTAGACATATAGATCAATGGAAAATAATAGAAAATCCAGGAATAGACCCACAACTCTATGGTCAACTAATCTTTGACAAAGCAGAATAGAGTATCCAATGGGAAAAAGACACTTTAGCAAATATTGTTGAGAAAATCGGACAGCAACATGCAAAATAATGAAACTGGACCACTTTATTACACCATACACAAAAGTAAGTTCAAAACAGATTAAAGACCTGAAACCATAAAAATCCTAGAAGATAAAACAGACAGCAATTTCTCTGACATCAGCCATAACAAGTTTTTCTAGATATGTCTCCTGAGCCAAGGAAAACAAAATAAAACTGAACTAATGGGACTTCATCAAGATAACAATCTTCTGCACAGCAAAAGAAACAATCAATAAAACTAAAACGCAACCTACAGAATGGGAGAAGATATTAGCAAATGACATATCTGATAAAGAGTTAGTATTTAAAATATATGAACAATTTATAAAACTCAACACCCAAAAAACAAATAATCCAATTTAAAAATGAACAAAATACATGAACAAACATTTTTCCAAATAAATCATCCACATGGCCAACAGACACATGAACATAAGATGGTCATCATCACAAACCAGCAGAGAAATGCAAATTAAAACTATAATGAGATATCACCTCACACCTGACAGAATGGCTAAAATCAACAACACGAGAAAAAACAAGTGTTGGCGAGGATGTAGAGAAAAAAGGAACCCTTGCGCACTGTTAGTGAGAATGCAAACTGGTGGAGTCACTGTGGAAAACAGTGTGGAGATTCCTCAAAAAGGTAAAAATAGTACCACCCTATGATGCAGCAATCACACTACTGAGTACTTACTGAAATAATACAAAAACACTAATTCAAAGGGATACATTCACCCCAACGTTTATAGCAGCATTATTTACAATAGCCAAGATATGGAAGCAGCCCATGTATTGATCAATTGATTAAGGCTAGAGAAGATGTGGTCTATATATACACATACAATGGAATATTTTTCAACCATAAAAAGGAATGATGTCTTGCTATTTGCTATATCATAGATGCAGCTGGAGAGTATAATGCTAAGATAAACAATTCAGTCAGAGAAAGACAAATACCATATAATTTGACTCATATGTGGAATTTAAGAAAGGAAAAAATTGAACAAAGGGTAAATAGACCAACCAATAGACAGACCTTTAACTATGAAGAGCAAAGGTATGGTTACCAGAGGGGAGGTTGTTGGGGTATGGTTTAAATAGGTGATGTGGATTACAGAGTGAACTTTTTGTGATGAGCACGAGATGATGTATAGAATTGTTGAATCTCTATATTGTACACATGAAAATAATATAATACCGTTCTTAACAAACTGAAATTAAAATAAAAACTTAAAATGCATTTGTTAATTCACATAACAAGATATGGAGGTGGCTTATCCAACTATAACTGGATCCTGAGACTCAAACTCAAACAATGTCATTCATTAGTTCTCTCTCTCTCTATCTCTCTCTCTCTCTCCCTATCTCTCTATCTGTATCTCTATCTCTCTCCCCATTTCTTGGTCCTGCTTCCCTGAGTACCTGTGAGGATTTCCTTTATTCCATAGGCAGTCTCTTTGTTGGGGAGAACAGCTGTTGGAAAGATACACATTAAACCCTCACAGTTTGCTATTCAAAAATAGTCTCTCCATCTCTCCCCAGGTCCCTATATAAGGGTAATCCTTGATTGTTCTTGTCATCAGGGTCCCAGCAGAAATTGAGAGCACACTCAACATTGGTAGTTTGTTGTCAGTGTTTGGGGAAAACCTGCATATAATCTTGCAGCAATTACAACAGAAGAGAGCTCTTATCATGCCTGGACCAGAATTGGTAAGAGTCAAAAAGAGTTATCTGTGCTCAGAGAGGGTAGGTATATGGAGAAGGCCACCGAGCAAGTGCTTTGCATTCAGTAGAAGGTTGTAGCCAATTCACAGTAAATTTGAAAGGAACAACCTATGTGGTTGTTGTATGGAACATGGGGAATTTTTTAAAAATGAGACTTGTAAAGTAGGTTATGGTGATATCCTGAGGGACTTCAAATGGAAATCTAATTGTGGATTTTATATATAGGTAACTAGAAACACTGAGATTTCTGTATGAGGAAAGGTATAATTATATCCTTAGAAGAAAATGTTGCTTGTGGTATGAAGACTATAGAATTATCAGTTAGGAAGCTATTCTAATATTTTAGAAAATGAAAATGAGTGCTGAAACCAGAGCAATGACAGTGAGGAGGTAATAAGAATGAATTTGGGATACATATAAGTAGAAAAGACAAACCAGTCAGTGTATTGTGGGGTGAGTGTGAGGAAGTGAAGAGAAGTCAAACTTAACCCTAGATAATTAGAGAATGGCAATGAAACCACAGAAGATTTTATCAAAGCTACCACATTGCTCAGTTTTAGGAGGCACCATTCATATTTTGATCTATATGAAAGGTATCTTCCTTAGTAGTGTTGCACATAGACTTCACAGTCTGCCCAACTATAAGTAAAGTTCCCGGCTTCTGTTTCCTTTCTGTATTGAGAAAGTACCATTTCTGAGGCACCTGTGAGGCTCAGTTGGTTGAGCGTCCCACTTCAGCTCAGGTCATGATCTCGTGGTACGTGAGTTTGTGCCCCACATTCAGCTGGCTGCTGTCAGTGCAGAGCCCACTTCATATCCTCTGTCCCTCTTTCTGGCCCTCCCCCACTCACACTCTCTCTCAAAAATTAAAATTACAGAAAGAAAGGAAGAAAGTACCATTTCTTATTATTGACCAATGGAAATTTTAATGGCGCTGATTGCTGAGATGACAAGTAACCTATATAGTAAGTGGGGAAAATGTAAGAGAATAAAATTTAGGGAACAGCAAGTAAACAAGTAAAGTTGAATAACAAGCAAGAATCAAGTGCAGTGACTAGGGCTGTGTGTTTAAATATTATTTATGTATTAGTTTACTACACTGTTTTATTTGCATCATTACAAGAAGCAGTCGTTTGGGATTAATGGGCTTTCAAATTAGTGTTTCCAGGGTCAAGCATAAAGCAGAGTTTATCAGTTTATTGAGAAATAATTCATATACCACAGAATTCATCCATTTAAGATGTATAATTCAATGGGTTTTTATTTTATTCACAGAGTTGTGCAACAATCAAGACAGTCAATTTCATCACCTCAGAAAGAAACCCCATACCCATTAGCCATTACTCCCTTATTCTTTTTGGCATCACTCTCACCCTACTTCTCAGCCTATATAAACCACTAATCTACTTTTTATCTCTATAGAATTCCCTGTGCTAGACATTTCATATGAATATAATCATACAATATGTGATACTTTGTGACTGACTGCTTTCATATTCTAATGTGTGGATATACAGCAGTTTGTTTATCCAGTCATCAGCTGATGGTCATTTGGGTTGTTTCTATCTGTTGACTATTATGAATAATGCTACCATAAATATTAATGTACAAGTTTTTGAGTGAACATATGTTTTCATTTATCTTAGGTATATATCTAGGAATGGAATTGATGAGGCATGTGGTTGGTAACTCCATGATTAATGGATTGAGGAACTGCCACACTTTTTCAAAGTGACTGAAACATTTTATATTCTCACCACAATTTTATCAGGGTTCTGATTCTCTACATCTCTGCTAACACTTGTTATTATCTTACTTTTATGCTAACCATCCTAGTAGATGTGAAATAGCATCTTTTTTTAATAGAATCTTATTGTTATTTTTATTTACATTTTCCTAGTTGTTCAGATCTAGTAGCAGAACTTCAAACCAAACCTCACATTTAGAATAAAGCAAAGTTTATTTAAAAATCTTGAGATCAGTTTATTTAAGATATATTTACATCATTTCTTTGAGTATATTAATGAGACAGAATAAAAATTTCTTAAAGTTAAAAGGTATATTAAGTAGAACTACTAAGTTCAAGACACTAACAGAGTGTTTAAAGAGATACACAAATGAATTATACGACTAGGCATTAGATGATAAATGTCACTATAAAGAAATTAACAAAATGTCATGAACACGCAAAGGAAGGAACTCTTCCTTCTGCTCAGAGGGCTGGTAGAAATCTTCAATGAGCTTAAAGTATGAAGTATATGCTTGAAGAATAGGGAAGAGGTCTGTGTGGCTATAGCTAAATAAAACTGTATACACTTATTTCTTTATGTAAAGATTTTTAAAGCAACAAAACGTATATTCTGGATAACTTTATAATTGTTTAGTGACAAAGACAGGTTTTCCCTTCTTATTTTAATTTAAAAAATTCTATGCACTTTTAAAATTTAAGTGATATTTTAACTAATATCATGTTATTTATTTTTTATTGAAATATAATTCATACAATATCTTATCAGTTTCAGGTGGATAACATAGTGATTGAACATTTATATACATTATGAAATGATCACCATGATAAGTCTAGTTACCGTCTGTCACCAAACATAGTTATTACAATACTATTGACTATTCCCTATGCTGTGCATTATATCCCTGACATTTATTTTATAACTAGAAGTTTGTACCTTCTAATTCCCTTTACTTATTTTGCCCATTCCCCAACCCATATCTCATCTGGCAACCATCAGTTGGTTCTCTAACTTGAATTTATTTTTTTTTTATTTTTTTAAAGTTTATTTATTTTGAGAGAGAGAGAGAGTGGGAGAAGTAGTGGGAGAGAGGTAGAGAGAGAATCCCAAGCAGACTCTGCACTGTCAGCACAGAGCCCGTTGCTGGGCTCAGTCCTGTAAACAGTGAGATCATGACCTGAGCCAATATCAAGAGTCATATGCTCAACCAACTAGCCAAAAGGAACCCTTTAATTAACTTGAACTTAAATTTAAGGAAAAAAAAAAACAAGGATACTAACTGGGCTTGAGAAAAGTATAGAGAAAAATTAGAGAATCCATTANTGTAATCATAATGAGGATGGACAGAGCTAAGGAATGAATCAGTGATATAGAGGATGAAGTTATAAAAAATAATGAAGCTAAAAAAAGAGGAGAAAAGTATTGGATAACAAATGTAGACTTAGGGAACACAGCGACTATTTAAAATGTAAAAACATCAATGTCATAGGAATCACAGAAAGAAGGAAAGAAACAGGATAAGGTTTATTTGAGCAAATTATACATGAAAACGTCCCTAACCTGAAGAAAGAAACACACATCAACAATGTCCTGCCATCAGCAAGACATATCATAGTCAGCCATAAAATATGCAGATAAGGAAAGAATCCTGAAAACAGCAAGGGAAAAAAGACTTTGACTTTGAAGGGAAAAACAGATCAGGTTCACAAACCTGTCCAGAAACTTGGCAGGTCAGAAGAGGTGGCATGATATATTCAACATGCTAAATAGGAAAAAATATGCAGCCAAGAATCCTCTATCCAGCAAGCCTGTCATTCAGAATAGAAGGAGAGATAAAGAGCTTCCCAGACAAACAAAACCTAAAAGAGTTCATGGCCACTAAACCAGCCCTGAAAGAAATATTAAAAGGGACTCTTTGAGTGGAGTGAAAAAATACAGAAAGCAACAAAGGCTAGAAAGGAATGGAGAACATCACCAGAAATATCAAATTTACAGGTAACACAATGGCACTAAATTCATCTTTCAATAATCATTGTAAATGGAAAAAAAAAAGAAAAAAAATAATCATTGTAAATGGAAAAGGGGTAAATGTCTCAATCAAGAGATATAGGGTAACAGAATGGATTAAAAAATAAAAACAAGATCCATGCTGCCTACAATACACTCATTTTAGATNTTTGGAGAAGTGTCTGTTTATGTCTTCTGCCCATTTCTTCAGTGGATTATTTGTTTTTTGGGTGTGGACAGACAAACTAGATTTTAATCCAAAGGCTGTAACAAGAGATGAAGAAGGACATTATATCATAATTAAGAGGTCTATCTATCAAGAAGTTCTAACAATGGGGGCGCCTGGGTGGCTTAGTTGGTTAAGCGTCCAACTTTGGCTCAGGTCATGATCTCATGGTTCGTGGGTTCGAGCGTCGGGCTCTGTGCTGACAGCTAGCTCAGAGCCTGGAGCCTGTTTCAGATTCTGTATCTCCCTCTCCCTCTGACTCTCCCCTGCTCTCTCTCTCTCTCTCTCAGAAATAAATAAAACATTAAAATAAAAAAAAGTTCTAACAATGTAAATATTTATGCTCCCAACCTGGAACACCCAAGTGTATGAATCACTTAAAAACAAATATAAAGAAACTCATTGATGACAGTACATTAATGGTAGGGCACTTTAACACCCACTTATAACAATGAGAGATCATCTAAGCAGAAAATCAAAAAGGAAACAATGGCTTTGAATGACAGACTGTAACAGACAGACTTAACAGATATATTCAGAACATTTCATCTTAAAACAGTAAATACACATTGTTTCAAGTGCACAGGGAATAATCTCCAGGATAAATTACATACTGACTCACAAATCAGCCCTAACCAAATACAAAAAGATTGAGCTCATACCATACAGACCAAAACACTATGAAACTTGATGTCAGCCACAAAAAAAGTTTTGAAAGACCAGAAATACATGGAGATTAAAACACAGCCTACTAAAGAATGAATGTGTTAACCAGGAAATTAAAGAAGAAATTAAAAATACGTGAAAGCAAATTAAAANGATGAAACTATATTGCAATACAGGTCTACCTCAAAAAATAAGAAAAGTCTCAAATACAGAACCTAACCTTACACCTTAAGGAGCTGGAGAAAGAAAAGCAAATGAAGCCTAGAGCCAGCAGAAGGGAAATAATGATGATTGGAGCAGAAATAAATGATACAGAAACTTAAAAAAAAAAAAAAAGCAGTAGAATATATTTANTAGAATAGATTAAGGAAACTAAGAGCTAGTTCTTTAAAATAATTAATAGAATTGATTAACCCCTAGCCAGACTTTCAAAAAGAAAAGAGAGGACCAAAAAAATAAAATCACAAATGGAAGAGGATAGATCATGATGGAAAACCTCAGAAATACAAACAATTGTAAGAGAGTATTTTGAAACTTATATACCAACCAACTGGGAAATCTGGAAGAAAGAGACAAATTCCTAGAAACATGCAAATTACCAAAACTGAAAGAATAAGTAGAAAATTGGAACAGACCCATAACCAATGACGAAATTGAATCAGTAATCAAAATTCGCCCAACAAACAAAAGTCCAGGTTCAAATAGCTTCTCAGGGGAATTCTATCAGTCACTTAAAGAGGAAACACACCTATTCTTCTCAAATTGTTCCAAAAAATAGAAAGGAAAGGAAAACTTCCAAACACATTCTACAAGGCCAACATTACCTTGATCCAAAACCAAAGACCCTACTAAAAAAGGGTCATTTCCCTGATGAACACAGATGCAATAATTTTCAACAAGACACTAGCAAACCAAATCCAACAATACATTGAAAGAATTATTCACCGTTATCAAGTGGTTCAATATCCACAAATCAATCCATGTGACACACCACATTAATAAAAGAAAGGAAAAAACCACATGAGCCTCTCAATAGATGCAGAAAAAGCACTTGACAAAATACAGCACCTGTTCTTGATAAAAAGACTAAAGAAAGTAGGGATAGAAGACACATACCTCAACATCAAAAAGGCCATATACTAAAGACTTACAGTTAATATCCTCAATGGGGAAAAACTGACAGTTTTTCTTCTACAGTCAGGAGCAAAACAGGGATGTCCACTCTCACTATTACTATTTAACATAGTACTGGAAGTCTTACCCTAAGCAATCAGACAACAAAAAGAAACAAAAAGCATCCAAACTGGAAAGGAAGAAGTCAAACTTTAACTCCTTGCAGACAACATGATACTCTACATTGAAAACCTGAAAGACTTCAACAAAAAATTTCTACAACTAATACATGAATTCACAAAAGTCACAGGATACAAAATCAATGTACAGAAGTCTGTCTATACACCAATAATGAAGCAGCAGAAAAAGAAATCAATGAATCAATCCCATTTACAATTGTACCAAAAACCTTAAGATACTGAGGGCTAGGAGTGCCTGGATGGCTCAGTCTCTTGGGCGTCTGACTTCGGCTCAGGTCATGATCTCACAGTCCACAGTCTGTGGGTTCAAGCCCCGATTTGGGCTCTGTGCTGACAGCTCAGAGCCTGGAGCCTGCTTCGGATTCTGTCTCCCTCTCTCTCTGCCTTTCCCCTGCTCACGCTGTCTCTCTCTTTCTCAAAAATAAATAAACATGAAAACATTAAAAAAAAAAGATACTGGGGGCTAAACCTAACCAAAGAGGTAAAAGATCTGTACTCTGAAAGCTATAGAACACTTATGAAAGAAATTGAAGAGAACACCAAGAAATAGGGAAAATATACATACTTATGGATTAAAAGAACAAACATTGTTAAAATGTACGCAATGCAATCTACACATTTCATGAAATCCCTAAGAAAATACCAGAACCATTTTTCATAGAGGTAGAACAAACTATCCTAAAATTTGTATGGATACACACACACTAAAAAAAAAAAAACAAAAAAAAAACAAACACAACAACAACAACAATAACAAAAAACCCTGAACAGCCAAAGCAATCCTGAAAAAGAAAAGCAAAGCAGGAGGCATCACGATTCCAGACATCAATCCATACTACAAAGCTTTAGTCATCAAAACAGTGTTACTGGCATAAAAACAGACACATGTATCCATGGAACCAAATATAAAACCCAGAAATGGATCCACAGCTATATGGTCAAGTAATCTTCAACAAAGCAGGAAAGAATATGCAATGGAAAAAAAGATAGTCTCTTCAAGAAATGGCGTTGGGAACACTGGACAGCAACATGCAAAAGTATGAAACGGGACCACTTTCTTACACCATACACAACAATAAAGTCATAAAGGATGAAAGACCTAAATGTGATACAGGAAACCATCGAAAACCTAGAGGAGAAAACAGGCATCAACCTCTTTGGACATGTCTCTTTACTGTCCAGTTTTGTTGACTTGGATCTTCTTTGATCCAATTTCTTTCCCTCTTTACCTTCAAATCTTGCTCTTTTATTAAGTGGTACTGTTGAAGTCTGCCTCAGCTCTTCCAAACTCATGCAGTGGATATAAACTGCACTGTTTCAAAAGTCTGATATGAAGCCTCAGAACTTTTATTTTATTGTAATTCAAATTAGCTCATGAATCCCACTTTAAAAACTGGCAGAAAAACCTAAACATGCCAATTTAATATATTTCAGCCACCTTTAGTTTTAACTGTGGTCACTGAAGAATTTGAATTTATCATGTCCTCCTTATTTTATCTTCACACCTGGTTCTATAAGCACTGCCTTGAAGTCTTCCTGTGGTCTCTGGATCACATAGCTGCCTTCCACGCACCCTGTTGAGGCATACATGGTGTATGCAGGATACACTGAGGATTATCTTCCTGAACATCTCTTATTGCCATTGCTAATCTACTGCCAAGGTACATCCCAATGAGACTTGTACATGTTAGGACACTACATCTAGTACATTTAGGAAGCTAGACAATGGTCTCTGGTAGTATGGGTCCCACCCTCCAAAAAACAAAAACAAAAAAATCTCACTTAGTGGCTGTTGTTATAAACTTTATGTTTTCAGTTCTGGTTCCATGAATACATTTTAGAATTCCACGAGCATTTTTATTTATCATCATACTTGGCTCTTATAACTCAAATTGTGTTGGCTTTTAAATCTTCATATGTACTATAAGTTTCAAAATCCAATCAGCAGCTTAATTAACATCTTTGTTCTGAAACAGGCCCATCCTTCAACCAGGGCATATAGAAAGCTATCTCTATTGCCAGGTTAGTGGGGAAGAATAATGGATACAAGGAAGAGACGCAGTGGAGATGAACCATCTCAGAATATTAGCTCACAATATTACACATACACACACGCAGGAGCTCAACAAATAAATGTCTCTAAATTTACCAGTATCTGTATTCCCTTGAAAGCAAGATTAAAAAATAATTCCTATTATTTCTGTTACATAGTAATATAACAAAAATATTGAGGCACAACTTGAATTAACATGTATTTACTGGAGAAGAAGAAGAAAAAATGACATGTGGAAATGCATGTACATTTTCATATGTGTTCCACTGAAATTCTTCTGTTTTTGTCAACTTTTATGAACAAAGACATGAGAAGCCTTGCTATAAATTGTTTTGCCTACTCTGTGCTCTTAGGATGATAAGTATTATATGGGCAGATATATTGTCCATTTGTTGACTGTTTTTATCCTTGGTGATTAGTTTGAGGAGATTAATATAATAGTAGGACCTCAGTAAATATTTCTTATATGAATGAATCCTGGAATTTAAATTGACATTTAATAATCTGATTTTATTTTGTTTGGCATGCACAGCATTGACAACAACAACAAGAGAATAGTTGCCAATATTTAAAAATTGGAGTATTTACATAAAATACAGATTTTGAGGCTTCCTTGAAAATGTGGGGCACATGGCAATACTAGATCCATAGTCCCACAGAGGAACTGAACTGAATAGCATATTTTCTTTCCAGTTCACCACAGTTCCCACAAATCCTTTGTCTCAAATAGTCCACTTCATTTATATTACCTGCCTGATCTTCACAGATATGTTTGTGATCCTTTCCTAAAGTTATTAATTTATTTCACACACATGAATGTCCATGCATGCACATATACACAGTAAATTAATTTATTATGAGATATCTATCTACTATTTGACAAAACGAAACAAATAGGCTATCAGGATGTGTACATTTTATTGGAATTCTGATCTATTATTTTTGAAAATTTTAGTTACAAAACTGATTTCAGAAAAGTAAAGATAAACTTCCAAATAAGGTTTTAAAAAGCCAGAAAAACCTCATTCTTTTTATTTTATTTGATTTGATTCCTTCTCCAGTGCTGTAGCTATCTGAAGTCTTCAAGGAGAAGAGGAAGTCTATTCATTCCCCCACAATTTTCCTCAAAAGAGTCATTTTTACCTGCCCCAGTTTGTTCCACCTCTTCCTAAATCCATCAGCTTATTTGTTCAGCTTGTTCTGTGGAGACATCTTACTTTGTTCTACATACTTTATTAAATGCTTTTGAAGTTTTCTGGACTAGTCCATTAGAACATTATGGTGGGTGGGGTAGATATAAGCTCACAATTTACCACTCACCACAGATTTTTTGATAGTATATTTCTCTTTTTTTTAAGTTTTAATTTAAATTCCATCTAGTTAACAGTGTAATATTAGTTTCAGGCGTAGAATTTACTGATTCAACAGTGTAATATTAGTTTCAGGTGTAGAATTTACTGATTCAACACTTTCAACACCCAGTGCTCATCACAAAAAGTGCCCTCTTTAATCCCAATCACCTGTATAACCCATCCACCAATCCAACTACCTTTTGGTAACCATCAGTTTGTTCTCTAAAGTGAAGAGTATATTTGTTGGTTGCCTTTCTTTTTTCCCCCTAGGTTCATTTGTTTTGTTTCTTAAAATTAACATATGAGTGAAATCACATGGTATTTTTCTTTCTATGAGTGACTTATTTCCCTTAGCATAATACACTGTAGCTCCATCCACATTGTTACAAAATGGCAAGATTTCATTCTTTTTTATGGCTGAGTAGTATTCCACAGTGCGTGCGTGCGTGTGTGTGTGTGTGTGGTGTGTGTGTGTTTGTGTATACCACATCTTCTTTATCCATTCATAATTCGATGGACATTTGAGCTCTCTCCATAGTTTGCCTATTGTTGATAAACATCAGGGTGCATGTATCACTTCGAATTAGTATTTCTGTATTCTTGTATTCTACCTGTTAGTGCAATTTCTGGACTGTCAGGTAGTCCTATATTTAACTTTTTGAGGAAATTCCATACTGTTTTCCAGGGTGACTGCAACAGTTTGCAATCCCACCAACAGTGCAAAAGGGTTCCCCTTTCTCCACATCCTTGACATTTCCAGTTGTTAATGTTAATTTAATTAATTAATTTATTTATTTATTAAAGGTAATTGTTTTATTTTGAGAGAAGGAAAGGGCAGAGAGAGAAGGAGAGAGAGAGAGAGAGAATCCCAAACAGGCTCTGCATCTGCATCCAGCATGGAGCCCCACATGGGGCTCGAACCCATCAACTGTGAGATCATGACCTGAGCCGAAACCAAGAGTGGGATGCTTAACTGACGGAGCCATGCAAATGCCCCTGTATTGTTAATTTTAGCCATTCTGACAGGTATAAGGTGATATATCATTGTAGTTTTGACATGCATTTCCCTGATGATGAGTGATGCTCAGCAACTTTCCAAGTGTCTGTTGGGCATCTGTATGTCTTCTTTGGAAAAATATCTATTCATGTCATCTGCCCATTTTTTTAACTGGATTATTTGTCTTTCGGGTGTTGAGTTTTATAAGTTATTTATATATTTGGGACACTAACCCTTTATCAAATATGTAATTTGGAAATATCTTNATTCTTAGCTTTTTTATTGTTTCCTTTGATGTGCACAAACTTTTTATTTTTATGAAACCAATTTTTTTTTATTTTTTAAGTTTATTTATGTGAGAGAGAGAGCGAGAGACAGCGCAAGTTGGGTAGGGGAAGAGAGAGAGAGGGAGACAAGAATCAAAGCAGGCTCCAGGCTCCAGGCTCCAGGCTCCAAGCTGTCAGTGCAGAGCCCGATGTGGGGCTTGGACTCACGAACTGTGAGATCATGACCTGAGCTGAAGTAAGATGCTTAACTGACTGAGCCACCTAGGCGCCCTGAAGACACAATATTTTATTTTTCCTTTTGTTTCTTTTGCCTCAGGAGACATAATTAGTAAGAAGTTGCTATGGCCCATGTCAAAGACATCATTCCCTAGGTTCTCCTCTAGAATTGTGATGGTTTTCTGTCTCACATTAAGAACTTTCATCCTTTTTGAATTTATCTTTCTGTATGGTATAAGAGAGTGGTCCAGTTTGATACTTTTTGCATGTTGCTGTCCAGGTTCCCAACAATTTTTTTTAAAGAGAATGTCTTCCCTCCCTCCCCCCCCCCCCCCCCNAAAGTGGTCCAGTTTCATTCATCTGCATATCGCTGTCCAATCTCCCCAACACCATTTGCTGAAGAGGCTGTATTTTTTCCTTTGGATAATCTTTCCTGCTTTGTTGAAGATTAGTTGGCCATATGTTTGTGGGTCCATTTCCAGGTTCTCTAGTCTGTCCCATTGATCTATGCGTCTGTTTTTGTGTTACTACCATACTGTCTTGATCATTACAGCTTTGTAATATAACTTGAAGTCCGGGATTGTGATACCTCCTGCTTTGCTTTTCTTTTTCAAGATTGCTTTGATATTCTGGGTCTTTTGTGGTTCCATAAAAATATAGGATTGTTTGTTCTAGCTCTGTGAAAAATGCTGGTGCTAATTTGATAGGAATTGGTATTAAATTTGTAGATTGATTTGTGTAATAGTCATTTTAACAATATGTGTTCTTCCTATTCTTGAGCATGTAATGCTTTTCTCATGTAATGCTCATTTCTTTGTGTCATATTCAATTGCTTTCATCAGTGTTTTATAGCTTTCATAGTACAGATCTTTTACCTCTTTGGTTAGGTTTATTCCTAGGTATCTTAAGATTTTTGTTGCAATTGTCAAGTGCATGATCAAGTGGGATTCATTCCTGGGTTACAGGGCTGGTTCAATACTCACAAATCAATCAATGTGATACATCACATTAACAAAAGGAAAGATAAAAAATATGTGATCCTGTCGATAGATGCAGGAAAAGCATCTGACAAAATATAGCATCCTTTCTTAATAAAGACCCTCGAGAAAGTCGGGATAGAAGGAACTTACTTAAATATCATAAAAGCCATTTATGAGAAGCTCTCAGCTAACATCATCCTCAATAGGGAAAAACGGAGAGCTTTCTCCCTGAGATCAGGAACACGACAGGGATGTCCACTCTCACTATTGTTTAACATAGTGCTGGAAGTCCTAGCATAGGCAATCAGACAACAAAAGGAAATAAAAGGCATCAGAACTAGCAAAGATGAAGTCAAACTTTCACTTTTCGCAGATGACATAATACTCTTCATGGAAAACCCGATAGACTCCACCAGAAACCTACTAGAGCTGATCCATGAATTCAGCAACGTCGCAGGGTACAAAATCAATGTACAGAAATCAGTTGCATTTTTATATACCAATAATGGAGCAACAGAAAGAGAAATCAAGAAACTGATCCCATACACAATTGCACACACACAAAAAAACATAAAATAGTTAGGAATAAACGTAACCAAAGATATAAAATATCTGTATGATGAAAACTATAGAAAAGTTATGAAGGAAATTGAAGTAGACACAAAGAAATGGAAAAACACTCCATGTTCATGGATCAGAAGAATATATATTGTTAAAATATCAATACTACCCAAAGTAATCTACACATTCAATAAAATTTGGACTTTTGAACCTCAACCAGGCACCTGAGATAAAACACCGGAGCAACATGCTGCTCGGTGGGCAGATGGCCTGGTCATAGACAAGTTGAAGGTTGGAATCTGATGGAAGTATGGGACCAAGCAGGGAGATTATTCACTCTTTTGTGAGGGTTTCCTAAACATTGGCAGACATGAACTCCCCTCTCTGGGGAAGAGAGCAGGCTGACACCATTTTCCCCCCTCCCATCAGCACAGGTGGAATTCAGCAAGCAAAACAGCACACACTCGAGGCTTAAACAGCTTAAACCAAGCTCCGCCCTCTGTGCTATGCAGGTACCTTTTTACAGAGGGCAAGTTTGATTGAGAGCCAGAGAAACAGCAGGCCCCTCTCATAGAAGACCAGCAGAAACACCCACACACACACTAGTTCTGCTAATCATAGAGTTCTGCAAAGCTTCAGCTCTAGTGGAAATAGGACCAGGTAAAGGAGTTCCTAACACACAAAAGACAGAAAACCTAGACAAAATGCCAAGATGGAGGATTTCATCCCCCAAAAGGAACAAGAAGAAGTCATGGCTGGGGAGATAATCAAAATACATATAAATTATATACCAGATACAGAATTTAAAACAACAATCATAAGGATACTAGCTGGGCTTTAGAAAGGCCTAGAAGAAACCAGGGAGACCCTTACCACAAGGACAAAAGCCCAAAATACTAGTTAAAAATGCCATAACCAACATGCAAAACTGACTATATACATTGACCACAAGGATGGAAGAATCAAAGGAATAAATAAGTGACATAGAATATAAAATTAGGGAAAATAATGAAGCTGAAAAGAAGAGGGAAGGAAAATATTGGATCATGAATGTGGACTTAGGGAACTTAGCAACTCCTTACAGAGTAATAACATTTCTATTATAGGAGTCCCAAGAGAAGAAGAGAGGGAAAAGAGGGCAGAAGGTTTATTTCAATAAATTGTAGCTGAAAACTTCTTAATGTGGGGAAAGAAAAAGACATCCAAATCCAGGAGGCACAGGGAACTCCCATCAAAATCAACAAAAGCAGGCCAAAACCAAGACGTATCATAATAATATTTGCAAAATATTTAGATAAGGAAAGAATCCTGAAACCAGTAAAGGAAAAAAAAATTCTTAATCTACAAGGGAAGACACATCAGGTTAGCAACGTATCTCCACAGAAACCTAGCAGGCCAGAAGTGAGTGGCATGATATATTCAACGTGCTGAATAGGAAAAATATGCAGTGAAGAACATNAGAACATTTTGAGTGTGGAAAAGAAAGACCAAAAGCAACAAAGACTAGAAAGGAACAGAGGAAATCTCCAGAATCAATGATTTTACAGGTAATATAGTAAATATTAGTAATGATAGTAAATGATAGTAAATACATATTTATCAATAATCATTCTGAATGTAAATGAATGAAATGCCCCAATCAAAAGATATAGGGTACCAGAATAGATGGGAAAAAAGCATCTATATGCTCCCTACAAGAGAATAATTTTAGTCCTAAAAGACGCCTGTAGATTGAAAGTGAAGGGATGGAGAAACATCTATCATGCTAATTGAAAACAAAACAAAAAAAAAGCCAGAGTAGCCATACTTATATCAGACAAACTAGATTTTAAACCAGAGACTCTAACAAGACATAAAGAAGCGCATTTTATCATAATCAAGGTGTCTATCTACCAAGAAGATCTAACAATCTATGTATTTATGCCCCCAATTTGGAAGAACCCAAATATATAAATCACTTTAATTTTTTTTAACTTTTAGAATGTTTTTTTTGTGTGTGTGTGTGTGTGTGTGAGAGAGAGAGAGAGAGAGAGACAGCGCAAGAGAGGGGCAGAGAGAGAGGGAGGCAGAAAACCCAAAGCAGGCTCCAGGCTCTGAGCTGTCAGCACAGAGCCCAATGCAGGGCTTGAACTCATGAACTGTGAGATCATTACCTGAGCTAAATCGGACACTTAACTGACTGAACCACCCAGGCACCCCATATATGTCATTTTAAAACAAAGATGAAGAAATTCATCGATGGCAATATAATAATAGTAGGACACATTAACATCCCACTTAGGAGAGACCATCTAAGGAGACAATGAAACAATGGCTTTGAATGACACACTAGACTGGATGGACTTAACAGAAATATTCACAGTATTTCATCCTAAAGCAGGAGAATACACATTCTTTTCGAGTGCACATGGAAAATTCTCCAGAATAGATTACATACTGATTCATGAGTCAGCCCTTCACAAGCACAAAAATATTGAGATCATACCATGCATACTTTCAGACTACAACACTATGGAACTTGAAGTCAACCACAAGAAAAAACTTTGAAAGATCAGAAATACATGGAGGTTATAGACCATCCTCCTAAAGAACGAATGTGTTAACTAGGATTTAAGGAAGAAATAAAAAAAATTACATGGAAACATGTGATAATGAAAACCCTAGAGTCCAAAACCATCTGGATACATCGAAAGAGGTCATTCAAGGGAACTATAGAGCAATACAAGCCTACCTGAAGAAGCAAGAAAAATCTCAAATATGCAACTTAATCTAACACCTAAAGCAGCTACCAAAAGAACAACAAATGGATCCTTAGGCCAGCAGAAGAAGGGAAATAATAAACATTACAGCAGAAATAAGTGACATAGAAACTTAAAAAATCCATTAGAACAGATCAGTGAAACCAGGAGATGATTCATTGAAAGAATTAAAAAAATTGAAAAGCCCAAACCAGACTCACCAAAGAGAGAGAGAGAGAAAGGACCCAAATTTAAAAAAATCACAAATGATAGAGAAGAGATCAGAACTAACACTGCAGAAATACAAACAATTATAAGAGAATATTATAAAAAATTATATGCCAACAATTTGGGCAATCTGGAAGAAATGGGTAAATTCCTAGAAACACATAAACTACCAAAACTGAAACAGGAAGAAATAGAAAAGTTGAACATATGTAAAACCAACAAAGAAATTGAATCAGTAATGAACAAAAGTCTAGTGTCAGATAGATTCTCAGGTGATTTCTATTTAATATTAAAAAAAAAGAGTTAATACCTATTCTTCTTAAGCTATACAAAATAATAGAAATAGAAGTAGAATTCCCAAACTAATTCTACAAGGCCAGTATTGCCTTGATGCCAAAACAAGACGAAGATCCCACTATAAAAAGAATTACAGGCAAATTGAATCCAACAGTAGCTGAAAGAATCATTCACCACAATCAAGTGGGATTTATTCCTGGGCTGCCAGTCTGGTTCAATATTTACAAATCAATCAATGTGATACACCACATTAATAAAAGAAATGATAAGAGCCATGTGATCCTCTCAATAGATGTAGAAAAAGCACTTGGCAAAGTACAGTATCCATTCATGGTAAAATCTTCAACAAAGTAGGGATAGAGAAACATACCTCAACATCATAAAGGCCATATAGGAAAAACTCACAGCTAATATCATAATCAGTGGGGAAAAACTGAGAGCTTTTTCTCTGTGGTCAGGGACAAGACAGGGCCATCCACTCTCACCATTATTTAACACAGTATTGGAAGTCCTAGCCTCAGCAATCATTCAGCCAAAATAAATAAAAGGCATCCAAATATGTAAAGGATAAGTCAAACTATCACTATTTTCAAACAACATGATACTCTATGTAGAATACCCATAAGACTACCTAACACTGCCATAACTGATACACAAATTCAGTAATGTCGCAGGATAGAAACCAATGTATAGAAATCTGTTGCGTTTCTGTATATCAGTGATGAAGCAGGAGATAGAGAAATTAAGGAATCAATCTCATTTACAATTGCACCAATTTTTTTTTTTGTTTATCTTTTCTTTTTTTAAAATGTTTTTATTTATTTCTGAGAGACAGAGACAGAGAGAGAGACAGCATGAGCAGGGTAGGGTCAGAGAGAGAGGGAGACATAGAATCCAAAGACAGGCTCCAGACTCTGAGCTAGCTGTCAGCACAGAGNTGGATTATTTGTTTTTGGGTGTGGAGTTTGGTGAGTTCCTTATAGATTTTGGATACTAGCCCTTTATCTGATATGTCATTTGCAACTATATTTTCTAACTCCATTGGTAGCCTATTAGTTTTATTGATTGTTTCCCTTGCCCTGCAGAAGCTTTTTATCTTGATGAGGTCCCAATAGTTCATTTTTGCTCTTGATCCCCTAGCCTTTGGAGATGTGTCGAGTAAGAAATTGCTGCAGCTAAGATCAAGGAGGTTGTTTCCCGCTTTCTCCCCTAGGTTTTTAACNGAAAAGTGAAAGTTTGACTTCATCTTTGCTAGTTCTGATGCCTTTTATTTCCTTTTGTTGTCTGCCTATGCTAGGACTTCCAGCACTATGTTAAACAATAGTTGTGAGAGTGGACATCCCTGTAGTGTTCCTATCTCAGGGAGAAAGCTCTCCGTTTTTCCCTATTGAGGATGATGTTAGCTGAGAGCTTCTCATAAATGGCTTTTATGATGTTTAAGTAAGTTCCTTCTATCCTGACTTTCTCGAGGGTCTTTATTAAGAAAGGATGCTATATTTTGTCAGATGCTTTTCCTGCATCTATCGACAGGATCACATATTTTTTATCTTTCCTTTTGTTAATGTGATGTATCACATTGATTGATTTGTGAGTATTGAACCAGCCTTGTAACCAAGGAATGAATTCAACTTGATCATGGTGGATAATTCTTTTTATATGCTGTTGAATTCAATTTGCAAGTATATTGTTGAGGATTTTTACATTCGTATTCATCAAGGATAATGGCGAGGATGTGGAGAAATGGACACCCTCCTGCAATGCTGGTGGGAATGGAAACTGGTGTAGCCACTCTGGAAAACAGTGTGGAGGTTCCTCACAAAATTAACAACAGAACTCCCCTACGACCCAGCAGTAGCACTGCTAGGAATTTACCCAAGGGATACAGGAGTGCTGATGCATAGGGGCACATGTACCCCAATGTTCATAGCTGCACTTTTAACAATAGATAAATCATGGGAACAGCCTAAGTGTCCATCAACTGACAAATGGATCAAGAAGATATGGTTTATCTATACAATGGAATACTACATGGCAATGAGGAGGAATGAAATCTGGCCATGTGTACCAACGTGGATGGAATTTGAGGGTGTAATGCAAAGTGAAATAAGTCAGGCAGAGAAAGACAGATACCATATGTTTTCACTCATGTGTGGAACAGGAGAAACTTAACATAGGAGCATGGGGGAGGGAAGGGGGAAAATAGTTAAGGAGAAGGAGGGAGGCAAACCAAAGAGACTCTTAAATACTGAGAAGAAACTGAGGGTTGATGGGGGTGGGGGAGAGGGGAAATGGGGTGATGGGCATGAAGAAGGGCACTTGTTGGGATGAGCACTGGGTGTTATATGGAAACCAACCCAAAAGAAAAATAATTTTTTTGAAGTTGGCAGTCCCTTATTAACCAAGAGACGCTTGTTGATTTATTATCTCAAGGTAGCTGATGTTAGCATGTTTGAAAATCAAGACACTCTGTTTTTATATGGAATGCTAATGGTTGTGGTATTCTGTTAATGTTAATAATAGCATAACAATAGTGACAACAATAAAAGCATTTGGCTTTTTTTGTATTGTAAAAAGAAGAGAACAAGTACAAATTTTAGAAAAAATCAATATGCAAAACAATTTAATTATATGCTATCATTTACACAGTATGCTATTTTTGTGTAAAAAGAAGGAATACAAATTACATATATGTGTATACTTTATATGCACAGTATAGCTCTAGATGGATACATAAAAACTACGAAGTAGTAGAAAAAGGAATCCTAAAGGTATAACTTATCTGAACTTTAGAAACCAAATGAATTAGAAAAATTTCACATTTTTATATTTACAGTTTTGTATT
>NW_027530560.1:10827-12228 GCF_008692635.1 Crocuta crocuta | reverse complement strand
GTATTTATAGTAAAATCAAGAAATATTAGCTGAATAATTGGGTGAATACTAGTTAGTGAATCAGTTTCAACCACAAATAAATACTCCATATTACATCACGGAGCACTAGTTTCTATTCTGCTCAGAATGGGTAGGAATGACTTGGATGAGAAGATAGATTACAGAGTCATCAATTTCCATTATATCAGAAAACTCATAAAAGTAAAAAATACATTGGATTGTTGGTTGGTGTTCCATGCTCTTGTCAACCAAAGAAAAAGCGTTAGGGTAAAAATAGAGAAAATAAGAGGAATTGGCATAATTGTCATCAAGTTTACATTTCTAATTCAAAATTTGACTTTTACTATTTTCTCTACACTTGATAAGAAGAATGAATTTGTTGAATTCCAAGTCAAATGTGGATTGGTAATTTTCTTTAAACTTTAATAAGAAAGCTTTCTCATGTTTACTGTTATATTGGCCTATAAGCATTTCAGAATTTTTAAATTTTAGTTATTTTCATTATAAAAGTTGATAAATTAAAACATGTTTTAGAGTACTTACTGGATCTATTATACCTCATTAGATAACATAAAAATACTAAAAGTAAATGTCTCAAGGACAGTGAGGTGGAGAGTTCGTTCACCACAATAACAAGGATTTGCAGCTCTATCACATGGAATTACAAGTCATACAAATATTCACCTATTCCCCTGTTTTTGACCTCTGAAAAATCAGATTTGGTTGAAGGAAAGCAGGCACAACACCCTTATTTCAAGATTGATAAATCTTTAAATTGCCTCATATGTACTCATCACATGACCAAGGTAGGCCCTCACTAGTTGGCAGCCCTTTTTAAATTTAACTGCTCAGGGGCACCTGGATGACTCAGTCAGTTGAGAGCCTGACTTTGGCTCAGCTCATGATCTCACAGTTCATGTGTTCAATTCCTGCGTCAGGGTCTGTGCTGACAGCTCGGAGCCTGGAGCCTGCTTCAGATTCTGTGTCTCCATCTCTCTCTGCCCCTCCCATGCTCACACTCTGTCTCTCTATCTCTCTCTAAAATAAATAAACATTAATAAATTAAATTCAACTCATAAGTTATGTGGTATATATACAATGGAATATTACTCAGCCATTGGGGGCTAAAAAAATAAATCTTTCCATTTTGCAATGACATGGGTGGAGCTAGATTGTATTCTGCTAACAAAATAAGTCAGTCAGAGAAAGACAAATATATGATTTCACTCATATGTGGAATTTAAGAAACAAAACAGATGAACATATGGGAAGGGGGAAAAGAGAATAAAAGGAAACAAACCACAAGAGATTCTTAATGATAGAGAACAAACTGAGGGCTGATGGAGGGAGTTGGGTGGGTGATGGGCTAGATGGGTGATGGGTATTGGTTGGAACAAGAAG
>NW_027530560.1:0-10748 GCF_008692635.1 Crocuta crocuta | reverse complement strand
CAAGGCCAGGGATAAGAAAGTTTTGTCTGGTGCCAGATGTACTCATGAGCCAGTATGGAATACACTGCAGGTGCATGACCTGTCAAGATGACAAATACTATGTTGTATGTTCTTGCTGTTATCAGACAAGTAGCAAAATAAAAGAGGGTTGAGCTGGGAGACTGGTGGTTCGGCTCCTGGAGAGTCTTGGTCCCCTGCTTTGTAATTCTCTCATCACTGCACCTTTAGGACCCGTCTCTCTTTAAGCTGGCACCCGAACAAGGATAGTGACCACTCCAGCTTTTGTAAGCTGATAAGGGACGGTGTAAAGGCACAGCAGTTAAAGTCTACCCAAGGGTTAGTCGAGTGGCCCACAGTATGGCTTTACAGGAAGGCTAGGAGGCACGAGGTAGCATAAACATTAGTAGACACAAAGAGAAAAACACAAAGTAAAGATTATATTGACCAACAAGATGGCATCTTAAGATAATGTTTACAGTTTCCAAACCTGTCAAATAATGGAGAGACCTAGCCTTTGTTAACAACATATGTTAGGGAATCTCTCTTAACCCAGGTGATGGAGAAGCCGGAGCAGTAAGTAATCCATGGTGGCTCTATTTCCAAGAGGTAGAGTCAAGCCTGGGTAAAAATGACTCCTCCTAACACCTCACAAGACTGACAGGGCTTTTGGCTGCCAGTGGCATAGCCAGCCAAAATGAGGAGCCAGGAGATGAGGTTTCTCCTGGCCAGCTATAGGAAATTGAGATAGGGACAACTTTCTTGCTTTTTCCTATAGATGGGTAATTCCCCAACTAAGGCCATTACTCCATTGGAATGCATTATGATTTATTTTTTTTTACACAAAGACTTGGCCCCAATACAAATTATAAGAGGGAACCTTTCCGCCGATAGATAGATAGATAGATAGATAGATAGATAGATAGATAGATAGATAGATAGATATCAATAACAATACTATCCTATAATTGGACATGTTTTGCAAATGTAAAGGAAATGGGGAGAATTCTCATAGATTCATTGGTTTTGGACATTAAAAAGAAAAAAATTAAGTTAGGTCCAACCTCTTGGCCTTATTTGTAGTACCTAACTGTCATGCTACATACCAGTACAAGTTATACTAAACTGCATTTGATTGGAGAGATATTGCATCTGCAAGTTAAAATCTCAGGTGAAAAAGTGCTTTCTTTTATTTATTTATTTTTCATTTATTTTTTAAAAATTTACATCAAAGTTAGTTAGCATATAGTGCAAGAATGATTTCAAGAGTAGATTCCTTAATGCCCCTTACCCATTTAGCCCATCCCTTCTCCCCCAACCCCTCAAGTAACCCTCTGTTTGTTCTCCATATTTAAGAGTTTCTTATGTTTTTGTCCCCCTCCATGTTTTTATATTATTTTTGCTTCCCTTCACTTAGGTTCATCTGTTTTGTATCTTAAAGTCCTCATATGAGTGAAGTCATATGATATTTGTGTTTCTCTGACTAATTCGCTTAGCATGATACCCTCTAGCTCCATCCATGTAGTTGAAGTGGTAACATTTCATTCTGTTTGATTGCCACGTAATACTTCACTGTATATATATACCACAGCTTCTTTATCAAGTCATCCATCGATGGACATTTGGGCTCTTTCCATACTTTAGCTACTGTTGATAGTGCTGCTATAAACTTTCGGGTGCAAGTGTCGCTTTGAAACAGCACACCTGTATCCCTTAGATAAATACCTAATAGTGCAGTTGCTGGGTCATAGGGTAGTTCTACTTTTAAGTTTTTGAGGAACCTCCATACTGTTTTCCAGAGTGACTGTACCAGTTTGCATTCCCACCAGCAGTACAGAAGAGATCCTCTTTCTCCACATCCTCGCCAGCATCTGTTGTTGCCTGACTTGTTGATTTTAGCCATTCTGACGGGTGTGAGGTGGTATCTCATTGTGGTTTTGATTTGTATTTCCCTGATGTTGAGTGATGTTGAGCATCATTTCATGTGTCTGTTGGCCATCTGGATGTCTTCTTTGGAGAAGTGTCTGTTCATGTCTTTAGCCCATTTCTTCACTGGATTGTTTGTTTCTTGGGTGTTGAGTTTGATAAGTTCTTTATATATTTTGGATTCTAACCTTTTATCTGATATGTTATTTGCAAGTATCTTCTCCCATTCCGACCGTTACCTTTTAGTTTTTCTAATTGTTTCCTTCGTTGTGCAGAAGGTTTTTATTTTGATCGGGTCCCAATAGTTCATTTTTGCTTTTGTTTCCCTTGCCTCCAGAGACGTGTGGATTAAGAAGTTCCTGTGGCCAAGGTCAAAGAGATTCTTGCCTGCTTTCTCCTCAAGGAATTCGATGGCTTCCTGTTTTACATTTAGGTCTTTCATCCATTTTGAGTTTATCTTTGTGTATGGTGTAAGAAAGCAATCCAGATTTATCTTTTCTGCATGTCGCTGTCCAATTTTCCCAGCACCACTTGCAGAAGAGACTGTCTTTATTCCATTGAATATTCTTTCCTGCTTTGTCAAAGATGAGTTAGCCATAAGTCTGTGGGTCCATTTCTGGGTTTGCTCTTCTGTTCCATCGATCTGAGTGTCTGTTCTTGTGCCAGTACCATATTGTCTAGATGATTACAGCTTTGTAATACAGCTTGAAGTCTGGGATTGTGGTGCCTCCTGCTTTGGTTTCTTTTTCACGATTGGTTTGGCTATTCCAGGTCTTCTCTGGTTCCATAAAAATTTTAGGATTGTTTCTTCTGGGGCGCCTGCGTGGCTCAGTTGGTTAAGCATCCGGTTTCGGCTCAGGTCATGATCTCACGGTTCCTGGGTATGAGACCCACTTCAGGCACTGTACTGTTTCAATTTCTGTATCTCTCTCTCTCTCTCTGACCCTCCCCTGCACTCTCTCTCTCTCTCTCTCAGAAATAAAACATTTAAAATTTTAAAAAAATCTTGTTTGTTCTACCCCTGTGAAGAATGCTGGTGTTATTTTGATAGGGATTGCATTGAATATGTAGATTGACATTTTAACAATATTTTCTTTTCCTCTCGAGGAGCATGGAATATTTTTGTTTTTTGTGTGTGTCTTCTTCATTTTCTATCATAAGTTTTCCATAGTTTTCAACATACAGATCTTTTATATCTTTGGTTAGATTTATTCCTAGGTCTTTTATGGTTTTTGGTGCAATTGTAAATGGGATTGATTCCTTGATTTCTCTTTCTGTTGCTTCATTGTTGGTATGTAGGAATGCAACCTATTTATGTGCATTGATTTTATATACTGCTACTTTACTGAATTCCTGGATCAGTTCTAGCAGTTTTTTGGCGGAATCTTTTGGGTTTTCCATATAGAGTATCATGTCATCTGCAAAGATGAAAGTTTGACCTCCTCTTGACTGATTTGGATGCCTTTTACTTCTTTGTGTTGTCTAATTGCTGAGGCTAAGTCTTCCAATACTGTGTTGAATAACAGTGGCAACTGTCTTCTTCCTGACAGGTGTCTTTTCTTTATTGCTCAGGAAACATGAAGATTTATCTAGAGATGTCATATAATATTGTTAGTAAAACTTAGACCTAATGAAACATTTTCAATCTGTAATAAGTGCCAAGTGGTGTAAAGCCTAAAACTATAAAGAAATCCTGTCAGTTCTTAAGCCCTACTTATGAGTCACTGAGATTATTCTTGGCCTTATTTGGAGCAGCTACCTGGCATGCTACATACTAGTACAAGTTACACTAAATTTTATTTGATTTGAGAGAGGTATTGCATCTGCAAACTAAAATCCCAGGTGAAAAAGTGCTGTGTTGCCTTCTCCTAAGGAATACATACTAAAGGCCTTTTTGGTCTCCACAGCGACTTCAAGTTTTTGACATTGTTGGCAAAAATTTTAATTGCATACATTTACAAAGTACATTTTTATGATAATGCTAACATGTAAAGGTCAATTTTCCAAAACTGTTTGTTAAAGAATTTGTAATTTTATAGTAGTTCAGCTATGTAATACCCATCAATTTTAGTTATCTCCCTGTAATTAAAGATGATCCTTTATATTCTACTGGAGATATAATATTACTATCTGNTGGTTCTCCAGGGAAGGGAGGGCTCCTATTTGCTTGATATGTTTTCTCAGCTCCCACTAATGTGAATAGGCATTCACTAAGGCTATGAAAAAAAATTTATAGGCCAGCCATATGAAACGCCAACTCAACAAGTTTAATATGCAAAGAGATGTGAAATTCTTCCTGAAAATACAAGAACATCAATTATAAGAGACTTTGGTAAACTAAATAGGGAAAGAATTGAAAAATAGAGGAAACAATCTCTGTCACATCCTGGCAATAAAAAAATCACCACTATTTTGGTAGTCTGGCTTGAAAAGTTCTTTTTTTAAAATTTTGTATAATTTATTTATTTTTGAGACAGAGCAGGAGCACGGGAGGGACAGAGATAGAAGGAAACACAGAATCCAACACAGGCTTCAGGCTATGAGCTGTCACATGGAACCCGATGTGGGGCTTGAACCCATGAGCCACGAGATCATGACCTGAGCCGAGGTTGGTCACTTAACCGACTGAGCCACCCAGGCACCCCTGGATTGAAAAGTTTTGATACTATTAGTGTACTGCGATGTAGTCACAATCCTAAGGATAATAAAACATGTTGTCAATTAAATTTAAAACTGTGATAAATTCAAAGGTGCTATATGAAACATGTGGAGGAACACCTATAGAAGGGGAAACAACTTCGAACTCTCTTCGTCCCCTATTGATCTCAGGGTGTTTTTTTTTTTAATTTTTTAATGTTTTATGTATTTCTGAGAGAGAGACAGCGTGAACAGGGGAGGGTCAGAGAGAGAGGTAGACACAGAATCCGAAACAGGCACCAGCTCTAAGCTGTCAGCGCAGAGCCGAATGCAGGGCTCGAACCCAGGAGCCGTGAGATCATGACCTGAGCCGAAGTCGGATGCTTAACTGACTGAGCCACCCAGGTGCCCTGATCTCAGGTTTTTAAAATAAAGCTTGCAGAGTATATTGGGGATTAGTTTTTAAAACTCTAGAGTAATTGGATTTCCAAAATCATCTTTAGAAAGGGGAATTTACTTAGATGGATAAAATCTCTGTGCAATTCTCTCTACTCACATAGTGAGAATTGAGTAAGTCGACCTTTCCATGGCCCTGAACCCAGGATAATGTCTCCAGCCCATTAAAGGCAGAGGTAGAACATATTCACCTACAGGGCCTTGTTTATCCTTGGAGCAGCTACAGTTACAGATATTCCCAACACCTCTAAAAGACATCATGGAATGGATGTTTGTTTTTTTGTTACCTCATGCATCAACTTCTTTCTTTTCTTCCTATATCTGTGTGAACCCCTTTTCCCATGAGAAAGAAAAAATAGGAGTTAATTATGCTCCTAAATGCTATCATATAGGCATTTATATAATCTAGCTCAAAAAAGGTGAATTACAAAAACTCACAAGATGACTTCTCTTTACACTACAGTCTATTTCCCTCCCCCCACCCCAAAATGCTCTNGTCCCAAAACTTCATTAATCCTTATAATAAACTAATGCTTAAAGATTTAAGAAAGTTACTTCTTCACCACCTCATGCAATATATCTAAGATAGAAAAACAATTACATAATTAAAATTGTTTAAGAAAGTCATAGTGAAGCCTAAATTTACAGCTAGATTTAGCTGGGATCTCCATTGAGAATTTAGGCTATGTATTTTCTAGAAATCAGGCATGTCTAGAGGTATAATGGAAATGAATTGTCCATGGATCTTGGGGAAATTTTTAAACCAAAAGAAGAATCAAAGCACACAAAGACAGTACAAAAGAATGGATGAGGAGGTACAATCCTAAATATAGCTCCAAGATTGTCATTCCCCTGGCTCAATTCCTTGTGGACCCATGGCCAAGGTTTCATATACAGAAAGCAATAAAAGAATAAAAAGGAAAGAGCTGCTTCTGTAAATCCTTAACAGTGCTGAACATCACTTCTCTGTACCCTACTTAGTAGGGTATCACACCAATGAAAGTAAAGGGTACGTTCTCCAGTGAGTTAACTGCTAAACCATAGGATGGACAGAATAATGGTGATTTTGGTGGGCTTCAGTGGGTAGTTATGGGTGCCNTAAATATAGCTCCAAGATTGTCATTCCCCTGGCTCAATTCCTTGTGGACCCATGGCCAAGGTTTCATATACAGAAAGCAATAAAAGAATAAAAAGGAAAGAGCTGCTTCTGTAAATCCTTAACAGTGCTGAACATCACTTCTCTGTACCCTACTTAGTAGGGTATCACACCAATGAAAGTAAAGGGTACGTTCTCCAGTGAGTTAACTGCTAAACCATAGGATGGACAGAATAATGGTGATTTTGGTGGGCTTCAGTGGGTATTTCTGGGTGCCTGTAGTAGGCATTGGGATAACCTTATGCAGGATCTTCATATAAAAACACTTAACAGTCTCTGACACAAAATATGTACTCAGAAAAGTGTTTAAGAAACATGGTTATTGCTAGTAACAGCACTCTTTGTGAGTGTAATGTGCTAAATTGTATTACCTACCCCCCAAATTTCACATCAAAATATGATTATATTTGGAGATAGGGTCTTTAAAGATGTAATTAACTTATGGGGCGCCTGGGTGGTTCAGTCGGTTGGGCGACCGACTTCAGCTCAGGTCACAGTCTCGAGGTGTGAATTCCAGCCCCACGTTGGGCTCTGTGATGACAGCTTGGAGCCTGGAGCCTGCTTCGGATTCTGTGTCTCCCTCTCTCTCTGCCCCTCCCCTGTTCTCTCTCTCTCTCAAAATTAAATAAACATTAATTTATAATTAGGTCATTAAGGTGGGTCCCAATTCAATATGACTGGTATCCTTATAAGAAGAGGAAATTTGGACACAGACCTATATAAAGCGAAGACATGTAAAGAAGCAGGGAGAAGATCTACAATCTAAGGAGAAAAGTCTGGAACAAATCTGTCCTTCACAGCCCTCAGAACAACTCTGCTGCTGACTTGATATCAGACTTTGAAGGCCCTAGAATTATGAGAAAATAATTTTCTGTTGTTTAAGCCACTCAGTCTGTGATTTTTTTTTATAGACATTACAAATACACTGGGCATTGTCAGCAGCAATATACATCATAATAGCAAGCTGGAGGAAAAGAAGAAAATGGTGATAGGTGATATGACTAGTTCCTAAGCATTCATTCATTCATATTATGTTCATTCAATAAATATTGGTTGGTCATTACTATGTTCCAGCTGTTATGCTAAGGGCTAGAAATTCAAAGCCCAACAAAATGCAGTCTATACCAGTGAAGAACTAATAGTCTGGTGTATGTGTGGTCATTTGGAAGTGAGAAATCAGGAGAGGGAAAAGGAGAGAAATGAGATAATAAACAGGCATAGGGCAGTAAATAAGTAGATCAATGTCTATTTTTCTATAGTCAGCACTATGAAAAGTAGGACCATGTTACGCATAAGGCTTTATGGATGTATAGAGGCAGGCTGTCTAAGTCAGAGTGGGTCAGGGAAAGCTTTCCAAAAGAGGTATCTCTTGAATTAGCCATTGATATGTGAATAGGAGTTAGCTAGGCAAAAATAGAGAGGAAGGGCATTCTTAATTAAGATATACCATCCCTACTCAATCTTCCCAAACTCCTTGAACTAAATAGGGAGGAACTAACCTGTAATAGTTATAGGCAAAGTATCAGAAAAATTTAGGTTTTTTGCTCTTCTAATGATATGATTTTTATCCTCAGGTTGGAATGACCTAGAAAATTCAGGGTTTTTACACATTTGCAGCAAAGTTCAGTTTTGTATTCAAACTAAAAATTGAAAGCTACCCACACATTTGCGGATGCTGAGAAGGCCTAATTAATGAAGTGTAATACTTGCTTTATAATAACTATATTGAACTCTGAGAAAAGAGACTAAAAATACATTTCAAATCATATTCCAATGATACAAAATTAATTTCTATGGTTCTTTTGCCAATTCTATGTAAAATATCATTTATACTGCTCTTGATTTCAGAATCTGATTTGTGTCTAATTCAGCTACTATTCAAAATAGTCTTAATGATGAGAACTGAAGTTACACTGAATAATACATGCATTAATATTTTCTAATATTTTGTTTACAAGTAGCACTACTATGTACTAAAGAATGAACTAACATCTCTGTATATCAGTTTTCTGTCTATAAAAAGTTGATAATTTTTCTCCAAGCAAAAATGACAAAATCTATTTCAGCACAAAATATTTGTTCTAATTGCATATTGTATTCTAAGAGTGAATAATGTAGGGACACCTGGGTGGCTCAGTCAGTTGAGAGTCCGAATTCTGCTCAAGTCATGATCTCACAGATTGTGAGCTCAAGCCCCACCTCGGGTTCTGCACTGATAGCTCAGAGCCTGGAGCCTACTTTGAATTCTGTGTCTCCCTCTCTCTCTGCCTCTCTGCTTGCTCTCTCTCTCTCTCTCTCTCAAAATAAATGAATATTTAAAATAGGAGTGAGTAATGTTGGGCTATGAACTGAAAAGGATAACAGCATCTTTAAATAAGTCAAAGGTGAAAAAAGACAATTATTTATTTCGTTTATTAATTTCAGGATAGGTAATGTACAGTGTTATGTTAGTTTCAGGTGTACAATATAGTGATTCAACAATTCTATACATTACTCAATGCTCATCAAAATAAATGCACTCTTTAATCCCCATCACCTATTTTACCCATCTCCTAACTCACCTCCCCTCTGGTAACTGTTTGTTCTCTATAGTTAAGGGTCTCGTGTTTGTTTTTGTTTTTCTTTTCGTATTTCTGTCTTTTTATCTTTGTTCATTTTGTTTCTTAAATTCCATATATGATTGAAGTCCTTTTGTGTTTGTCTTTCTCTGTCTCACTGATTTCACCTCGCATAATTCCGTCTAGGCCCATCCATGGTGTCACTAATGGTACTATCTCATACTTTTTTTAAATAGCTGAGTAATATTCCATATATTCCAACATATATTCCAATATATATGTTTATATATCCCATTACACATATATATTCAATTATATTTAAAATCCCCTTATCTTCTTTATTCATCTATTGATGAGCACTTGGGTTGCTTCCAAATCTTGGCTATTGTCAATGCTGCAATAAGCATAATGTTTTCCTATTCTTTGGGTAAATATCCAGGAGTGGAATTACTGAAACATCTACTTTTAATGTTTTGAGGAACCACCATATTGTTTTCCACAGTGCCTGCACCAGTTTGGATTCTCACCAACAGTACATGAGATTTCCTTTTTCTCCACATACTTGCCAACACTTGTTGTTTCTTGTGTAGTTGATTTTAGCAATTCTGACAGGTGTGAGGAGATATGTCACTGTGGTTTTGATTTGCATTTCCCTGATGATGTGTGACATTGAGCATTTTTTTCATATCGGTTGGCCATCTGTGTCTTCTTTGGAGAAATTTCTGTTCATGTTTCCTGACTATTTTTAATTGGATTATTTGGGTGTTTTCTGTGTTAAGATGTATAAATTCTTTATATTTTTTGTATACTAACCCTTTCCTGGGTATGTCTTTTGCAAATATTTTCTCCCATTCTATAGGTTGTCATATAGAATGTTTTTTTTAATTGTTTCCTTTGCTGGGCAGAAGCTTTTTGTTTTGATATAGTCCCAATAGTTTACTTNCTCAAGGTCCATCCATGTTGCTACAAATGGCCAGATTTCATTCCTTCTCATTGTCATGTAGTATTCCATCGTATACATGAACCACATCTTCTTGATCCATTCATCCGTTGATGGACACATAGGCTCTTTCCATGTTTTGGCTATTGTTGAGAATGCTGCTATGAACATTGGGGTCCATGTGCCACTATGCATCAGCACTCCTGTATTCCTTGGGTAAATTCCTACCAGTGCCATTTCTGGGTCATAGGGGAGTTCTATTATTCATTTCTTGAGGAAACTCCACACTGTTTTCCAGAGGGGCTGCACTAGTTTCCATTCCCAAAAACAGAGTAGGAAGGTGACCATTTATCCACATCCTTGCCAGCATCTAGAGTCTAGATCTAGATTCATCTAGATTTCCTCATTTTAGCCACTCTAACCGGCATGAGGTGGTATCTTAGTGTGGTTTTGATTTGTATTTCCCTGATGAGCAGGGATGCTGAGCATCGTTTCATGTGTCTGTTGACCATCTGGATGTCCTCTTTGGAGAAGTGTCTGTTCATGTCTTCTGCCCATTTCTTCACTGGATTATTTTTTGGGTGTGGAGTTTGGTGAATTCCTTATAGATTTTGGATACTAGCCCTTTATCTGATATGTCATTAGCAACTCTATTTTCCCATTCCGTCGGTTGTCTATTAGTTTAATGGATTGTTTCTTTTACCGTGAGAAGTTTTTAATCTTGATGAGGTCCCAATAGTTCATTTTTGCTCATGATTCCCTTGCCTTTGGGGATGTGTCCAGTAAGAAATTGCTGCAGTAGAGGTCAAGGAGGTTGTTTCCTGCTTTCTCCTCTTGGGTTTTGATGGTTTCCTGTCTCACATTCAGGTCCTTTATCCATTTTGAATTTACTTTTGTGTATGGTGTGAGAAAATGATCTAGTTTCATTCTTCTGCATGTTGCTGTCCAGTTCTCCCAACACCATCTGTTAAAGAGGCTGTCATTTTTCCATTGGATACTGGTTCCTGCTTTGTCAAAGATTACTTGGCTGTATACGTTTGGGTCCAATTCTGAGTTCTCTATTCTATTCCATTGGTCT
>NW_027530559.1:0-523 GCF_008692635.1 Crocuta crocuta | reverse complement strand
TTCCCCTAATGCTAAATATATATTAATAAGAAGTTGACTATTATTTAAAAAAATAGGTATTGTAAAGAAAATATAATGAAGCCTACACCAAAGACTCTTAACCAAAATAACTTGTGTAGTGAATAGCCAAATCTCTTTGATTCCCTCAGAGTATCTGATATGCTTTTGGATAAAGATTAAATCATTTTCCCCACCTCCCNTTTAAGAACTGATAGGGGTGCCTAGATGGCTCAGTTGCTTAAGTGTCCAACTCGGCTCAGGTCATGATCTCATGGTTAATGGGTTCAAGCCGCACATCAGGCTCTGTGCCGACAGTCAGCTCAGAGCCTGCGGCCTGCTTCAGATGGTGTCTCCCTCTCTCAAAAAATGAATAAATGGTAAAAAAAGAAAATTTTTAAAAAAGTGATAAATTCCAGTCAAAGACTAGAACATAATTTACAGAGTACTTTTGATTTGCCAGTTAACAAGTTTGTTACTTAAAACATTGTACAATAAAACCTTATTAACAAAATCTTATGAAAAT